>NW_024884711.1:18134783-18207283 GCF_019232065.1 Centrocercus urophasianus
AGGAAAAGCAAAATAAAAACACAAAGGTTAAAAGAGTAAGCAATAAAATTGCTCAAAAACATTTACCAAATGCAGATTTTTTTCTTGTTTCCTCTGCCAGAACTTTCCAAGTACATACTATAATTTACAGCTCTCCCTACTCATATAAATCATGAATCTACACAGAAAAAAAAAAATCAGTTCTGTACATACCTCTCTTCTAGTAATTTTAAGTTTTCCCATGTCCATTAGGCCCTTACAACCTAATCTTGCTCTGCCAATTGCTCCCATGGTGAGATCATTAAGTAAATTATTTAAAGATCAAACAGCCTGCAGTGACAATGGAGTTCCATGTAAGGTAAATGCTTCAAAGCCCCCCTCCCCCCTTCTCAAATTATAGCTCTACAGGCTATTCATCACCTCTGGATGGGGCATGCCTCACTATTACTTGGCTTTTTGCTGCAGGCTAAGGTAGCACCACTAATTGGCCTTTGTAACAAAACTGACCTGTGGACAGGATAAAACTTGTTTGGAGCTTTAGAGACAACAATTATTCAAGGTTAAAAACACATCAATGCCACAGCTACGTCACTATAATAAGGGTGAATGAATTTCTTCCTCTTGGTTCTTAATGCGAAAGAATGCGTTCATGTTGTGCCCATACCAAACAAAAGCTCCTTCAGGTAGTTGAACTAGTCCACTTTTCTTTCCTTCCCCCACCCCTTCTTTTTTAGCTCAAGGACAAGTAGGTCTATCATTTTCTTTATTTCTCCAGAGCCCCTTGCAGTGAGGGCCCTTTGATCTCCGAGAAGAATGGTAGATGGAACAATTTAACCGCTTAGTACAGGTGCAGGAGTTTATTTGACAGGTTGCAGCTTTTATTTCTAGCACATTAGCTGTGTGCATACAAATGGGCTCTTGACAGATTCAAGCAGGTAGATCAGAATTTTTTTCTAAGAAGCCCCAACAAAAGCCTGGTCACACCTGCGAGGATGCCACGACTGAAAGCACTGCATCAATTAACAGCAGGTAAGGCCACAGAGCATCCTGCTGAGAGGGAATTTTTACAGCTCAGGAAGCCAGTATGCAAGAGGAACAGTAGCTTGATCAAGTCACTTGTCTCTCAGATTAAAGAGTCCCTACTTGATCTGACTTATTTTAAAGTAAATAACTGCTGCACTCACATTGTATTACCCATAACAGAGAAGTGAATGTAGGATAGAAGCAAAGGGAAGGGAAAGCATTTTCAAATCATATTTACTCAAACCATCACTTTTTTCCCCAAAGGATGATCATCTGTATGAATTATCTTACATTTGCTGTTACTCGTGATGATGACTACTGCGGTGAAATTTTGCCCTTAGGAGATTTGTAAACTGAGCTTTTTCCCCTCTTTTTGGTTTTTCACTTAGTTTAAGTGTAGTTAAAATGCTTCATGTAAGAAGATGCTATTCAACAGCCTAGCAGCTAATAATAAGTCTGCTAAAGATTGCTTCTTCTGATTGATACCAATCAGGGAAGCTACTGATATTTTCCACTTATTTGCTTCTCCTTTCTGTTTTAAGCTTGAGGTTGTTATTTCAGTGCATTGTAGTTCCTCAGAGAATGCCATTCCCCTCAAAGCCATTGTGTTTATTTGAGAGAGATAGCGTCCGGGAATGCACTGATCTTGTGACAACATTATTTGTTCAAAAGCCTTAAATCGAGACTGGTCATATCGACTCATTCTAGTCTAAATGTCCCTTCCACATGCTGACATTGGTCGCCCCAGACCAGCAGAGTTCCACTGATGGGCCCCATCTGACCCACTCCACCCTTGGTAAGTGCTTTTCTGATAATGTGCTGCCTCATAGCTGATGGAGGACACGTGGCCTATTTATCACCTTGTGATAACTATAGTGGCTGTTAAACAGATTTGAAAATGAAAATTACACCTCGGCTTTCCAGACAACTAATTTTCTCAGGTAGCAGGAGCAGAAGATTGCACTGAGGAATGTTGAGGATAGTTCTTAGTTTAACTGTTTCAGATTTGCTTACAGTGAGTCATATTTGTGTTTAACTGAAATAGGATTCACTTATTGTATAGCATGACATTCCTAGAAGATGACACTCCTGGGAACTTTTCTGCTAAGAACACATCTCTAAAGGATTTTGGGAAGGTATGTTGCACACTCCTTTTGGCTGTTGTAGTTCCATTCTGCGGGGTCCATGCTGCCGTAAATGTGTGGGGTTAGTAACAATTTTGTGAGGTCAATGTAACTTCATTTAAACCTGAGATGTTCTGCTGCTCACAAGTGGGGTTTGAATGGCTGCTGTAGAGCGCACTAATAGCAATACAGCTCCTGATGTGGCCACTTGACCATGGGAGAAGTCTGGTGGCAGAGCAGAAGGGAAGTGACTTGTCCTACAAAGCAGCAGATTGCTGGGGAGCTCACAGTTTCTGCCTCAACCCATCACTCAAGGGCAAGCAGCTCCTCCAAAGCAGCCCACAGGCTGTGCCATCACAGACTGTCCATAGAAGGACTGCTAGGAGATCAGTGTCTGAACACGGACTCAATTCCATAGTAAGTTCTTCTCCACCCTATACCAGCTGTCCTAGGATGGTGACCAACAGGCGCTCCTTGTTCTAGAACAAACAGCTTCCTTCTTTGTTTGTTTGCCTATTAATTAACAGCAAATTCTCATTTGGAAAAAGCTGAACATCAGGATGTGGGAAAGACTGGCTCAGAGACACAGCGACGAGCCCTGATGGCAGCCTGCTGCTCTAGCTCCCACAGCCGGAGTCCAAAAATTAAATGTGATGTGCTCTGGCTGCCAAAAGAGTTTCAATAAAAAGGGGATGTGAAATGCATTAATGATCAGATCTTTCAGCAAGATCTAATGAAAAAAAAAAAAAAAAAAAAAAGAATGAAAACCTACCCTACTCTGACTGCTTTGTCTTTTCAATTTTAGCACTGGAGATAAAATACACTGCTGCAGATTGTATTTCTGTTAGAGCTATTACAGGTTTATGTGAGTGCTAAAATGCAACAAACATGGAAATTAGTGTCACAGTCTTTTATGGTTCTTTATTGCTCTTATTTAGACCAATATATAATAGTTATGCAGCACTTAAATGTAGGTAAGCAGGTTTGTTTTTCAAAACTTTGAATTTGTGTCTGGCAACTGATCAATCAAAATTCATTTCCAAGCACTTTTCATACACAAATCTTAAAAGACTCTGGAGCACCAGGTTCCTAATGCCTGATGGATTAGAAGCAGGACTACAGAAAAGCACAGCTTCTAAAATAAGTTTTTTAATTATTATTCTGGATTTCTTTGCAGTGGGTTTTCAAAACAGGTTGTTTCTCCTAATTTGCCCCTTTGGTAGATAATGAATTTTAAAAGCATGTCTTCATGTTTTGTGTAACTGGAGTATTGAAATGACATTATCTCACACTATGGCACAGCCCATAGGAACAAACACAAAATATTCTTATAGTCCTAATGTTCTGCTCAACACTGACTGGAACAAATATACGCAGTGACTTTCTCTAAACCTCTGTGAGTGACTGATTTTGACTGGATTAATTTTCTTGGACAGCCATTTCCATGCATGTGTAGGAGATACTGCATGTCCAGGTAGAAACAGATCATGAAATACTGAAAAAATAATTAAATTTAATGATTTTTTTTCTAGCACAGTTCATATTGCAGAACAGATTGATGCCTTACTCAGCCACTTCTGCTCAATTCAGCCACACACTTTTGCTAAAGGTCTTATTGTATCTATCTAAGGTTCCCAGAAAGCATGACATGACAGCTCCTGGCTCTACCACTTTTCTCTGTAATCTTTCACCTCATCTCAGTGTGGATCATGACCCGACAAAGCAATTAGAATGAAAAAGAACTTCTAAACCACTCCATTCTTGTATTGAAAGCAGAGCTCTCCAGAAAAACTTCGAAGTTCTTTGTCTCTGTCAGCTCACTCCCCATAAGTAGCTCGGGCAATAGCTCGGTGGTCAAATTTTCAGTTTCACTATCGAAGATTGAAAAGTTATCTAACTTACATGTTTTTATTATTGGGTTTATTCTATTCATTCTAGCTATGTAAATGAGATATTAAATTTGAACTGAAATTTATTCTAGTTCAATCAAATAAATTTCATATTTGCTCTCTATTGAAGATGCATTCAATTGAGGATGGATAATAATCATCTTAACCCAGAATAAACAAAGCTATGTTTGAAATTGGAAAGAGAGTAAGAGAGAGAACCTCTCGAACAGCCAATGGAGACTTGTTATGAATTGTTATCATAAAATCCCACTTGTAACTCAGATGAATTTCAGGATTTGAATGTCTGAACTTCTCCAATGTCCAGAGAAGTGTTCAAGGCTGAGCTAGATACAGTTTGAGCAACATGATCTTGTGGGACATGTCCCACCCATGGCAGAGGAGTTGAAAATAGGTGATCTTTGAGGTTCCTTCCAACCTAAATCATTCTGTGATTCTACGATTTCAGGATACTATAAAGGTCCATAACAGAATTTTGCATGAAGAATTCACCTGAGGTAATTTACCAGCTGGAACAGCAAAAACTGACTTTCAAAGATCACTATAGACATAGTAAAAAAATTATTAGGATTATTATCAATTCATCTTTATATATCTCTCCATCACTTTTATATTGTATTCAGTTTCTGCATCTCAAGACTACATTTGTGTGACTAGAATGCCTTTCAAGTTATGTTTTTTGTCATCAAAATTCTATGTTTGTACTGTGCATGCATACGTGACAGCTACTGGAGTACACTACCTTTATGTTACAGCTCATTAAAGCCTTGACAGGAGAGGAGAGGAGAGGAGAGGAGAGGAGAGGAGAGGAGAGGAGAGAGGCTGAGTCTTCTGTTGATAGAAACAGTGCTACACTGTTCGTCAGTGGTATAGAGTTATGTAAGTGGCCTGTAAATTAATAAGAGGTGCCTTTAACAGAAAATACACATTTCTTTTAGCTTATGGATAGCATGGAGTATTATCACTTTCACCCCTCTAAAATGAACCATAGCACTGCATAATGCTATCTCAGTCCATGTTAAGATGACTGAAAATTGTCTATATTTTTTGTTAGAATAATGATCAAGTATTGATATTTCTTCCGTTCATACAAATGGATACAATCTTTTTACATACAACTTAGTCAATATGTTCTGATGTTCACATTAGGGATTTGGAAATCAATGTAGTTTTCCTGTTATTCTTTTATGATTAAATCAATTGGAGTTATTTACTCATAGCAGAAAATATGGGTGATTGCCAACCCTACGGCTTGGTGAATTGCTTTCTCACTACACTTGCCCTGTAATGAGAAGGTACAGGTTCTCTTCAGGGGTTGACTAAACTTGCTCATGTATAGCAGCAATTTGAGGTGCAGAAATTGTTTATTATTAAGGGCTAGCAATGTTTCCTGCCAAAGGCCATCTTCATCATTTGCCATTACATTAACATTGACAAAGCAAGGCAATACGAAAACCCAGCAGTGCTGACTGTATGAAGGAAAATAGCAGATACTTGGCAATTCCACTTAAACCAGCACACTTCATAGTCCTGTGGCAGAAACCTGTTAAAAGACAATGGAATAACCAAACAGATGCACAACAGGGCTTTTGGAAATACTATTCCTGAGATTCAGAGCTATAAAGAAATAGGAGACTGTGCATTAAATAGATTTTTATTGAAGTTTTACATGAAAACTGAATAGGCATCATCTAATATTCTAGACCTCACAAGCAGATTTTGTTTATTTTTCAGAGGCAAAAATAAATGTTAGTTTTTATGGTAGATGTAAGTAGAGCTTCAGTTAATGCAATATACAAAACTGATAGTTCATTGGTTACATTTAGAGAAGAGGAACTCTCATTCATTTAAATTATATATCAGCCACTCTGATTAATCTAAAACTTGATTAAGCATGAAATTCCAGTACTGTTAATTTATGCAAACCATTCTAGAACCACATGTTTGGAAATGCTGTGATCTAACACTAACAGTTAAGGAGAAAAAATCACCCATAAATGTGTAGTACATTTTTTCTGTCATGCCTTCTTCTGGAAACTAAGGCAAAGAAAATGATACAGTGATTGTGATACAGTGATTCCTAAGTTTTATGCAAACCACACAGTTTATCAGAATTTAAGGCCCAAACCTTCCAAAACAGGTTGTCTCCCAAAGTAAACTATTTTCCATAAGGGAAAGATGGAAGAACACAAACAAAGTAGTCATGGTACCTTGATTCACCAACATTAGAGCAATACGTCTTCTCCAGACTTCAACAGCGAAGTAGTCCTTGTCTACCTTTGTGTGTACTCAGACATTTATCAGATATGGAACGTATCTCAAAAAAAAGCAGAAAATAAATTTTTGAAGAATGAAGAAAAACATGAAATCTTTAAGGCTAAAACGAAGTCTTGTTTTGGGTGAAGGCAGGAGGAAGAGACTTTTTGCAATGTCATCCCCCGTTACTATATAATAAACACATGATTCTGTTGCTTAACAATCATCGTTATTCTAAGCGCTCAGAGAATTTTCTATTTATCATTTTAGAATGACCAAGTAAATAAAGAGAGAGAAGGAAATCCCTCAGAAAAGGAAGATCTTAAAAGTTAAATCCTGGAAAGAGATGATATCTGCTTAGACTTATTCCAAAATAATTTTTATGAATGAGTTTTGAACTTCTTGAAACAGACTCTGTAGTAGAAGCACTGACAGGCCATTACTTGTATCAATAAGCTTGAGTGCCCCTGTAATGAAAGTGAGGAACCAATTCATGTCACTACATCTTAATCTTACCATATGGCCAGAAAAGGATATGGAAAACAGCTAATTTTGTAAAGCAGAGGTGTATTTAGAAATCAGAGGTGAATTCAATTTCTTGGCAGCAGTGATCCCATAAATCAAACTCATAAGTGAATGCTTTAAAATATATGTTTTCTTCCTTTCTCTTCCTTTGAAGACTTCCATGCACACAGCTGCTGAAGACAATCCTCCTCAGAGCAAAAGCTCTCATTTCAGTGGAATCAACCATCCAAGTCACTTAGATGGTTTAGAGAAACTCAGCCAATACCCAAGAAAGCAGAAATGAGGAAGAATATTGAAAGCACGTGAATTTTTATGCAGCTTAAAAGTCTGGATTCAACAGTGCTTTAAAGTTAGGAGCCAGAACTCAAAATTATAGAATCATAGAATGACTTGGGCTGGAAAGGACCTTAAAGATCATCTAGTTCCAAGATCCCTGCTGTGGGCAGGACTGCCAAAATCAATACCAGCATGAACTGGCATTGAAGGAAAGGCTTACAAATATGAGGATTATGGCCAAAATATTTGAAGTGGCTGCAATGAGTGACAGGCAGCATGTAATAAAGTCTGCTAACTGGGGCTGCCAGAATCCCTATTAGCAGGAACAAAAGTAATTCAGACTAGAGTTAATGAAGGCATATACAGATGTAAAAATATCTGAATGCTAAAGGAGAACTGCAAGTATTTTTTAGCAATCATACAAAAATGACTGTATAATATATTTAGCCGATTCCTACTTTGTCTTGTACTAATGTAAACATAATGTAATTCCACTGATTTCAGAAAAGCAGAATGGGTCTCTGGATCCTTAAAAAAAATTATGCCAAAATCGACCACACTTTTGAAATAGAAGACAATGGCAAAATTCATATACTTAGTAAAAACATTTTGCGCTCATGCAGATGATTCCTTAAACTCCAAATCTCACTCCCGTTTGTGAAATGACCTACGTAACTCTTGCATCATATCAGACAGCGAAGGGAGGCTTCTCTTATGCCTCGTAGAAGGGTATGTTCCCAGCCTGTGTTAACAGTGTGCTGGAAAAAGACTGCTTCCCTCCTTCCCATCACCATCAGTTCATCATCAGCATGCTTCTTCTTCACTGCCTAGACCCAGCCAGGCATACCAAGATCATTTTGAAACCTGGCTGCCCTTCAAGCAATCATCTTGGTACATGTTGCCAATAAAATGCCAGTGGCCAGCTCTCCCTGAGTAAGCAATCTTCCTAATGAAAATAGGTCTGAAGTCAAAAATAGCATTTTGCATATAAACAACATACCTGGATGGAATCTACTAAATTTTAAGAACAATTTTTTAGAGTGAGTTACGGGCTTTTTGCAAGGAGTTTGGAGACATGAGTGTTCTGAGACTGCAAGCACGATTTGCTAATAAAGACAATATCTTACCCCAAAGGTTTTTTCCAGCTGCAGCCCCTGAAGCACAAACATTGAGCATGTATCACACAGAACTGTCAGTTACTACCGGAGCCAGAAAATTGTTGTTTCAAATGTTACAGTACAGGAAAATCGCCTCTCTGCACTTGCTGCCAAAAAAATGACAGCTTAATTTATGCCATGCTGAAGCTACATTACAGAGCCATTCAGCCTGGCAGTTAAGCACACTCCATGCTCACATCTTCCCCCTGTGCAAGTGCACTGGGGAGAAATACACAGGGACTGTAATAAGGACAATTGGCTGCAGTGTTTTCCATGTCACTGGAACTAAATACAGGTAAAACTGTATCAGCAATAAAATACATCACGCCAACTTCATCTGCAAAACACAATTCAGTATGTGGATTCCCAAATGATCAGAAAGGACCTGTCACAGAATTGTTATGCATGAACTGGATTATAGAGGTTTGCTTGTGTCAGACCCTTGGGTTTTATGTTGAAGGGAGGTGCTGAGGTATTACCCATGCCTTTGAAAATTATGTCAGTATCCTTGGTTCAGACCTTCAAAACTTGGCAATGTTTACACTTTCTGAAATTAAAAATCTGACAGTATTAAAGCACAGCCTACTGTCAATATTTGTCATCAAGGTTTTCACGAGATATTAAAGATGCACATGACATTATTTAAAAATGAACCACCAGCCAAACAAACCCCATAAAATTATCATCCTAAATGCTTCCTAAGATTGCTATGTAGTTTTTTAAGGCCAAAGCTTAATTTTGTTTGACACAGAAACAATGATCATCCATGTAATGGAATGAAAGGAAATTATCATGTCTGTTCTTCTGCTTAGTTTATTCATATTAATCACATGGTAATTACGTCCAGAAAGATTGATCTTAAATAATCTTGCAAATGAAGAATTGTAATTCATTTCATAAACTCATCAAGATCAAAACTAGTTGATCTGGATGTCAGTTAATTTATTTCCCCTCTCTTTCCTTTTCTACTCAATGTTTGTAGGAATATTAATGTGTTCAATATTAATGTTAACCATTTACCTTTTACTAACAACTCACTCATCCACAATCAATGTTATTTTACAGCCATCTTCTGAGGTGGGGGAGCAATAGAACAAGAGACTTCATAAAATAAATCAAATGCACTTATTGACGATATAAAGGGATACCTAAAACCTCTGTGGGTAGTCTGGGGAAAATGTTTTTACTAACAGATAAAGACATACTTGGAAATTCTGTGTAGGACTAAACAATGTCCAAATTCATCAACAGGCAATGTTGGAACAACATCAGACTTAGAACCAACACAGATTCTCCAGGAACACTTCACAGGGCTCGTGTCCACATTTGTTTTGGCCTGGATTACACATTTCCATTCCTGTTTTCAAAGAGTTTGCATTTTGAATGTACCCCAAAAATGACAAAAATTTCTTAGAAAATGCACAAAATACACCTGTTTAATTAGAAATAGACAACAATTTTCAAGGATTTTAGGCTGAGTTATGAATCCTGTGCTGGTTCACCCAACGGAATCAAATGCCAGGAAATCTTTCAGCATGATGAGATGAAGTTTGTCACTTGGTAAGGTAAATCAAATGAAAATGACTAAATTCCACAATTTTCCTTAAGTTTAAACTGCAGTTTAATACATTAATACTGAAATATGTGTTAGTTATTTTCTGAAATCTTTTGCAAATTTCTAAATATGGGCCTTTACAAACTGGGCATGTAGCAAGGTTCCTCTCTTTCATTTTTTTTTTCCTCTCTTTCTCAGCTCATATGTGTGTGTAAGTTCCTTGAATTGAAGGTCCTCCTGTACATTTTGCGCATATTCACAGATTGACACCATCAAATCCATAAACTCTTAATACATACAAGATATTTTGTGTGTGATTAAGAATGCTGCAAATTATCTATTTTCATTTCAGGAGAAATAGGTTTCTGTATTACAAATATCTGTGCCTATGCTATTCTTTTATTAAGAAACACTACGTTTCATGAATAATAACTCATTGATATTTCTACCATGTAAACAACAGACTCATCTTTGACATGTGTATCTCTCCTAATCAGATGTGTACAAATTGTCAGTACTTTAGCTGTGTCAGGACTTAGAACATTATTGTCACAAACAAAGCAGGGAGGCAATGCACTACTGTAAAAATGTTCACACATAAATGATTAATGAACAGTTAATCAGACAGTGAATGTGTTTCTTCATATAATTAAACAACAAAGATATAGGAAGGTGCAGAACTGTCCCTGATTTCAACTATGTAGACTTATTAATTTTGTATATTAAAAAGATCTGATCATTACAAATATAAAACAATCATATTTTACATAGCAGTCAAACTACTCTTCTCTAGGTAAGACAGAAGCCCTGTGGTGTTGCAACAAAACTCTATCTGAAATTCTTACCTTCATCCTACTAGCTAAACTTTCATGTTTTAGGTAAAGGATTAGAATTCCAGGAATCCACTGTGTTCTAGAAATTCCCCAAAATAAGTCACTCTCTGTCATTGGGAAGAATCATTTAGATAACATCTAACATTTTAAGTATGTTTTGGCTTTCAAATTTCTAGTTCATGAATTTAAAGTGCAATCCAAACCAGCACCACATGGAGTGAGAATTCCTAGATTGAGAAAGACACTTATTCCATATGCCAAGGTATTTGAAATTACAAAAAAGTAGTTTGTAAAGGCATAGGTTTTCTGTGTCTGTCTTACACTGTAAAGGTATTCAAAGGATATGAATGGGGATTTATATAAAATGCAGAATCATAAAGTCATAGATTACACAATCATAAAATCATAGAATAACTTGGGTTGGAAGGAACCTCAAAGACCATTTAGTTCCAACCCACCTGCCACAGGCAGGGTTGCCAACCAGTTCACATGCAGAAATGTGTATGTATAACATCATATTCTTTGTTGGAACATACGAAGATTCTCAAAATTCCATGAAATTTTTGTTGCACATAATACATATCAACATGGAAAAAATGTTTTTTTCTGTATCTTTCTGTCTTAGAGACAGCTGGACAGACTTTGGATAAGGCTGAATCTCATTATTTAATTCCTCTGTGCCTTAGTTCACTCTTCTATAAGGGAAGAAAATTCCTCATTTTAGACCATTATTATGATAACGTAATGTTAGAAACACTCCTAGTTCTTCATAGAGAAATAGTAAAACAAACATTTCTATGCCCATTGAACGCCTGTTTCTGGATTAAAACAAAGCAAAATGAAACAAAACATGTTCAGACAATTTCCTTCATTTATACTTATTATTTGTCACCATTTGTCAGAGAGTTCATGGTACTCACATTGTCTATTATCCTAATGGACTCTTGAGACTCATTGGCGACATAACATATTTCTTTTTCTAAAGCTGATAGGGACCAGTAGTGAATGGCAATAGATTTCTGGGGAATGGCTTTTGCACTAAAATGACTCGACTGTTGCTTCAACATTTCATTTGAGTAAATAATGCTGAACAGGGAATGGTTACCTCTGAAATTCACAGTGTTTTCTGTGCTGCCATTAATTCACCTGGCCTTTGTCTGAATAGTGTAAGGGAATCAGTTTCACCAAGTTAGAACACAATTACAAAAATTTCACCAAAATTTCAGCAATATGAAAGCTATTCACAGAGCTTCTGTAATTTGTCATTTGTGTCACACACTCCTGCAAAGATAAGCAATTTAGGAGTGAAATGTACATAATATGGGCAAAATCTTGGCTCATTTGCTTTTAAAGGCCATGCTTTCTCCCATTTGGTCAATGTTTCTTTTGCTTGAATGAGAAATCCTGCATCATCTCTGACCAGTGTGAAGAAGGATCAGATGATCTCCAATAGTTCAGATGGATGTGCAATATGGTTGAAAAAGAGCATTCATATTTTCAGCACACATGCTGTTCCTTTTACCAGTGTTTTAATTTAATTAACTCACTTGATACCAACAAATTACTTCAATTGTGTGCAACAATCCAACAGATCAGAAATCTATTTGCACAAATAAATTAAATGTTAAAAAGTAGTAATGAGGCTTAATTGAGAATATAGCTCATTTAAAACAAGAAATGCAAAGTCTGAAGACTGCAGTAAGTACTTAAAGCAAAATGCTGAACATTTTTCATAACTGCATTTCTGCCATTTTCATCAATCACAGCTGATAAAACCAAAGAATGTGCCTAGAAGTGTTGATGCTTCAGAAATAGTTTCACAAGAGGTAGAGAATCAACTTTCAGAGGAGAACTGAAGCCTACAACAAGACATAGAAAGACAGCAGAACTATGTTATGTTTAATCATGTATACAACATATCTTGCCTTTCAAATTGAGTTCTGCCTGTGAAATCTGCATGCTTACTTTGGACCTCTAGTATGCCTGAGAGATGAGAGTCCCCCATTAAAAGCTGCATGTCTCCATTTTTCAGTTCTATATGCAACTTGGTGTGTTATCAGTCACTGTCATACAGACTTTGGTTAGCGCAACAGTTACATATTGAAACACACATTTTTATTGTGTTTCAATAACAGCAACACAGATAAAGCTCTCCTAGTGGTTGTTAATGAAGAGCCTGAGTATTGAGAAAAGGAATTAATTAATTGCACGCATATAAATGAGTTAATTGCAGATTGAACTGGTGTGGATGTACCTGATGATAAAATTATTGAAATGATAAAATTATTTGCTTTCAATTGTCAAGGCATTATTCCATCTTCGGTTTACATTTTGGAGTGATACAATTAAGTGAGATCTTTTCACAGCTGGGAAAAGATTGTATTTTCCTGAATAACAAATGTAGATGCAGTAGGTTTTGTTAAACATCGGTAACCAAAAGCTACTCTGTGCTACAGTCTATGAAACATCCCTTAAATAAACAGTAGCTTCTGCAATGTTAGTAATAGGATATAATTTTGGGAGCCAACTCAGAACTCAAAGCTGAAAAGCAATGCAAATGCTCCAGGACAGACACATGCTAGTTTGGCTGGCCTGTGGCACCTTTCAGTCTCACTAAGGCAACTTGCCATTGGCTAGAAATACCCTGGCCAGCAAGTTAACTGGCCGCAGCACTGGCCAAAACAGCTTTAAATCTGATCCTGGGGAGCAGATGGCTGGAGATATTTGTCACCTCCTTCTGACATTTTTGTTGCAACAGAGTTCACTCCTCACTTCATCTACATTTGCTGGCTAATTATTAATTCCTTCTATATCACGCGGTCTCCCAAACTGATAGCATTCTCCTTTTCTACAGCACTCAGATTTACCAGGTAGAGAATGTGCCAAACAAACTTCCTGATTGGGTTAATTATTTAGGAATGTGGAGTGTAACACTTCATCAGGAATTCACTGGGAAGGCTAACTTTTGCTTTTTTCCTTGGGGTAGAAGAACTCTTACAGTACAAGAAATGTTAGGATTCAAATGCAAAAGAAATACAACTGGATTTGCATATTGACCGCCTCAGGGATGACTTTTCAAAACTGAACCCATCTCCCAAGTAATACAGTACATTTCAGTGTGGGCAGAAAATCGTGGGCAGCACAGTAATCTCATTGCCATTTTTCCTTTTTATCAGGTGGAACTGTAGCCTCTCCTGCCCCTTTCAAACCCAACTGATACATCTCTGATCTCATTCAAGCTAGTCATTAGGAAAATAAGGTACAAAAAGATGTTTCTCCTTTGAGGAACATGACCCACATTCACTATGTCTACAGCAAAGAATTCTCTGTGAGAAGGATGGAAACTCTGAAAATCTCATCAATATGTTACGAAAATGTGCAAATGAAAGTTCAAGTACAGGAAACGCATCTCAGTTACCTCTGAAATTATGTATTGAGGAAAAAAAACAACCAGATGCAACTGTCATTATGACATCTGTTGATGTCTGTAATAGTATATAGTCCATGAAAATACTTCTGCTTATTCAGAATTTACTCTAGTCTTAGAGAAGATGTGTTTTCTATAATGACTACATAAAAACTATAGAAATGTTAATAATTCTAAATAATCATTTTCAGATTTAAAAATATTTAAGTTGTTTATTAATTAAACTATTTTGTTCTAATGAAATTGGGACCATATTTTCTTATGAAAAGAACAATAATAAGATAATAAAAGCTTTACCTGTTGTTCACGTTTGTTCTTTTCAGTGTCTAATATTTCTGAACTGCAGATAGATATAAAAACCAAAAAAATACATACTAGATTCAGCACACAAAATTGAGTACTTATATACATACACAAGTAGTTGCGCCAGTCTTCCAACATCAGGGGCATGAGACTAATGAACTAATGGGACTAATTAGGTTTACTCAGATAATACTTTGTTTGATCAAGAACACTGTAAGTTTGCAGTAAATTATCAACAGCTATTACACATTGTTTACATTTACAATCTTATTAATTGTAAGAATGTAATGTTTTGAGTATTACAATACAAATTCAGAAGAAGATGTCACATAGTCAGCTGGAGCCTCCCTTTTGTATCAAAAGCAGAGCAAAAGGAATAATTTAAAACATGAATCCCATCACCTCTACACCTAAATGAACCCTTCTGGGCAGGTTGCAGCACCACCACTTCCTCTCAAATGTACCAGCTGGATAGATCTTAATTCTTTACTCAAATACTGGCTCATAGTTTGTTTCTTAAACCCAAGGAGCAGGTACTCAGCCATCCTTCTCAGTGACATATGAGAAGCCTATCATAAGCAGCGTAATGAACACCTACATCTGTTCTTCCTTTCCTCAGTTTTTCCACTACCTCAGTGCTTTTGGGACTCTTTTTTTTTTTCCTGAAGTGCAGCATTCTCCCTGCCTCTGTATTTACTGTAAATTTTCTGGTCTTATCTGGGTCCTTAGAGAAGCACTGATGAAAGTTGTGTATTTTTGGCCTTTTAACTTTTGTGACTTCTTTCACAGTAAATTTCTCTTTGCTTCCTTTGGCTGAAAAGGCTATCCTACCACAATAGAGGAAGATATATGTTGTATTTATATTTTTATTCTTTAATACCTATGTGTGTACTTCTATGCCAAAGAAAATGATAAATTTCTATCAGAATGCTAGTTTCAGACACAAAGGTAGTATTTCCTGCATCATGAATACTCATTAGTTCACACACAGAGTTTAAAGTTTTTAAAAATGCCACTACTCTAATCTGTCTGAAGACTAAACAGAAAGTAGTTTGTTGTCTTAATTGCATGATTTTATGCACTAAAATGCTTTGCTTTTATTAATTTTACCAAACACGCTTTAAAATAGCAGCTCATACTAAATATAAATCACTACAGAACATTCATTGCAAAATTTCTTTGGCAGCAAAAATTATGCTTTTCTTTTTTTGAAAGTGTTAGACATAGAAGGCACTAGTCTTTCAAATTACAATTAACAAATAAAATTATTCATAGCAAGTATTAAGATTTTCTTGTCACTCAAAAATATTGTAACTTATATTTGGAAACAATTTTTTTTTGTTTTGTTTTAGAATCCATCAAGGCAGATGGAGAGGAAGACAAGAAGAGCAACTAAAATGACAAATGTAAATCTTTTCGTTCAAAACTGAAGTGTTTTATAATAAACAAAGAGCTAAATTTCTAGTTGCTAAGAGACCTACGTCAAAACAACCACCTTTTCCTTCTAAATAAGGATCCACAATAGGCTATTATTTAACTCTTTGTGGCCTTCAGTTTTCTACAATATAATGTCAGGAGAGAGAATTAAAAAATAAAAAAAACTAAACTGTATTTATGCAACTATGCTGACATTCAATAAATAACAATGTGTTTAACTATTTTATTCAGTCATGTTTAGAATGCTGTTGAAGCTTCCTTTTTTCCTCAGGAAAAAAATCCAAGGACATGCTGGAGTACATAAAATTACTGTGTTTCATTTAAGTAACAAGATGAACTGTCTCCAGAACATGACCCTTTTAAAATCAAACAGGAATGTTTTGAGCAAAATGTTTAAGTAGTGCCTGTATTGTATTGACTGATTCTCACAGTGTAGGTGTCTTTGATCCACCATGTAAGAGAATGCGTGGCTGCAGGCCAGCAATAACAACCAGAGAAAGCTTTAAAGAGTCAAGAGCTTTTCCTTTTTTTTTTTTTTTTTTTCCCCCTCCCCTCTTTTTTTTATGTCAAGGAAATCAAACACACAGCTAAAGGGCATCATAAATATATCTGATCACTGTTCAGGGGGTTTCCAAAATGAGCCACTGGAGATACTGTCTTTATTGCAAGACCAATCTCAGATTTAATCAAAGCAAATGTGCTTTAAAACCAAGTTGATTAAACTGGAGTAAATGTCAAAACAAAGACCAGAGAACAGTATTTACACAGAAGACATGTCTCTCATGTTTGTGCAATGCCAAAGACAAGTTTCTGCCCCATTCTAAAAGCTGTACTGTTTATCAGGTAATTCGTCCAACTATCCTATTCTAGACTTTGGGGAACGATGTACTGGAGAAACTTTACAGCAGCTTTTCAGCTGCATCTTTGTCTCCATAGATTTATCTTGTGCCTTTTTTGTTCAGCAGTGACCCTCCCTTCCTCAACCACAGGACTATGAATAACATTTGTTTATAAATTTTTAGGTCCAACTCTTTAAGCAGTCCTGTCAAGCCAAGCTGTGTCTCCTAATATCAGTGCATTTGGAATACGTATTTCTCCAACTCACTTTGTTTCATGGCAGAACTAGTGAAAGAGAAATGCCAGCTCTCAGTTTGATTTAAACTGAGCCAATATGCCACCTAGATGATAATGTCTGCCACTGAAGAGATGGAAACTGACACTTGCTTCCAAATTCTTGCTGTCCGCAAAGATGTTAGAGAGGGTTTTTTTTTTTTTTTTTTTTTTTTTTCTTCTGATAGACAAAGGAATATCAAAAGATAGAAGATCTAGATTAACCTATGGGAACTTTGGCCATGACCAGCGCGAGCCATGCTATGGCAAGTAGCACATTTTACCTCTAAAGAACAAAGGTTATAAAAAATGCATGCAAAGTAAATGTAACTGCTAAGAAAGGGACAAAAATATTTGGAGTAACTGAACGTTAGCTGGGAAAAATCTAAATGGTACTAAGTATCTTGTATACTACCCAAAAGCTACCTCAATTTCTTCCAGCTTCATAACACACCTGTAAGTCTTTAAGAGTAATTTGATTTATCAAACTGGAGAATTTTTAGTATCTTGACTCGCTCAGAGCAATGGTCTGTCAATCACTCAGAATGGTCTAGTAGACCTTTGTTAGGAAATGTCTGCCACTGCAGCTCCACAGCACTGTCTGTGATTTCAGTTCTTTGAGAAATATTCTTCACCTAAGCCTTTAGAGATTTTCAGTCACAATAAACATAGCACTAACGAGGTGTACATAGGTCTTCAGTGTCTGTGAAATGGATTCCAGAGGCCCTTTGTTTTCCATCTTTTCTTGTATTACAACATAAATCTATCTTGCATTCCTGTTTTATTGTCTGTCATAAGACTGTATGCAAAAATTTTATAGACTGTGGTTTCATCAGATTTCTGATATATGGTCAACTGCTGTGGGGCTGAGTCATCTTTGACTCCAGACACTGATGCGATATCAGTATTCAATAATTCACAGTGATTCAAAGGTTACTAGAGCAACGTAATACATTTAGTAAAGGTAGTTGAGCTGTATAGTACAATTAATGAAGGTAGATTTAACTTAGTAACTAAATAATACTTGTTAAGAGAAGGGAGAATGATAGAGTATCCCAGGCTGGAAAGGATCCATAGGGATTATTCAGTCCAACTCCTAGCTCCACACAGTGCCACACAAAAATCAGATCATATGCCTGAAAGTATTGCATAGGCAATTCGTGAATTACAGCAAGAAGAGAAAAGCTAGAAGAGAGCATTCTTAAAGGCCAGTTTCTGTGTCAAGGGCATGACATACATTTCAAGCATACTAAATACTACAGTGGGGAAGTTTAGAGGAAAATAGAAAGACCAGAAAACACTTGCTTTTGGCTGCAGCCAACTTTCTTTTAAATGTACATTGAGAAAAATTGAGTGTGACTGATCCAGAGCAGAGCACGGAACTGAAAACATGAGCTAGTAGTCACACAAGATATGTACATTTTCCTCAACAGCCAGCATGGGACAGCTTGCTCTCTTGTTTAGATGTTATCACCATATGGGCTATCTTTTTGGTACGCATGGACGTACTCATTCTTGGAATCGGCTCTCTTAAAAGATGCATTCCTGATTTAACCTATCAGTTAATGAGCTGTGAGCTATTTGGTATTAAACATAGCCTCTAGAGGACAGCACTGTGTATTTGGGAACAGTGCTAATAGTACAGTTAGCGTTACCATTTTCAATCTTGATACTTCAGTCTTCATTTTCTTAGGTGATAATTCTGTGAGCTATATAAAATAAGTTGTTTTCTTGAGGTTATGAACTCTTATGATGGTTATACCTATCTTCTACCGAAATCACTACCTCAGTGTAAAGGTAATTTTTCGGTCCTGAAAGCAAGCCTAAACAAGTTACCAATCCTATTTTGTACCCTTAATGATTAATTTGGCCTGATTGTTTTGTTAAAGCATATGCTCATATTCAAGCCAGAATTTTCTTTCCAGATTTTTTTCCAAATCTTTTCCATTTTAAGAATAAAGTTTGCTCTCGATACTGAGTACTATACCAAAGGAAAAACAAAGTAGACATTCTCTATTTCTTAAGGGGGCTGAATGTCACATGTACCAGTCACGCAATTATTTGTGCCTGCCACTGAATGAAATGACACTTCTGAGGATCAGCACAGATATTTTCAAATACAAATTTACAGGAAAATGAGAGGACATCCTGGTACTGTAGGTCAATATCCACTGTTTGTTATATCAGTGGGAGCTAAACAGCTTCAACAGAATTACACAGGAAATTCGCAATGAAATAAATGAGATGGTCATCTAACCTTACTAACTGCAGGTCATGGAAGGATGAGGTGATGGAACAGCCTTGAATCTCCAGCCTTCTTTCCTTCTTCAAATCAGACAGATAGCTATGGGAAATATTTATTATAAGAAAATGCCTTCTAGAAAAATAACAACAGTATTTGCTCTTCCCTGTGACGGTCCTGAAATTCATGCATAACTTATGAATTCTGACTTTATGAACACTTCATGTAACTATAATCCTCAATGTTAAGAATTTCTGACAGGATCCGTTGCACATATCACACATTTTATCCAGAGACAGCTAGAGGACAACTGGAAAAGTTGCTAAGATAGGCTAAGTGACTTGGAAAATATGCTGTAAGATTGAGCAAGTCATGGAGCCTGCAGAGGTGGTGGTAGCTACTACCTGGCCCTTGGGTATGATGGCTTACCAGCCAACACTGCAGAGCAGGAGAGGAGAAAAGGTTGTGTTAAAAGGAGCTGTTTAAAATTAGAGTGTTCTCTTAGTTCTCCAGCCCAGGAGATCAAAATTAAAGGAAGGCTCAGGGGAAAAGAGCGAAAAAGTTGAAACTCAGGGGATCAAAAGGATGCAGGGATAAAAGAAGAGCGGAAAAGTCAGAGGAGTTCCATAGAGAAGAGGAAATTAAACCAAATGTTTTAATGTGTAGATTTTGCTACTTTTGTATGGACCTGTAAATAGCTCTTTTTGCATATGAACAGAGGGAATGTGCTAAAAAAGTTTGTTTGGAAAGCTTGTGCTCTTTGTTGTGAAGGAGGTGAAAGACCAGGGAAGAAAAAAAAAACAAAAAAAAAACTAGCCCTAGTGAGAATGTAGCATACTACAGAGCAGAAGAAAAAGATTGCATCAGTGCCTGTTAGGAGACGGATGAGGCTGAAGGAACTCTTACCCTTTCCGGGCAGGAAGGCTGAAGAGCAGAGTCTGGACCTGCGGTGAGAAAATCCTTTCTTTGGAAGTAGGATCTGCTGCTTTTCATCCACTTTTGAGAAGCAGTCAGCTGAAGACTGTCCTGTTATTGGAATTGTGAGTTGAAGTCCTACCCAAGTATAGGTTGGGAAGAAAGGGCAGAATGGATCTTATACACAACCACATTCATTTAGGACTGTATCGAAGTCTGTTCATGCAGAGCAATCAGCACTGTTTATAATTTAGCTAATGAGATGAACATTCGTTTATTACAGTCAGAAACCTAATTGCTTGTTATAAGATATGAGTTTTAGTACTGCACGTGTTAAGCATGCCAGATATTCAGAGGAGCGACTCACAGAAAGCATTAAAATATTAGGTTGAGGTGTTTGGTCTTATTTTATTTTCCAGGTTTTGCTCCTTGTTATTAAATGCACGCTTTGACTTCAGCATGTCACAGAGCTTCAGATGTGTGACCCATTGAATGGTGTGGTTCACTGTTACTCTAATCAAAACATGTTAGTCACATGAATATTTGTGAAATGCACGGGTGACAGCTTCACTATATGCATCCAGGATGAACTATCTCTTCAAATGAATGACATCAATGTAATCTCTCTGAATTCAGCAAACTATAAGTCATGTCAGCTGTGTTTCCAACTTTACAAGACTGTAGGACCCTAATCAATCTCACAGTCATGTTTTTAATCCAAAATGCTTAACCTTGCCCATTTACAATGTCACGCTTTGAAACTCGCATACAAACCAGTCTCATTTCCTTTCCAAGAAATTGTCTTTAATAATTTCTCTACTTGCTGACTTACAAAGAATATGATTGTCAGGGAAGTGTAACTACTTCCTGCAAATGACTTACTTTCATGAAATATCAGTTTGAGTTTTATTTTAAATTGGCTGAAAACAAATAAAAAAGGAAACATTAAAAGTTACAAAAACGCAATATTCTATAGAGGATAAAAATTTTTCCTGTACAATCACAATTAAGGAGGGCATTTTAATCTTATACACACAATAATTATGCAGCTCAGAATCTTGATACGTTAAAGCCACCTTGTGTGATGAAAGCACAATCTTGTTGAAAGAAATTACATATGGCATGTTGATTTATTAAGTTCTCCATCATAATTAACTGATTAATTTTAAATTGTGTAATTTTAAAAGAAGCAAGAAAAAGACTCAAAATACTCAAAATTCGACAGCAGATTTTACAGTATAAGTAATGATCAAACATAGAATCACACAAATATATTGCATCAATACAGATGTTAAGTATATTTTTTGTATTAATTTCAAGGTCTGTGCTATGAAGGGATTACAGTACGGGCAATATATTTCAAGACTAAAGAATATTCCACAGTATGGTAGGTGCTGAAGAGAAGGCTAATGAGAAAAAGAGTGATTGTGACAAGCAATTATGTCACGTATGTGAATGGCTTAATTTTCTAAATTAGCCACTTTGATAATTATGACATCTCATTTGTCTTTTAATTCTACGAGCTGTGAAGTTTACCTTTGATTTTTTTCCAATCAGATAAGAGGCTTTGATAAGCCAAGGGTCTATTATGTGCCTCAAAAACTCACATTTCAGTCTGATTGTCTGCTCATCTGCTCCAACAAGAGCAAATAGCACTTTTCATGAGAGCTCTCCAAACAAGGCTGTCACTTCTTCTGTTTGCACTATCTATTAAAAAATATTTGTTAAGCAAATTAATAATGTAAATAAGGCCGCAAGTAGGAACATTAAGTGGGCTAAAGAGTGAAGGCAAACAAACAGTTTTCGAGCATTTTTCAAACCACTCAAACAACAGGTCATTTGCATACAAGCAATTAGCATGTTAATTACAAGCGGTTCTTATCCACTCATTAGAAGATTTCTAAGATTCACTGACAAATATAGGTCTTTCTTTAATTATCCTGACTTGTAGGGAATAGCATGCATTTCATTAAATTAAAAGCAGGAAGTGGTATTTTAAATAATTAAAAGCAAACAATGTTTTAAAGATTTAGCTTTGATCTTGAATTTAATTGCAGTAATTTCTGTAAGTTATGTGTTCAAGTATAAGACCAATGTCCACAAGTTGTGGATGATTTACACGTAACACAAAATTATTTCAAGAATTTTTTGAATATTTGTTTTTTTCTCATCTTTGTTTTCCTTCACTGAATAAAAACATGTTTCATTTTACAGAGACTAGATGAATAGTTAGAAGGGAAAACACAGTGGTAATGATTTATGAAGGAATTTGGCAAAATAAAATGTCATTTAACGCTCAAACTTGCTTAATACCATCTTTTCCTCTCTGTTTGGATGCACTGGTTACTGTCTCACCCCAGAGGGAACAAGAGTGGACAGACTGTTCCTTTTGAAACAAAGATACACTGTACTGCCATTGTTTCTATGTCACACTTTCATTTTGGCATGAAATTAGCAGAAATCAACAAAAAGTATGCCTTACATTCTGTTAACTACCACAATTGGGCAGAATACAGATAAATTATTTTGATCAGGATGTCAATATTTGTTATATCAGAGGGTAAGTCATACCAGCTTTGTAGCAGGCAAAATCTATAGTATTCAGTTGAAAAAAAAAAAAAAAAACACAGTACGTATTCCTCCTCATGTAAAGCACTTGTACAACTAATAGTCAGAGCCTTTTCTGTTTACTTAATACAGAGAAAGGGAGGTATTTTCTTGATTTTTTTTCTTGACAAAAAAAAAAAATAAATACATTTTCCACTATTATTCTAAAGGCTATGCAGTTGTAGGAAAAAAACTCTCTTGGACAGTGCTAAATGACTCGTGCACACAGGTTGTTGCTGTTCCAAATGGTCTTATAAATGGTATTGAAAACCTCTGCTCTCCAGTAAGTACCTAGGTGAGACACCAGTTAACCGTAATGTTTAAATCACAGCTTTGTGAAAGTAATAAATCCATTTGAAATGTCAAGGCATTTTTTTGCACTATATTCTTCTAACAAGTTTGATAATGCTTTTGGAACCAAAATCTGTTTTGGTTTTGAAAATCTATGCATAATTCATTTGACTTATGAAATTTACCCAAAAGTTAGTGAACTCGTAACATCCAGAGTTCTACTTTAGTTTCCTATTGAGAACTCAGGAGACCACACCTCAGAGCATCCAAATTTCAAAGTGTTTTGTGAAAGTTTGCAAAAGAGCATAGCTACAGCAAGCCACTGGGGCTTTTTCCATTCTCCTCTCCTACATGTCTCTTTTTGCGCTTGCCCTTCCCTGTCAGGATCTTCAGAAATATATGAGCATCCTACTTTAACTTGGATAGAGTGATGCCTCAAAGACTGAGGTCCATATCTCTCACGTAAAGTGTTTTGACAACTTCCATATTTATTTGCTACTGTTTGGGTTGGGGTTTTTTTTGTTTGTTTTTGTTGTTGTTGGTTTTTTTGTTTTTTTTTTTTTTTTTTTCTTCTTCTTTGCTGTTGTTCTTGCTTCTTTCTTTCTTTCTTTCCTTGCTCCCCCCTGGGTGTACCTGAAGCTGTTTGTGAGTTTGTGAGGAGATTTTGTCACTGAAGTCACAGACCATAATTTCATTGCCAAAATTTTCTTTCAACTGCCTACCTCAGGTTTCAGTACTGAGTTGAATACCTGTCTTCAGTAATTTTTTTCAGTGTAACTGTTGCTAGAACATTTATAAACTTTAATAAAAATGCACACTATTTGTATGATACTTTCAGTCTTCTTTGTTCCTTAAACTATCTGAAGAGAATTGCAACTAGAAATTTTTATAAAGCCTGAATTAACACCTTTATCTTTTTATCTACCTTAAAATATTGAGTTTGTTAGTTTGTTTTGTAATATGTGATTCAATGGTAAAAAAAAAAAAAAAAAAGTAGTACAGTGCAGTGCATCAGAGTAACACGAGATGAAAACAAAAGGTCCTGTTCAACCCAAATGACTTTGTTATAAATATTCTCTTACTGAAAAGCCTTGAAACAGAAGCACTGGTTTAAAACACCTGAAACAGAGAACATTTAATTGTTTTATATAAGCTCTGCAACTCAGCTTAGTAGAAACTGCATAACCTAATTGATATGTTAATATCTTAGCACAAGTAAACTGTAATCATAATTATATTTTAATTTCCAGAGAACACTTTTTTCCTCCTCCAGGCCCAGGTAATTTATAGCTGAACATTAAATAAAGACATCATATGGAGATTATTAAATCTAAATGGTACAGTAGAGCAAACTTTGAGTGCATTTGAATGTGTTTTTCATGAAAACCACTGATAAAGGCAGGCCATCTGATAAGAAAAAAAAAAGTGGTTGTTTTCACCATACAGACACTTGAAACTTCATAAAATTGTAAAAATATATATATATATATATATATATATTTGTTACTGCAAAATAAAGCATAGATAGAAAAGAAAACCAGCCATATTTTGATAGATTAAATGACCATAGAATTCCATTATAAATCGCAGCAGAGATCCATTAATTTCCTCACCTGTTCAACACCATGTCTTTGCCTCTGAAACTTTTCTCTGGTTTCTCAAGTTTACTAAAACAAATGCCTTTGTCAGGAAATTTTCACAGTTCTATATTTGGCCCTGGCTTTTATTTATGACTCTCTATTCTCAAATTCATCTAGAATGTCAGACTTACTACTTCAGCTTATCAGCTTCTTTCCACACTTCTGCATGCCTTACCTGCCGACAAAGATAGGATCTCCTTATTTTGTGTTGCTCATAGACATCGAATTTCTAATTTCACAGTGTCACAGAATTTTAGGGATTGGAAGGGGTCTTTAGAGATCACTGAACCCAACTCCCTATCACAGTAGCTTCCCTACCCGCAGGTTGGCATCCAGGCAGGTCTTGAATATCTCAAAGAAGGAGACTCCGCAGACTCTCTGAGTAACCTTTCCAGTGCTCCATTGCTCTGACAGCAAAGAAGTTCTTTCTTGTCTTAATATTGAATTTCCCGAATTCTAGTTTCTGCCTGTTGTCCCTTGTTCTATTGCTGCACTCCACCAAAAAGAATCCATTTCCATCAACTTGATTCCTACACTTCAGATATTTATGAACAGTTATGAAGCCTTCTCTTATCCAGGTTGAAGAGACACAGGTCTCTCAGCCTTTCCTCCTGCAGGAGATGCTCCAGGCTTCTAGTAGTCTTTGTAGTCCTCTGCCGGACTCTTTCTAGGAGAACCCTGTCTTCTCTGAACTGGTGGAGACTGGAACTGGACACAGTATTCCAGAAGTGGCCTCACCAGGACAGAATAGAGGAAGGGGATGACCTTCCTCAGTATTAGTTACTGTTCAAGCTACTACTTATATTGTTCCCATTTTCACAGGTATGTTTTGAACCATGCACACCACGTAAATGTGACCCTAATTTTTGATCAGGTGCAAGATCCACAATAGAAGACTTTGTTGGAATACAGTCCCAGACAAAAATTACACTGATGATGATCACATTTCAACAAGTGCTTGGCATATTAAGAACCAACTGACTGGAGTCAGTACAGGCTACACTATGTGTAGTAAATATACATATTTGACTTCCAGCGTTGATTTTTTGTTTTGTGTGTGTGACTTCTGTTGTTGGTGATGTTTGTTTGTTTTGTGGATTAATTTTCCAAAGAATTTAATGGAAGGATTATTATTTTGCAAGGATTTATGAAAAGAAAAAAAACAAATCCACTAAAAGTGAATAACGTAGTGAAGTGATGACATGTAGTATAGAAAATTGATATTTTTAGATGTGTAAGTGAATAACCAGAGTTCTTTACACTAGTGAAGCAATGGCGTAGCATTCAATATTTGGGATCTATTTGCCCACTGACTTACCTGAGCTTTAAACAGCTACATGTGCTCTCTCAACTTTTCTGTTTTGTTTTCTCACAGCTGTTCTACCTGAACAGGGATGCTTTAAATTTACTTTTACCACAGAGAAGATCCTTGCAGAAAATCTTTGTCATGCTGTTCATACATACTGTATATTTTACACAGAGGTATTTACCGAGCTGTGAGAGTTTTGAAAGACTGGCATTCTCTTTGTTTAACATACCCTTCAGAACAAGAGCATATCATAGGTCAGTAAAAATGTCTGAGACAAAGATTTTCTTTTGTAAAATACATCTTTCTGACTAGTCTTTTGAAATTTTTGTTCATATCTTAATATGCAAATCTTGATGTTTTCCTGGGCTCTTTTTCTCATGCTTAGACATACAGGCAAATGAAGCCAAGTTTTGATCTACCTCAATCAAGTCATTTTGAATAATGCTTCTTACAGTTAACTCATCAAGAAAGACTTGACTAGTGAATTGCTGCTAACAAATGCCACTGAATAAAAAATTTTGTTTTATATTATCGATAATACTTCTTGTGAGAAATAAAACAAAAAATCTGAAAAAGGGTTAGCAACCCTAAAACACAGAGA
Source organism: Centrocercus urophasianus (assembly GCF_019232065.1). Classification (NCBI taxonomy): domain Eukaryota; kingdom Metazoa; phylum Chordata; class Aves; order Galliformes; family Phasianidae; genus Centrocercus; species Centrocercus urophasianus. Next base: position 18,161,301 of record NW_024884711.1, read on the forward strand.
AAAATCTTCCCAGTTTGTGTATTGGTATGTGCAGTGGGGTTCAGTATGGTAATCTTTTTCTTCCTCTTTGAGTAACCCCTCTAAAAGCTACTTATAGCATCAGAAGAAATTGGTGTTCTTCAGTTCTTCTCTTAGATTTCTAGGTAGTGCTGCTGTGTTTCATTCAACATCAAACAAATGCTCCAAATACATGACATGCATTTTGAAAGAGGCAATCAGGAATCTCTACATCTCTAATAGCACTGTATGGAAAATAATGACATAAAGAGAATGGTTTTAAAAAGAGCTGCTCACTGAGTAACCATAAGAGGTGAAGCATGAGAGTGCTAACAAGCAATAAAACAGAATTATGTTGAAATATTTGCATCTAAAGGCCCCATATAAAGCCTACTGCAGTCAATTGGTTTTTCATCTTCTTTGCTGTTTCAACTGTTGAAAAACAACAATCTCCAAAGAGAATAATCTTGGGCAAGTAACCATTAGCCAAATATATACATCTGCAATAGATTTATTGCTACAAATCTTTTGAAATGAAAATCTAGATTTAAGCAACAAAAAATTTGCTTTGTAACTTCCTTTGGTAGACTAACATCTTTCAACTTTTGAGAAGCAGCTTTTGCCAAATCAGCCTGTTGTACTAATGCCAGCTTTTCTTGTAACAAAAAGCTCAGCTCCAATGTTCCCCTCTTACCCTCAAGAGATAAGTGAAATTGGACTTTTAAATCTAAACTCATCCCCAGTGAATTATTTCATCACAGGTACTTCAAAGCGGCATGCAGTAAAGAAGGAAAACTCCCCATCTCTGAAGGTGTTTGGGAAGAAAAGAGAAAAAGAATTCTGGCAGGTTTCAACATTTCTGACAGCAGTTCTGAGCTCCTCAGAGAAAAAAGCAGCTGAAAAGAATAGAGAATGCAATGCAGGTAAATCAGGCAAAGGGTGTTATCTACAGTAAATACAGTTTATCATACAGTTATAGAAATTTATTACAGGGATATCAAAATATATATTTGGTACAAATATCTATAAATGTATATCTAGAGGCATAAATATAAATCTCTCCGTATAAACTCAGAGATTCTCTCACACTCTGTTGTCACCACATTCCCTACCAAATCCACATCTAACAATAGCACTACTTCCTGTTACACTACTCAAGATCTGCTTAGAGTGAATTCTTTACTCTTCCCTGTGATCTTTTATCTAACTTACCTGTGTTAATACATTCATCATTCTCTCTTTATACTGTCATCCCTGTTTTATTGTCACTCTCCACAGCACATTGTTTGCATTCATTCCCAGGTATCTTTATGCAGTGCCCTGTCACAGGTGGGAAAAATATATGGTTTGTTATTCATTTTTTCTATAGCTTGTTGAGTTCTTCCATATTGCCTTCTTAGGCTCTCACATTTCAGCCTCCTTCTATTAATAAATCCTAGCATTATAAACAGTCCTAATAAAAAAAAAAAAAAAACCAAAAACTTCCATTTCTTCTCCCTTCCTGCAAATAAATAAATAAATAAATAAAATAATTTCCTGCAATAAAACCTGAAGTCATAACCAGTTTCAGAACATAAAATTTCCTATTTTTCTCTTACAGTTTTTATCTCTTGTTAGCAAACATGAGAGATGAAGGTAGGCTGTTAGGGTGTTAGAAAAGAGATGAACTAGTTAAAGCTCTCTGGCCAGAACACAGCACACTCGATTGTATGTACTATATGTACCTTTACTACATTTGCTTCAGTTATGATCTCTACAGTGATTATCGCAGTCTTGCAACATTGGAGAAAAATGCATTTATAAGGAATTTCTACAGCTAAACACTAGCAAAACTAATTCTAAAATGTCAGATGAGATTTTCGAGAACATCAGCTTTGGTGATAAGCTCTTCTTCATTTCAGATACAGACCTACCACTTAATTACTGACAAATCCTCACGAGGTGGCTCCTCACAACTGTGATCTCTTCTGCAAAAGAAGGGTGTGGTTCAGGGACACCTGTGAGACCTTTAAAAACAGAAAATGAAATTTTTAAAGAGATAACTTGTTGGGTTGTTTGTAGGAAAGAAATAAAGAAGAAAACACAAAAGTAAAAGAAGAAATGAAGAAATTAATGACCTTAATTTCTGATTCAGATTGTAAGTATATCTATTCATTTATTTAAACGCACTGGTTTAAATGAACTATTGCATGTATACTGTGTAGCACTGATTCAATTTTACCATTAAATGAAATAAAAACAAAACAGAGCTCACATGGTGTTAATTTTCTTACAGAATTTGAGATATTTCCTATCCATTCTTGTTCCTGAAACGTGAAGGTAATTTTTCAGGACAAAAACTGTAATAAAAACTCAGTAATTACAGAAACTCTCGAAAACTGTGTTCATGCTTTGTTTCTTAAAAGTTAATAATACTACTCATACTTATTTCCTGTGAACTGATTCATTGAAACAGTAGAGCAGATAGATACACCTCAATCTTGAGAGTGTAGGAGCTATCAGCATCATTGTCTAAAAAATGGCATCCAAGTCAATAATACACTAATTTCAAAAGGTTTTTTTTAATTTTTTTTTTTTTTTTTTTAAATCATGATAACACACGTTTGGTTTTTTTTTTTCCACCCAAGAAAGAAGGCTACAAAAATAGACTCCCGTTGTGCGATATTTTACCTGCAAGTCTGGGGTCTGATTCAAGGGGAGATGAGATGAATAATAAGGCAGGTAATGCCAATACATTAACAATGCTGATGGGGTTGTCATGTACGTTCTATAAAGCGTAAGCCAAAGAAAAATTCTGGCACACACTGTGTTGAAATATCAGCTTAGTTAAAGGATTCACGATGAACCATTTGTCTTTTAGCCTTACCTCACTAGTCTTGCCAGCAACCCTCTGTCTGCCAAAATGAAGAAGGGACAGCTGCCAAAGGGATGGATTTCAAAGTATGATTTTTCGTTTGTTTCAGTTTCACTCTGCAATCTTTGAGATTTTCTCCCCTAGAAAATGAAGCATGTTGGATTATAGGATGAGTTAATCAAGAAAGCTGTTAGCTTTAAAAGCTCTGTTTAGACTGATTTTTCTGAATCTTCACAACACAAACGGATGGAAGATTCTCAGATTTTTGTTGGCTTCTAAAATGAATATTTATGTATCAAAAGTAAAGTTAAGCCACGGAACTCACAGTATGTAGAATATACCCACGAGTTTCCCTCTGCCAAAACCTTTAAGGATTGTGCGCTCAAAACAGATGGGTCAGGATTGCTGTCTACATATCTTTCTGTGGACTCCGCAGATTTAGCTGGAGTGTAACCCTACCTGCAGCTTGGAAATACTTTCCTTCTGCATGCTGTTGAAGGAAGTAAATTTCCTCCCCAAGGAGTGCAAGAGAAACTTGCTGATTTGGCAGGTAATTGGATCTCCTGAGCCAACAGTAACCCAAATCCATGGATTTAATAGAGGGATAGGGTATTTTAGCCCAGCAGGGACGTGGTAGAGACAGCAGCGTAAGAGGATGCCAACTGTCTGAGTTCTCATTTATCCATGCAGAAAAGGTCTGACCTTTCTATCAATCTGATAGAATGACTTTCATTTTGGATAAAGGGGAAAATAAGGCAAAATAAAGCAAGCTGTCCCACACAATGCACACACATCATCTGGAAAATTTGCTATAGTTGTTGAAAATGGCTGCCAAGCTCTTTTCTGCATTTAAAAAGGATAATTCGACAGAAACAGTGGCTGGGGAAACAGTGCTTATACCACATGAGTATTAACGATATTAAAAGTGGTTTTTTAACATGGGACTACATTTTCCTGAAACAAATGCTGGACGAGTCTGAAACGAGGAAATTGTTGCTGTGCACTTTGCAGTCTGGTGCTCAAGCTGCACAGCTGCACTGTACCTCCTCTGCCCCTCTTGCACCCAGCACCAAACCAGCATGCTACCCCCATTCGGTGTACCTGTTGACTTTTTGCTCCTAGCTCTGAAGTAGACATTGCTGATGTGAGAAAGCCAGAGGATAGCACCCTTCTGCCTTAGGACATCCATCTAGTGAAAGAGCAGGGAGGTCTCAAACTGAGACATATCTTTAACGTCTGGCAAAAATTTTGTCTCAGATTTTATGGCAAAATAAATTGTAAAAAGTGTTCTTCATTATTTCATCTAACTTTTCAGTCTTTCTCTTACTTCTCTATCCTAGTGGCTTATTTCCTTCTCTTCTTTTTCTGTCCTAGTGTTTCATGTCCTCATTCTGTAGATGTTTATACTTGTCCTCCCTAGTAACATTCTCAAATCAAATTTCAAATTTCCTAATTAATAAGCACATCCATTACAACCCAAAGAAGAGTTGAGATATAAAATCAAGAACTCCAAGACAAGCTTTTAAAATATCAGGATGATTAGATAAAAACCTCATCTCCTTTATATGAGATACTGAGAAATCTATATGATAGAGCAGCTGTAAGACAAAAATTCATAGCAAAGCTTTACATAACAAAAAGTAGTAATTATGTTTTTCACAGATACACTTGTTTTCTTACTAAGGCTGGCTGCAAAATAACACTTTATATTGGAGTATTTGGAAGAAATCGTGTATTGGAATAGGATGGAGAACACCGCTGATGAATCTCAAAACCAAATTTGGTCCCCCTCCCATGCAAGCTGGCTTACACAAGGGTCATATAGAAATGCAAATTCCTATGGAGAATAGTGATCTCAACGATAAAACATAAAAAAAATTAATTAGTTTTCATACTGCACTCTGGGGATGACATTTAGACTTAATCTTGCAAATAAACTTGTAATGCCTCACAGTTGTTGTCACCAAAGTTTGAGCGATGGCTCATAAAGGCATCCAGAATACCTTTACAAGGCATACAGTCCCCAAGCTATTTACTGCCACCACTACAAGCCTTTTGTCTGTTCTGCCGTAAACAAAATGGAAGATCCACAGTTGCCGGCTGTTCAACATATAATGGCAGGGTTGCTTTTTTATAGTTCACCTACCGTAGTCATGTGCAATTGAATGCATCTCCCATATACTGCTCTTGCCAATTCTATCTCCAGCAATTATCCTGTTCTAGTACTCCATTGCAAAGTACCTGCCAGTAATGAGAAATTTGCAGGTGGTTGCTACAAAGCACTGCTTCTTTCTCCTCTGTTTGCAGGCACCCTGTGGTGGCAGCTGAAGCGTGATGGCTCCGATGTTGTTCACATGGAAGGCCATGACTCAGGCCAGCACAACAGAACTGATGCCTTTGTCCAGCCTGGTCAAGAGGACAGTTGTGCTTTCTCCCATCCACTATTCTCAAGTTGGATGCTGCCTTCAACAAAGGAATTTCAAGCTAATGCTGATAAAAATAGAGGTTTTTTTCCTCCTCTTTTTATAATATCGCTTCTTTTCTGATGATCAAAATTATCTACTTGTTTCAAAAAAATCTGTTTAAATGTAAATTTGTGGTCCCGGAAGCTTTCTGACCACTAAAATGAGCACTACAAAAAGCTGAGTACTAACCACTTGCTCACATAATTCAGATTGGAAAGGACCATCTCAGGACATCTCTCATCCAAACCTCTTGCTCAAAACAAACTCAAGTGCCAGACAGCGTTGCTCCAGGGCTTTTTCCAATCTGATCCTGAAAACCTCTAGGGATGGAGGCAAATCTTCACTGAACATCATCTTCCATTGCAAGAGTGATAAAAATATTTTGTTTTCAAGCAGTTGCATGCCTCTTTTTCAGTTAATATCCACTGTCTCTTGTCCTTCCATCACACACAACTGTGAGGGATATGGCCTTGTCTTCTCAATAACAAACCTGTCAGCCTGGACTGCTGTCAGACTCTCTGAAGGCGTCTATTGTCCAGGCTGAACAAGCCCAGCTCCCTCAGCTTCTCCTCACTGGAAAGCGCTGAAGCCCTGACCATCTTGACAATTCTCTGCTTATCCCTTTTCAGGTAATAAACAGTTTTCTCACAGTGAGGGCCCAAAAATGTATGCTGCATTGTATGTGTGTTCAAATAAGTGATAGGTTAAGAGGAATAGCAATGTACTGTTTTGTTCTCCTGTTAAAACAGCCTAGCATGCTGTTGACCTTCCTTATTGCCAGAGGACACTCTTGGCACATGTTCAGTTCACTACATACCAACACAACATAAGAGAACTTTTATGAGACATTTCTCCCTCTCTTGAGGTCTGTACCAACTCATGATACATACTTCATTGTTGATGTTTGTTTTACTGTTTGTTTTGTTTTTCTGGTAGCAAGACATCAAAATAACATTACCCAGAAAAACGAAACTTATCAAATAATTTTTTTTCTGTGAAACGGCAAGAATATCTGATGATAAGCTAAAGTATAAAAAAAATTTAACAGTGCTATATTGGTCTTGAGTAAGGCAGCCAACCTAAAATCTTGCTGTAACCTCTTATTCTGAATATTTGCATGATTGTGCTTATTCTTATCTTTTGTATTCCACCCAGGGAGGAAAGAGTCTGAACCAGTGACAGCAGGGTACATTTTAATCAGTTCCTTTGAAAAACCACATTGGTCTGTACAGAAATAATATTAGCTATAATTCAGAGAGGACTAATTTGAGGATGGGAGGAGGCTGCTGCACACTGACAAGTTCCTGTATTAATTCTCCCCAACTTTCCATCTCCTGCACTTACTTTTCTTAAGTACTGTGAGTACTATTGCTTCACAGGGCTCTTTATTCCAGCAGTATCCAACCTAGCCTTAGCAGCCATGAAAACTGTTGCTCATCACCCTACCTCAAGCAAGACTAAAGTGGCTTGAAGAATAAAAGCAAGTAAAACTGCCTCAGCTGAGCATTACTGGTCCCTGCCTGTCCCTGGGATGAGTGATCACTTCTCATCCATCAGGCTTTGTGGTTAACTCTTCACAGGTGCAACTTCACAAGAGTTGTTTGTGCTGAAGTGGCCTCTTGTGGAGAGGTGTAATTCCTATCAGCTTCCTCCTCTCCTTTGGCCAGAGGCTGCTTTTGACCTTTACTGGCTTTGAAATTTGATTCATTTTGTATTACAAAATATCCATTCCTCTGGGCAGTGAATAAAAAGTCTTTGAAGTCACCACTTAGTGCTCCTTAGGTGTTTTTCCAAAGGAAGTGGAAGTGCCTGCTGTCTGCCATTTTGATGTCCTTGCCTACTTCACGCAGAGGTACCAGCCTACACAACTGTTCTGCCCTGTTTGGCTGGAGAAAGACGAGCTGAGAAGATCCTGCTACTGACCTTGTCTTCTCTTGTTGTCAGTGGTTAGCAAGGGTTGTTCATACTAACATGATCAGAATTTGAGGGAGATGTGGCAAAATAGAATCAAGACAAGAAGAGGGCAATGATATTGCCACAGAGACACCTAAGCATGAATATCTTTGCACCCTCAAATGCAAGAGCAATGAGTATGAAAACTACTTGTAACCACAGCATGATGAAAGCTGGTAAGCAGGAACAACAGTACTTTTGCTTCTTAGGAAAAGCAATTCACTTACCTCTTGTCCACACAGCCAACTTTTAATTACTCTGATTGATGCATACATCATTTTTTCACTGCAATAGACTCCCCAGCTCTTCCCAAGCAGCTGTTTCTGCTTTTCTTGGACAAGAAAGCATATTATTTCCAGCATTTTCACCTCATTCACAGCACTGGAAAAAAAAATCTTTATGGCAATCTCAACAATATTAGCAGACTTTCAAGGCTGACATTTGCATAGGTTCAAATCAGAATATGTTAGTAACCGCTACAGTGACATCCTAATGAAGTTACAAGGAGGCAAAGATTTTATCTTACTGAGGCCAAATGATGAATTTGCCATCATGTATAAAACTACACTTTTACATCATCGGTTGAGTCACAGAATCATATAATCTCAGAATTGCTAAGGTTGGAAAAGGCCAACAAAATTATCAAGTCTAACTATCAACCCATCATCACCACACTCACTAACCATGTCGCTCAAGGGCACATCTCCACACTTCTTGAAGATCTTCAAGGACAGACATTCCACGACCTCACTGGGCAACTTGTTCCAATGCATCAGCACTCTTTCCAAGAACAATTTTTTCCTAATAAACAAGCTGAAACTTCTCTGGTGCAATTTCAGGCTATTACCTCTTGCCCTATTGGTAGTTCTCTGGGAGAAGAGGCCAACTCCCACCCCTCTACAACCTCCTTTCAGGTAGTTGTAGAGAGTAATAAGGTCTCCCCTGAGTCCCCTTTTCTCCACCTTAGACAATCCCAGTTCCTTCAGCTTCTCCCTGTAAGACTCATGCTCCAGACCCTTCACCATATTTGCTGCCCTTCTCTGGGCACAGTCCAAGACCTCAGTGTCTTTCTTGTAGTGAGGAAACCAACTCTGAACACAGTACTCAAGGTACAGCCTCAACAGTGCTGAGTACAGAGGGATGATCACCACCCTAGTCCTACTGACTACACTGTTTCTGATACAAGTCAGGATGCCATTGGCCTTCCTGGCTACCCGGGCACACAGCTGGCTCATATTGAGCATGTCAGCTAACACCCCCAGATTCTTTGTGTCACTTTCCAACCATTCTGCCCCAAGTCTGATCACAGCAAACCCATGCAATGCCCCAAAGATGCAACACCTGACACTTGGTCTTGGTGAAGCTCATACAATTGGCCTCAGCCCATCAATCCAACCTGTCCAGCATGTTCTGAAGGACCTTCCTACCTCAGGCAGATCAACACTTCCTCCCAGCTTGGTGTCATCTTCAAACTTACTGAAAGTTGTTGGTTTTAAAAACTCCTTTTTATTACTATTCCATTTTATTTTTAGTTTTTGTGCCATAGAAAACTGTATGTTGGTCAAAGCTTATTACCAAAGGTAAGCATCATATGTAGCACTGGAATTGTAGAAGTTATTATTAGCAGAGCAACAGAATAATTTTATTACATTACTAACACTACTAACTACACTAACAGGCTCAGGCAAACCATTTTCAGAATGAGCTCATCATGAGTTATATATCTCCATACAAATTAAGTGATTAATTTTCCATTTTAGTATTTATTTAATTATTATTATTTTGTGTAAACATCACAACAAACATTTGAAAAAGTTGATTTCTTTGCAAGCTAACAGCATGTGACGTAGCTCAAGCCATTTCTAAATCACAGAGATAAAGTACATTTCTAAATCCACAGACTGGCTGAATGGGAGGTTACTTGATGGAACTCAAGGACAGCAGAATAAATTCAACTTTTTACTAACACAAGACATTGCTTTTTATTCCTCTCCCAAAGCGTAACAGGAGATCCTACAAGTCAGTACAGAGCATCCTAAAACAGGAGAGCTCAGCTCTGTGTAAAGCCCTCTCTGTCAGCCTGGCTTGTCACCTCAGAAAACCTGCTGATGTGCTTCTGGGTGGCCCACTGGTCTCCACTTCCACTCAGCTAATGTGAAAAGATTCAGGATAGTAGACACACATGGGTGGAATTCAGCTGCCCTAAACTGACAACATCCAAAGCAGGTGCCTATGGCTGAACGAAATATGCTAAATTACTTCTAAAGCCATCAAAAGCAATGCACATCACCAAAAGATGGTTCGATTCATCTGACCTATCTTAGGACATGTTGAATCACCATGTATTGATGTGTAGAGCTTTGTCATATATTCCTATAAACTGAAGCCAGGATGACCAATTTAGACTAATGCATTTGTCTTTTAAATGTTTAAAAATCAGGTAAAACAATCTATTCTAAGGACTCACAATAAAACAGCATCAGCAGATTTATGAATCTGTAAAGTTTAGAAGTAGAAACAAATTATTTTTCTGAGAGTTTTTCCTGCAGAGATAACCACATTGTGATTCAGAAGTAGGGAAAAGTTAGAGTTTCCTTAGAAAGAGTTCTACGATGAAAAAAAATGCATGCTAGGTACCGCATAAATTAAATGATTCCTACCTTAGGATGAATTTCACTAAAATAAATTTTACAGTACCTAGCAATGATACATACAAATGTTTTACTATTATTTAGATCATTTAAACTGCTCACGATGGCCACTTATAGCACCGTCATTGTATTTTGTAACTTTCTGATAGTTTCTGTGTCATATGTCAGGAACTGTCAAAGCAATAATCAGTACCATTTCCAGGAACTCGCTCTTTCACCTGAGACTGTCTACATCAGTACTTGGAAAAATCTTAACAGTCTCCTAGATTCAGAACAAAATTGTAAGATCCATCAAACGAGAGGTGGGAAACTGCTAATTCTAGATCTATTGCAAGAATAAACTGTGTCTTCACCAGTGGCAGTGCATCAAGCTAAAGGACAGGAAAGAAACATGCAACTAGCCTTGAAAATCACAGAATCACAAAATGGCCAGGGTTGGAAGGGACCTCAAGGATCATGAATCTTCAACACCCTGCCCCATGCAAGGCTACCAACCTCCACATTTAATACTACACCAGGCTGCCAAGGGCCCCATCGAACCTGGCCGTGAACACCTTCAGGGACAGGGCATCCACAACTTCTCTAAGCAGCCTGTTCCAGCACCTCACCACTCTCTCTGTAAAGAATTTCCCCCTGACATCCAACCTAAATCTTCCCTCCCTCAACTTAAAACCACTTCACCTTGTCCTGCAGTTATCAACCCTTTCAAAGAGTTGATTCCCCTCCTGTTTGTAGGCTCCCTTTAGGTATTGAAAGGCTGCAATGAGGTCACCCTACAGCCTCCTTTTCTCCAGGCTGAACAAGCGCAGCTCCCTCAGCCTGTCTTCATAGGGAAGGTGCGCCAGCCCCGACCATCTTTGTGCCTCTCCTCTGAACCCTCTCCAACAGCTCCCTGTCTTTTTTGTACTGGGTGCTCCACTCTGGGATGCAGTATTCCAGATGGGGCCTCACAAGAGCAGAATTAGAGGGGGACAATCACCTTCCTGCCCCTGCTGGCCACCCCTCTTTTATGGAGCCCAGGATACCATTTGCCTTCTGAGCCACAAGGGCACACTGCTGGCTCACGTTAAGTTGTTCATCTATCAAGACCCCTAGGTCCTTATCCGCAGGGCTGCTCTTTCCAGTCTTGTATGGAAGCCTGGGATTTCTCCAGCCCAAGTGCAAAACTCTGCACTTTGCTGTGTTGAATCTCATCAGGTTCACCCAGGCCCACCTTTCTAGCCTATCGAGGTCCCTCTGCATGGCATCCCTTCCTTCCACTGTGTCAACCACACCACTCAGCTTGGTGTCATCAGCAAACCTGCTGAGGGTGCACTCGATTCCATCATCGATGTCATTGATAAAGGTGTTAAAGAGCACTGGTCCCAAGACAGACACTTGGGGGACACCACTCGATTCCTGCTTCCACTTGGACATAGAACCATTGATGACCACCCTCTGTCTGCATCCTTTCAACCAGTTTCTTATCCATCGAGTGGTCCACCCATCAAATCTGCATCCCTCCAATTTGGAGATAAGGATGTGGTAGGGGACCTTGTCAAAGGCTTTGCTCAAGTCCAGAAAAGTCACAGCTTTTCACTGTGAATGAGGAAAAAATGAAAGAAGAGGGAAAATTTGCAGGTAGAAAAATACACACGAATAAGAAAAGAAATTTCTTCAAAGAAAACCACAGGAAAAAAAAAAAAAAGTAGTCTTTGTAAAAAGAACCACAATTGGAAAAATAACAAGTGTAAATATGTATTACTTTAAATGAAAATTTAATTTAAAGGTTATTTATTTAAATGTTAATTTAAAGGTGGGAATGGAAGGGGGCATTTCAGTTGTACTAGCAATAAGCATCCCTAATCCTTCAACACCACTGCTGGCAAAGGCTCACAGAATCACAGAAACATAGGGGTTGGAAGGGACCTCCAGAGATCATTGAGTCCAACCCCCCCACCAAAGCAGGTTCCCTACACCAGGTCACACAAGTAGGTGTCCAGGTGGGTCTTGAATATATCCACAGAAGGAGACTCCACAACCTTCCTGTGCAGCCTGTTCCAGTGCTCCGTCACCCTCACCGTAAAGAAGTTCTTGTGCACATTTATGAGGAACTTCCTATGCTGCAGTTTATGTCTGTTTTCCTTTGTTCTGTCTCCGCACACCTCTAAAAACAGTCCAGCCTCGCTGCTCTGCTCCCCACACCTCAGGTATTTATAGACCTGGATCAGGTCCCCTCTCAGCCTTCTTTTCTCAAGGCTAAGCAGACCCAGTTCACTCAGCCTTTCTTCATAGGACAGATGCTCCAGGCCCTTCACTATCTTTGTGGCCTTTCACTGAACTCTTTCCAAAAGGTCCCTGTCTTTTTTGTGCTGGGGAGCCCAGAACTGGACACAGTACTCCAGACGAGGCCTTACCAGGGCAGAGTAGATAGGGAGGATTACCTATCTCAATCTGTTGGCCATGCTCTTTTTAATACACCCCAGAATGCCATTGGCCTTTTTGGCCACAAAGGCACACTGCTGGCTCATGGCCAATCTGTCGTCCACCAGGACACCCAGGTCCCTCTCTGCAGAGCTCCTCTCCAGCAGGTCATCCCCCAACCTGTATCAGTGCATGCAATTATTCCTCCCTAGATGCAAGACTCTACACTTGCTTTTGTTAAACCTCATCTGGTTTCTTACTGCCCAGCTCTCCAGTCTGTCCAGGTCTCGCTGAATGGCAGCACAGCCTTCAGGCATGTCAGCCAATCCTCCCAACTTCGTATCATCAGCAAACTTTCTGAGGGTGGCCACTATCCCCTCATCAAGGTCATTGATGAAGATGTTGAACAAGACTGGACCCAAAACTGATCCCTGAGGAACACCGCTAGTTACAGGTCTCCAACTGGACTCTGCACCACCAACGACGACCCTCTGTACTCTGCCAGTTCTCAATCCATCTCACTGTCCACTCATCTATCCCACACTTCTTCCTCAGCTTTGTTATAAGGATGTCATGGGAGACAATATCAAATGCCTTGCTGGTTCTTGACTCTGTTCTGGTATATGCATAGGTTTTATTGAGGATATATTAATGCTACTCCCCATGACAGTAGTGGGTACCAGAGCTCCTGGAAAACCATCCTGTCCCTGTAGCTACAGCATGACAGCATCTTTCTGGAAACTCACCATTGTATCCAGGCAAAGAGGCTTCTTTTATGGTCATATAAGCTACAATAGCACCAACAAGATCCTGGCACTTCTAAAGACAGTGACAGATAGCACAGCTACCACAGGGACCACCTTCTGCTTTTATGGGTGAAAAACAGATCCCTGAAATAACAGTTAGCCTACAGAGAAGCAGTGCGCTGGGCAGTGGATGCTTCATGAAATTTCTAGGAAACATGGATGCTTATAGAGAAACTGTTGAGAAAAAGGCACCACACAATAACATACTATAACCAGAAATTTCATTGCTATTCCTTTCAAAAGTCTCCTAAGGCCTTCTCTGGTAGTAAACATACGGGGAAAAAAAAAAACAGGTTGAGTATGAAAAATTTACCATTCTTGGTTGATTTACAGCAGAACTACACTGATCATTTATCACGTACACTGAAGACTGTGCTAATGTTTACCAGAAAGATTTCTGTGGCTCTACCTTTATCCATCCCTGGTTTAAAGCAGGATGTAACAGGTCCACGAAACAATAGAGATAGGGAAAAGAATAAGGCAGCAGTAAAAGACTGTGTAAAGAATGTAAGGATGGCAGGACAAGATGTATATGTAGAAAGCTAAAGCAGTAAAACTTGTTCTACAGACAGCTCTGTGGAAAAGTGCTGAGAACAAGGTATGGCTTGTGTAATGCAGCGGTCCACAGGGAGAAATAGAATATTCATATGCACACATAGTTTATGTGCACTTATACATGGTCATAGGAGATAAAAGTTTCGGGCACTAGAAAGAGCTCCTTCAATTGCCAAAGGCTCCTTCTCCACTAGTCATACTTGGAGAAACCTTACAGGATGTAGCACCTTTATTACCATGGTGCCTACTGGCACTATTGCAGTCAGGGAGGAGTCAGTCATCACTTATGAGATACATTTCTGAGAAGGATTTCCCCACTTTGGATAATAAAAATACACTGCTGTGCTGATCAAAGCAATACTAACTCTCCAGGCAGTTAATTATATTGAATTTGTAGCTAAAAATAATACATAACGCCTTGTTTTGACTCTAAAGTTAAAAGAAGGATAAAAAGTCTGTTTGTCCCTGACCTCTTGCTCTCAGTTTTGAGCTGAACAGAATGGATGGACATTAGAAGGCTGCAACAGAAGGGCAAAGCTTTTCTGTAAAAAGTTCTGTTTCATGCTAAAAGCTGATATACGACTCAGGAACTTCCAAGCATAAAGAGAAAAATTGAAACTGTAAATCCACATAAGCAGAGTTAAGAGGATAATGGAAACAAATATACAGAGGTTTAGAGACAAAATATGTAATCTCTCCTTGAATGTCTTACTAAAATACAGGCCCTATTAAAGATCTATGTACATTATTAATATAAAGAGTTGTGCTAACAGAATATGGCTTGAAATCTTGTGGAAAAACAGTTGAATTGTTCACATATGGCACAATACTTATAGACTTTCCTATTAAAAAAGAAAACGTTAATTGGAAACTTCTCTCAGATGAGATATCCTTTTTTCACATCTTCTCATTTAAAAGTTTCACACATATAGTAGATCCGAGATTTATAAATCACTGCTTTCTCCCTAGCAAAATAAATCAGCAGTCTCAAGTCCTCATCTTCTGCATTTTGAGCTATTTGAAATTGTAGTTTAAACAGATTTTTTTCAATAGGTAGACTTAATTATGTAGTGAAAGGAATACAGAAAGCAGACCTTAAGGAAATTTCAGGAGGAAAAATAGTATGTATTCTAATCTTTGAAATATTCTTAAGTAACTAAAACATATGAAATAGCACGCTTGTTTCTGCAACTACAATTTAAGAAATTAAATATCTGTCTTTTATTTCACAGTTCTTGGGTATATTACAAATGCCATCCAGAACTCCCCATCAGCTAAATGATTATATTTATCAGGATATTTACTCCTTTGTTACTAGAACTTATCCCTTGCAGTTTCATAAGCACAAAGCAGAAACAACAGGTTGTGAGTGCTCATCACCTGCAGCAGTGACAGCTAAAATGAGCACAGATTTCACAAAGGGATTCTAAGTTCACATATTCTTGCACTGTGATCTCACACTGAGAACAGAGAAAATGTACTCATTGTAGCTGTCACTACTTTTCAGCCTCTTCATGTTGCCTTTTTAATTTATCATTTACAGTGGTATTGGCCTAATAACAGCACCACTTTTCCTTTTGGCAATTTTATAATGCTTTTACAGAATTATTACTAGTTACCCTTGTTCTGCACCAGGAATTGTATTTATTATAAAGTAAGAAAATGTCAGGTTAAACCCAAATGAATATCAGAAATCAAAGAGTATTAGTTATTTCATGCCAAATTACATATGTGGATGTGATGAAAACATATCGCTTGTACCAGAAATAGACACATTCTCCCTGACTTCAATGAATTTAACCAAAACAGAAGAAATTAGTCCCCAGAAACACAGCTGTATTATCATACCCTTCTCTCAAATAGCTCTATCATAACATCACATACTCTTTCAAAAGACCAATGCACAAAGGGTTTATACCTGCCTTCCTCTGGCTGCCTTAAATCATCACAACAGTGCTGGCGTGGGACTTTTGAGAAATCACTGTTTTTAACCACAGTTCATTTGCAGCAGTGGATCACTCAAGGAGGAGGGGTCTGACAGGGTTTTTGAAGTAACCTTTGGAGATGAACTTGGAAGCCAGTTACTTCTTTTTGAGATGCTCTCCCATTGCAAAGAAAAAAAAAAAGAAAAAGCACCACAAGGTTTTCAACAGACACATCTGTTGTTTCAAAGCATTTCCCTTGTGAGGTGTTTGTATATTATCCCCACTACTCCATCTAGGCCATGAAGTATAGCTCAATGAATACTAACAGATGATTACATTTATGAGTAAAGACTACTCACAGAAGACAGCTACTTCCTACAGGTGACAAGCAATCTTCAGCTAGGGCTTCACCTGACTAGTCATTTTGGGACATGATCACAAGGGCTGGAGACTGATGAAATTGTCCTGTCCAACATCAAACACAAAGTGGTTGTAAATCAGCTGGGGCCATGGCAGGAGGAGAACAACTCATCCTTTATGCAGTCTTGGCAGCTCTTTCACCGAGTAGCTACATTAAGAATCTTAACAATGTCATTAAGTGACCCCAGGAAGAACCGGGTAAATTTTTATTATTGACATTTGTATGAATTTAGCATTCGTTCAAAGGTAAAAAAAATCCTATGAAACACAAAGCTGTGTTATTGTAAAGCAGTAAAATGTTTTATTAGGGGGGGCCAGATTGTGCTAGGACAACACTCACAAGAAAAATACATAAAACATACCCCTTGTAACTCTGTTCGACCTTGTAGAGCCATGTAGGTGCTTAGCTGACATATCATTATAATATCCCAATGGCTTGCTCCATAAAACAAAATTATAAAATTCTGACCTCTACCATGTAATCTTCTCTTCCTGCAGAACAAATAAGAATATTTTTTTAAATTCAATTTTAAATGTAAATTAATAACAGTTATTTACTGCTGCTGACTTGACATAGGTGACATGAAGCAGCTCATTTTAGGAAAGCATTTGGATATTACCTTTGAAAGGTTCAGATTAATAAATACATATGTAGTTGTCCATGTGCATAGGAGCTTATTTCTGCAACTTCTATTGTTGCTATTAAAGAGATGGTATGTAAGTTTACCTCCAAACATTAAGAAAAATATTTCCATTTAAGAACTATATAAAAAATACATTGCATATAGCTGACAATCTCATTAGAGGAATATATTCTGAGAGGAAAAGCACAATAGGAGACTATCCAGGGGAAACACATTCAGTAAAGCCCTGTTTTGGTCTTCAAAAGCACATACCTGCTACAAAAGAATATTCGTGCACGAGAGTAAAATGCAAACTGTGGTCAGCAGCTTGGATTGGGAATGAGAATGGAAGTGGTGTTTGAACATTTGTGCAGTCTTTAATTCCAGTAGCTAACCCACAGCTTGCTACTTCTTTTCCCCCCCAATCAAATATTTTAATTTAATGTAATCTTTCATCTCTGTCAGAGTTTCTTACTGAATGTCACAAAATGCAGTGACTGGATCATTTGTGGTACAATATTAGATATTCAACACAGGTTGCCCAAATTGCTAATAATGTAACTGTAGATTTAGTTTAGTAATGCAGAACCGTTTGGAGAATGTGGGGAGATCTGACTTCTGAAGGACTTTGATAGTGGGTTTTTTGGGGGGTTTTGTTTTTTTTTTTTTTTGTTGTTGTTTTGTTTTGTTTTTTTGTTTTTTTTTTTTTTGTTTTGTTTTTGTTTTTGTTTTTTGCAACACACCACTTGACTAGTTTCAGTATTAATAAGTGGCTGTGTGCAGAAGATGACTGCTTTGCATAGTATTCTGCAGCCTGCAATATGTGCACTGGGCCCCTGAACGCTTGCATTTTGCAAGAAGCTCCATTTCACCACATATTTCCCAAAGCTTTTTCTTTTTGATGTCCACTCACTTCAATTCTCATAACAGAAAAATCGGTCTTCAACATTCCCAGACAAAAAATGTCCTCTGTCCTAAGGAATCCTCAAAATTCTTAAACACATAAAGACACCAACGAGGGAAAAGAGGTCTCTTTCAAAGGAAGACACAAGTGGAAGAAACGAACATCTAGAACAATAATCCTCCAGTAAGCCAAAGAAATATATTTTCCAAGTGCTTTCCTTGAAGGCTATTTTTGTGCTCTCTCTGCAGTGTTCCTTCAGAGCTTACACTTTAATTGCCCTGCACTTTGTTCACAAAAGGTATAGCTGGCTCTCTGCCAATGTTGGCTAAGATTCTCCTTGTCACTACAGTGTCTAACAGCGTGTACAGAACAATATCCCAATTAGAGCCGTAAGTGCTGGGAACATGATACGCTGCCCTATGTTTCTCTGGGACTTGCAGACAGGAAGTTTTGAAAAATAGATTGACTGCAAGTTTTCACTCTGATCTCTTACACTGTAATGGGAAGAGATTTGATAAAACAGTTTTTTGAATATTGTAAGTTGTGGCTATGATCCTTTTTTATTGTGGACAAGAGGGAACTGGTTTTATTACCGTCCCTATGTAGACACCTACCACTTTGTCATCTTATCATATCTAATCATGATTTTATCTTTCAAAATCATAAGTAAAAATTACAATCTTGCCGCACTTTTCCTAAAGATTCTTTCACACATTTTTCTGAAAAGGAATTTGTTTCTTCCCTCACAATATAGGCTCCATCTGCAGGCCTTCTGGCTACTCAAAGGGAGAAATGATTAAAGATGTGCTACATAAAATTATAGTTTAAGCACATATAGTGAGCTCAGTAAAAGTGAGCTCTGCACTTCAGTAAAAGAGGAGCCAAGAGCACTGAATATTGTAAGGAATTTGACATGTAGAGTTTCATTCTGTCCTCCTTAAGAAAAAAAAAAAAAAAAAAAAAAAAAAACCCTCTGAAAAACAAGTAAACATTCACCCTCTCATAGTCACTTCCAATCTAAGCATTTTGTCAGCCCAAACATTTCATTTTCAAAAAAAAGTGGAAAGTAGCTTTGGTTTGTCACTTCTTGTTGCTAAAACTCACATTTCCAACTTTGTCCTATCTTTGAGGTTGCACTGATACAAATACTCCTGTGAGCCTATTTGAAAAATAAAGCAAAGAGAATACTCCTCAACCTCCCTAAATTATTGGCAATCTGACATCTTTAAAGGGAGGACAGGTCAGCTGCTGTGAGCAAGACAGAGAAGAGTAAATCCAAGGTCCTGTTTGATTATGTTTGTTTCTTTGTAATGCTAGGTAGAGAAGAGTACAGTGAAGAATGAAGAAAATACATAAACAGGCTCTATACTGCCCTTTTGTGGCCTGAGGCCATCAGAAAGGAGCTAGGAGCTCATAAGAGCCTTGAATGTCTGATCACATAACTCTTGGTTGTGGTGTCTCAGGAATAGTTATTAATAGAAAGAGTAATTGAATTGCTACACTACATTTTTCCAAGATAATTTGTTGAGTGGCAAAAGACATTCATTAATGTGGGATCCAATAGATGCACAACAGGGCTGGAGCCTTACAGACTCCTTGCACTTCCTACTTATTGCTCCAGTTCCTAGGTATCTTGATGTCTTTCCCTACATAAAATTCATATAATGTGCCAAATGTCTGAAGTATGTTTTCTAGTTCCTAACTTATCTTTAAGTCTCTACTCTAAAGTTCCTCTGCTACACTCACACCTTGCTTTACATGCAGAAATCTCATAGGTGTGGTAAGCACTAACATTCCAAGAGGGAAGTGGGGGATGTGGGCAACAAAACTGTTCAGTTGTGAAGCAGACTGAGCCATGCAGATACAATATGGTCTCACTGATTGTACACAAGGGATTATTCCTTCAAATGAATTTCTGAGGCTGTGAAATAGAAGCAGACAAGGTATGTCTTTGATTTGTTTGTTACTAACTAATCTGATTGTATTTGACTCCAAATCTCCAAGACTCCAAGACACACACACCTGCACAGATTCAAATTGTCATATTTACAAACGGAGCGCACACCAGTCTTGCAAGTTTAGCATGGAAGGAGAGACCAAGAGTTTTACTTCAGCTACACACCAACAAGCTTACTTTACAACAGGGTTTGTCTTCGGAGATGGAGGGAAAAGGGAAGACCTTCAGCGTCTTGTCCATGTCCCACAGGATAAGAGTGAAAATATTTTTCTAGTGGGAAGTATTGCTTTTCCTCTTCATCCACGGCGCAAAATCCAGAGACAACAGCAAAGCAGTTAAGACACTCACTGTGCCAGTGTAAGGAACCTCTTTATGTTTCTTGCTCATTTCTTCCCTGTCTACTGTCCAGCTATGTCCTAAGCAGAACAACCAAAAGAATCTTGCCATTTCCATAAAATGCCTATGGAAGTATTCAGTTTGATGACAAGATGTGGTCCTTATTTGGATGGACGCCATCAAACCTTTATCCACTCAAGTTATCCCTCCCCTACCTCCACTGCCATTTGTGCTGATGGTTTTTGCAAGGCCCTGGAGAATTGGCTTTTCATAATCTGCTTTTACAATTCCCACAGTTTCTATAATTCTCAAGTTCCTTTAGTCACTTCACAGTCACATTCTCCCCATTTGAAATAATCCCAGTGCTGCTACATCCAACTTGCAGCCAGTGGAACAAGATTTGCCTCAAGGAAAATTTGATTGTAGCAACTATGAGAATGAGACACTTAAAAACAGCATGAATATTAAAATGAAAGGTTATGTGGCATATATCTTAAGTTTTCATAATAGGTAGAAGTGCATGATATCATAGAAAATTCAACCACATTAATCTGTTGTTGAGCTCCAGATAATAACTGGGTATGTACAACCTGTCTATGTGGGCCTCCTAATCTTTAAGGAGATTCAATTGGTTATAATTAAAGGTTTCAACCAAAACACTAGAAAGAAAGATAGAAACTGTCTTCCCCCAAAAAGAAGCTAGACTGCAGCAGTGTAAACTACTGCTTATTTTACTACTTATTTTCATTCTGCAGTGGGTAAATACATAAGATTTAATATGAATTCAAGACTAAAGAACTTAAAAACTCGTAATTTGCCATGTGGCTTTTTTTCCTTCTTGTTTACAAGCATAAGTTTGTATTCTTATACAATATGTATGCTATCATTTCATTATTCAAATAGGTGCTCGAGATGTTTAGAATGTGCTGCTTTGCACACAGGTTAATCCATCTAGTTTACTGAGTTTACAGTAAAGTTGAAATGTGGGTTAATACAGTGAGCCATTCATTTGATGTGGTAGCCAGAAATTACTGCTCATGCACATAGCTGTTGTGACTCCATGAAATAAGATCAGGTAGTAGAGAATTAAGTGATCTTAATTAAAATTGTAATAATGATCTTAGATCTGAAAAAAAAAAAAAAAAAAAAAAAAAGGATTTTTTTTTTTTTTTTTTTTTAAGTTTTCTGAAGTGTTAATCAATTTAAAATATATATGGATGAAGTCATCACAATTTAAACCACCTCCTATAGCTAGTACCGTATAGAAATTCCATTCACAGAAACTATGCTGTTACAAATATAAAAGAACTATATTAAAATGTAAGTTTAAAAAGAAAAAGGAACGACTATTCCATGTGAGAATTTTACTTCTATATTACTTAATTCTGGCAATGAAAACACCACACAGAGAGGGGAAGCTTTCCATATGAAACCCTGTCTGGAATCCTGTGGAAAATGTCTCATTCTAACAGATAATGAGATAGAAAAACTAAAGACTTTTCTTTTTGTAATAAATCTGACTAGAGTTGAAGGCAAAACTGAAGTCAAGAGAAAATAAAAAAAAATAAGACATTCCTATAGTGTCTGCACACCCGTGGCAATTTTTCCTTCTTTTACTACATCACTTTTTCCTGCTTTGGATGAATTTCCTTCTTTGGTACAAAGAATTTATACAAGTAACACAGAAAATGATCAAAAACTACAATATTTCATGGAGAGCTTGAAAGATTAAAAAATGATTAAAGTCTAATCCTAAAAGATTAAAAATCTGCACATATGTTGGGAACCATTAAAATCAAATCTGTATGTGCAATTGCTAACTGATCACACGGAGCAAACAAGACAGTGTAATTTTGATGCATGCAAGATTCACATGGGTTCAATGCAAAATATCTTTACAGCTTATGGCTTTTTGAACACTGTGGCCCTCTCTGGTAAGCTTTTCTACTATTACAGTAAAAGCCAAGATCTTTTCAAATAGAAGCGAAGACATTAAATCCTGGCCCAAATGAAGTGAACAACACAACAGAAGGAAAGTTTTCTTCCAACTGGCTTTTACATTTACTTCCTCCTATCAGTCTGGATTGCTCATTTTCAAGCTTCTCTTTTTTTTTTTTCCCCCCTCCCTGTAAAGTAAGTAAATGCTCAGTATTAACCCAGTGAGCTATATATTATAATATCAAGCATTTTCTTTTGACAGAATTGTTGAAAAGTAGCTGTAATTGTTACTGCTTATTCAGCAGATTTCTTCAGTAACTAACACCTCAATGATGAGAAAAGTAGAAAAGCAAAAAACTTATTAAAATCTGTGTGTATATGTATATATATATTTACGTTGATTATCTCTGCACCAGAAAGAGACTGACAGCATACAGATGTGTCTGGCAATGAGACCTGTTTCATACAGGGACAATATACAGAATAAAGAATGGCCAGGGTTGGAAGGGACCTCAAGGATCATGAATCTTCAACCCCTCTGCCACATGCAGGGCCACCAACCTCCACATTTAATACTACACCAGGCTGCCAAGGGCCCCATCCAATCTGGTCCTGAACACCTTCAGGGACAGGGCATCCACAGCCTCTCTAAGCAGCCTGTTCCAGTACCTCACCAATCTCTCTGTAAAGAATTTCCCCCTGACATCCAACCTAAATCTTCCCTCCCTCAACTTAAAACCACTTCACCTTGTCCTGCAGTTATCAACCCTTTCAAAGAGTTGATTCCCCTCCTGTTTGTAGGCTCCCTTTAGGTATTGAAAGGGTGCAATGAGGTCACCCTGCAGCCTCCTTTTCTCCAGGCTGAACAAGCCCAGCTCCGTCAGCCTGTCTTCATAGGGAAGGTGCTCCAGCCCCCTGACCATCTTTGCGTCTCTCCTCTGAACCCTCTCCAACAGCTCCCTGTATTTCTTGTACTGGGATCTATCTCATTCATTGTAGTATAGAGCTGACAATCCAGCACCAGGAAGGAGGGAACCTATGTTGGTACCTGACTCGCAGAAAGTTCTTCACTGCAGTGATAACAGTACTTTTCTCTGTTGATAATTAATTGAACCATCAGTTTGCACACATGAACGGACATTATTTCCCTGTTTCGCCTCTTTTCAAAGAATGTAGACCCTACCAGCATTTCTGCCTACTTTTTTTCTAGCCCAGGGAGAGAAAGACGCTCACGGCACACATAACAAAATAAACAGATAAAGGTAAAATTCTGAATTGATAAAGTGGAAATAACCAAGACTTTCCAGAAAAAGCACAATTAATTAGTGTATGCCCCTGTGGTAAGGGAGCATATAAACAGGAGGGGGAATGGCTGTCTACAGGGATGGACAGTGATAGGACAAGGGGGAATGATCTTAAACTAAGACGGGAGAATAAGATTGGACACTGGGAGGAAGTTTTTCCACTCAGAGGGTGGTGACACACACTGTTGTACTATAAAAATTTCTCCCATGCTCTCTTAAAAAAAAAAAAATATCTTGCCTCTCCCGTTGGTTCCCAGAAGCCCAACTCCAAGCTGCCTTGGGTGAGGTCCCTGCTGCCTATCCGAATTCCATACCAGCTGCATGGAGCATGGGTGGATCATTCTACAAAGACGCTAGAGCTGTTTGGATAGCAATATTCGCTGAAGTTGCAGTGTTCCTCCCCATGTTGGTTAATCTCAGTCTATCCAAAAACACAACATTGCAGCCCTTCTCAACCCTTCCCCTCGCTAACCCTTACTTGTAGGCAAACAAAACTTTATTAAAATATAGAGGAGATTTTCTGAAGAAATTTAAGTGATGTAAATGCAGCCCAGCTGGAGTTCACCGACTTCTATGTGGGCAACACAGAATTCCACCTCCATACATTCCACCTCCACATACTGGCCAACTGGATTTAATTGTTCTTTCATTTACCTCCATGGCCCTGTGCTTACAGTCATCTTTCCCAGTTTCCATAATGAAAAATTTAAAACAATTTTTTAGTTTGTGGAAAGTGGAGGACAGAGAACAGAAAGAAAGAGAGCAGGGATGGAAAGAGAGAAAGAGCAGTAGCAGTCTTTGCATCTGTAGTCTTTAAGTTATCTCTGTTTTCATGGTTTCTGAAAGCTTGTGTTCCGTGAAGTTTTCATTTTATTTTAGATAACAATCCCCAGAATGGCAAAACCAGTGAGTAAGGGAAAAAAAAAAGTCATTTGTGTACAGTAATAAATGGATTTCTGCCAATGACAGGTCATGATACAGAGAAAAAAATTCTGTGATGACCCTCTTTCCTCTGCTCTCATTTATCTCCTCCTGGTGTCCACTGATAGATTTCTGCTGCATGATTTATTGCAGAAAAACACCACCTAGAAATGGGCTTTTGATAAAATTGTTCAAGGATTCCTGGACAATAAATCCTAATCTTTACATGCATGCTGCAGGATGCTTCACCTTTCTTATGCTATAAATAATATACGCCAAACGCGATAATAAATCCACATATATCTGAGTACTATCTGTTTAAGAAATAAAATTACAATATGTAAGCTTGATTTTAATAGCTGCTATATAATGCTGAGGAGATTGAAGGCAATATTTGTTTATTTGAGATCCAGATTTCCAGCACGATGTTGCAATGAAGTGTCACTGCTTTTATCAGCCTGGCGCATTATGTTACGCAAGGAAATCTGTGATAAACAACAGACACTGGCTGGCTTGATTTAACAGCGATGCTCCTCTAGGTTTGCCAAGAACCTCACTGAGGAAATGAGCTGAAATTTGCAAAGATGTCTATTCATAATTAATCATCTACAATAGGAAGTGTGTGATAGCATCTGTCACCTTCCTGTGACCCTATAACTGTAACACTGGGGTTAAATGTGCACAAGCAAAGCATTTAAAGCTTTATACAAACAGAAGGTTCAAGGTTAGTATCCAGCTTAATTTTTCTGAAGAGCAGGAGTGAAGCTATGGTAGTGGATCCGAACCCAAAGACTGACTTTAAATACTGAGTTTGGAACAGGCTAGAAAATATTGCAAGTATTTTTCCCTTCTTCCACTCAGAGAAAACAGGCAAACCTTTATCCAGAATATAAAAGTGGGCAAATCAGCTGTTTGCCATCAAAGCTGATCCCCATGGGTGTGGAAAAGAAGAAAATATCAGAAAAATAATAAAGTTCATAGAAGGGGAGAAAGATAATATGAGAACAGTGAATAATAAAGAAAAAATTGATTTAGAGT
This sequence comes from Centrocercus urophasianus, assembly GCF_019232065.1. Taxonomy (NCBI): domain Eukaryota; kingdom Metazoa; phylum Chordata; class Aves; order Galliformes; family Phasianidae; genus Centrocercus; species Centrocercus urophasianus. The sequence goes on from NW_024884711.1 coordinate 18,186,351, forward strand.
AATATGGTAACATTGACAATTGTTTCCGTGGGAAATAACATTTTTTAAATTGAGTTATGCAGATTGTTTTGACTGATTTGTGTACTTTTTGTAAATTCTGAATATTGTAACAATTGTTTACTTTGATTTTATGTCTAAAGGAAATAAAATTTCTACCATGCCACTTATGAAAATAAGAGAATTTTACCTCAGTATTTTCCATACAGGATTTTCTGATAACGTTTGTGAAAGAAAAATGTATTCTACCAAAGAAAACAGAGTACTAATTTTGGCTTTTTCATTACTAAGAGGAAGTAATACTGAAATACTGAACAAACAAAAGAAAAGTGAGGAAAAACTTTAAGGAGAAAAAAAAAAACAAAAACAACCTTAACCAGAGGAGGCCAAACCCTAACAAACAATGCATTTGATTTCAGCTGTGTCCTCTGATCTATACTGAAGGTCAAAGATGCCATAGAAGTTGTGATTGGAATGCCATAGAAGTTATGATTATGTGAAATGAAGTGAGAAACAATGATTTAGCATAATAAACACTTCTCACAACTGCAAAGTAGTTCTGCTCATTGAAATTGCCTCCCAGGTGTCTGCCAGGACACACGGATAATCCCAGTCTGAGAGGACAGGAAGCATGTTATTAATAGAAATACATTACTAATGTTGGTTCATATGAAGCAAAAGTCACCTTATACCTCTAAAATACCACAAAAAGCTCTCCCTTCTGGTTTGCCTGAGTCAAAACAGCAACTTTCCACCTTAAATCCCTGGTTTTGAATCTCAGTCAACTGTAAAAACCTATAAGATTTTCTTGATAAATTCCTACGTCTTCTCAGACACAAGACAGACTAAACTACTCCTATACTTGAACCATGTCCTAAGGGGCACTTATTTCTCTGCAGGCAACAACTCCACAATTCTGAGAGGAAAAGCTTCTGACAAAGCATTACAGGCCATCAAGCCTCTGCTGTCATGCCACTGCATTTGCAGTTATGAAACTATTGAGCTCAATTTCTTGTTTTTACAAATGGACCGCAGATTCAGTTTATTTTAACAAAAATTCCCCCCCCCCTCCCCTCAGATCTGATATTCTGTCCTCTCCAGTATTCTTAAAACATTTTTTGGGTGATTCCTTTCTGAAAATATAATAGTAGTATTAATTTATTAGCTTTTATCTTGTCTCTCCAAACAGAGTTTTCTTACCTTTTTCCCTAACGTCGTTTGAGTAAGAAATGAATTTACTTTTAAAGAAAGGAAAAATTAAAAATAAAATGTGTATAGAAGGCTAGGCAGAAATTCAGAGGATATATCTTAATAAAATGAAAGGCTTGAAATACAAATAATGGTTTTTTTCCCCCACTCAAGAAAGCTCTCATGCAGGTGGTTTTATAAGGAGACATAAGGCTGAGTAACGTTCTCCAAAAAAAAAAAAAAAAAAAAGCAAACTATTCTCAAAGTCCCAAGCTGAACATTTCCTTAAGTCTGTATGAAACCTCTATTTATCCTAGTGCTTATTTTCCTAGAAATCTGTCATGTGTTTCTGAAGGAAGTTAAAATTCCTTCCCTCTAGCTCTCAGCTTCCACCATTCAGTGAGATAAATGGAAAAGGTATCCTGTGAGGATGATAGGATCATTTTTGCACCTCCTCATATGATGCTGGCCTCTCACAAGAGCAGCACAATAACTACTATGTCTTGGTTACTGCTACCTATGTTTATTTTATTTATGTAAATAAACTATTTTATAGCTCTTTGGAAATATATAGGGTGCAAATATATATATAAGCCAAAATAGACAAGAAGTTTGGTTAAAAAAAAACAACAGTGAAATAAAATCAAATGCTCCCTGAAAGTTATGCAGTTTTCCCCATGAAAGACTGAAAACTAGAATGTTTAAAGTCATTTGATCTAGATTTCAAGGACTACAACTGGAAATTGCATTTTGGTTTTACTACTTCCATTTTTTTCCTAGAAAAATAAAAAATAATCAAGCTTAAAGATGAATATTGACCACTATGTGCGATTTTAGCAAAGTGTGTTAAATAGTTACAATTATTTTTATAACAGAAATTCCATGAGGATTTGCAGTTGGATCTTGCAAACATTTTATCAAGGAATGCATAGTTTATGTATTTATTACTTAAATCATCAAAAGAAAGTTTATTCGGGATTCTATTTCAGTGATCAGTTCCATTAAGAGTTGGTAATGAACTATATAACTAGATGCATTTGGAGTAAACACCACCTTGTACAACCACTGAAATAGTTTATGAAATTACATTATGAATTAATAAAGACAACTTGAATACATCTCTTGCCTGCCCTTCACTGGACTACACTATGAGAAATTCATTTAAAATTCATTTTAACCTAAAAGTAGAGAGTACTTTCAAAGATTGTTACACTAAACATGAAATAAACTGTTCAAAGCATTTATTTATTCTCCATTCTGCAGGTTGGAGCAAAGTGGAACAGGATAGCAAACAAAGGAAGAGAGAAAAGGTAAGATATCTCCTGTAAGTGTCTGGATGAAGCCCTGGCTCAGGTAGACCTGAGATAATTTATGGGAGCATAATGATCTGCATCAGGAATCTCAAGTTCAACCTGCCACATGACTGAGCTAGTTTCTATAAAGAACTTAGCAAGCTGGCGCCATGGCAAATGAAGAAAATGAGTTTAATCACTTTACAAGCTTTCTGTTTGTGGTCTTTCTGGTTACGTTGGAAAGAAACATAGAAAGAAAACAGTCACAAAAAGTATGCTGGATGCCTCTGTAGTCAATGACTGGGATGTGGGGGGAAGGGAGGGAATTACTATACCTAAGGCAACGTCAGACAAGTGAAAACAAGGATATTTTACAGTACACTAGAAATCTGGGAATCACAATGAAAAAGATGTGAAAGCAGTCTAATGCCTGTTCCCAGAAGGAGCCAGGCAACTCTGGGGACAGAGGTAATCACTGATAAGTGGGTAAGCAAGTGGAGCTGACAGCAACAGTAAAGTATTCACATAACCAAAAGAGATCTGGCTGCACATGCAGTATTGCTAAATAATATTCTTGTCTGATCTCACTGGCAGTGTAGCTATTGATCTGCAAATTAGCAATGGTTATAAACACATCCAGCAAGATCTGTTCTAATATTACACAGTAGGATTGCAACTCTGAGCTCCAAAACAACTTCATAGACGTGGCTATGTAATGATTCAGATCAGGACAGGGTGGAACCAGAAAAGTGAGAAATCTTAGAATATGAAAGGAGACAAAGAGAATAAATATGATCTTGAAAAGAAATGCAGGATATTAATTTGGTATTAATCTGTTGTATGGTTTTGGAAGAAGCATTGAAGTAGACATTACCAGACGAAGAACTTGACCCTCCTTTTTTCACTTTCAATGGATATGTCTGCAGATTTGTGAGTGTAAATCAACACGATTTTTTAAATTTCTTAATGGTGCATTCTTTGACTTGTCGACATAACTGTGTGCTATCAGCCAAATTCACACTAAGACCCTCAAATGTGGGAAGGGAAGCTTCCTTTAACATTTGAATAGAAAAGACCCCATCAACTAAAGTCCAATAAATCTTAGTTTTTAGACTCAATATCAGTAATAGACAATATAAACCAGAACTTTGATCTTCCCAGAATAGTTAAAGTCTTCCTTCACCATTTATACATCGCCTTGTTACTTTTTCAAGTGATTAGAACTTCGTTAAGTAAATACTAAAAAATTATTATTTTATAAATAAAAATAAGAAAAGCAAGGACAGAAAAGCTGATTGATTGTGATTTCTTCATTGTCACAATACGAGGCACTATGAGTTTTCATTTTTCATCAACGCCTACAAAAGAATAGAATGCTTGAATGGATGCTTTGCTTCTGACATTGCAGCCTACACTGCCTTACGTGAACATTAATGGACACAAAGAGAGGAAAAACAAAGAGGCAGAACTAATGGCTTTATAAGGCTTTCTGACATCTTTTGTTGTAGAAATAGCTACAGGGATAGAGATATCATTATCAGTATGTAGAGGTACTGGCCTTAATCATAAAAGCATTTACACTGAAGTCAACTGGCCGAATTTATGGCTGGGATAACTCTATGACAATCAACACAGGCAAGAATTAATGTGATTGAATGAGTTTTGCAGTCAATACTTGCATTTCCAAAGACATGGGTATGGTACAGGGAAAAGTTTAATATTTACCAACTGATTTTGAGACTTTCAATATCTTTGCTTTCTTCTGATTATGTAGCAATGCTTGTAAATTCATTACTCATGTTATTCCATGCTGCCTTTGAGGAACATTATGGGTATCCTATATATGCAAGGCTCAACCAGAACATCATGCTTTTGACAGATACACCAGACCAGTTATTTGGTATCCAGACGCCCCCATATGCTCAGCCAAAGGCTTAGTTCTAGAATAGTGCCACATTCCCACTACAGAGCTCAAGTGGATGGTTGGTGCTGAAGAAGATTGTAGCAGAGACTGCAATGGCTGTAACCTGAACCTGCAAACAGACCAATGGAGTCACTTGCTTCTGGCACCGGCCTTTCCTTATCTGATTGTTAAACCAACTCATTCAGTTATACCTAAACCCAGTGAGAAAGTTCAAACTACTTTCTTTCTATCACCAACATTCAAATCAATTAACAACTTTTCTCTTCAGGACTCATTTATTAAAAGCCTGTAAAAAAAAAAACACACATTTGTTGGCCTGAGGGAGTGGTGTAAATGACAAGGGAGAGCAATGATGAGCCAAGCCTTCATGAAGGGAGGCACTCTGATTCCTTGGAGATTTGAGTAAACCCTCTCCTGTTTTTGTTCCAATAATTAATTATCACAATTCCACTGTCCTCAGTAAGTTACTGTTAATGTAACTGCCACATATCAAGAAGTCTTAGAAATTCATACGTATTTGGATTTGAAAGATTATTCAGTGCATATATAACATGAGCATATTTCAGAATACAACTTAAATTAATTGACATAGTCAAAAACAGAGCAAATTAGATCAATACAGATAAAGTTTTAATAACAATTGTTGATTTGAATATATTTAATGAGCTGTAATTATGTATATCAGACCAGACTTGAAAGCAACTTTAGACTTCCCACTTAAATAACAAAAATGTAAAATGAGTCATAAAGAATATCACTTTATAAACTTGCCAGAGTCAAGAAAAATTGCCACAATTTCATGTATAAAAAAAAAAAAAACCAGCAAGATTTTCTTCCCTAAGTTCAGGTTATGCAAGAGGGAATTTAACCCAGCGTCCTCTGTACAATAATGATTTTCCTGTTTCCATCTCCAGTAATACTGCCTCTCTCCTTAACAGCCATGTTGCTTCATCACCTCTGTCATTTGATTTTGTGCATATTATGAAACAGCGTTTTTAAAGAGAATATAGAGAATATATTCATAGAATGGCATGGGTTGGAGTGGATCTCAAGGATCACTCAGCTGCACCAAGATCATCTTCTTGTATTAGGGGCCTCAGAAGCAGACATAGTACTCCAGGTGGGGTCTAAAAGAAACAAATCTTTTGATACAAGATCAATAAGATTTTCACAGCAAATATTAACCAGAGCTGCTTAGAATTCACAGTTTCAAAGAGGTCAAGGTGTTGAGTAATAATTTCACTTATAAGGCAACACCAAGTCTTACAGAGGCACCAAGTAACTTGGAAGCACAAGCAAAGAGGATATACGGGTTTTCTTGTTGGGTAGGAACGGAGTGATGACCAGTACCTCTACTAGTATTCTCATTCACAGTCATGAATATGAGTATTTTCTACTAATCTTACAGGTGAATCCCAGATTCACTGCTTTTATACATCCCTGGCTTTCCTGAAATTCACAGTAAGCTCCCTTTTCAATCTCTGAATTGCATCTTGAAGATGGTCAATGTTTCTGTGATTTGACCATCTTGACCAAATTAACAGAAAAAAAGCCTATTCCAAACTATGAAACTCTGTACCTTTTGTAGAAGAATATCTCCAGCAGATATTAGGAAGACATCCTGGGCACAGCTCACTGTGTGCTTGCCTTGTACTTACACAACTCCATGGACAACAGCCATGACATTAAAAAAAAGTGTGCAAGGCTAGATGGATGTATTTGGCATGGTCTAGTACAGACATTGAATGCTCTGATCTCACCCCTGCTGTCATGTGGGGAAAACAGTAATTGCCTTTGACAATGCAAGGATGTCAGCAGCTTTCCTTTGCTGTCCTCAAGGCTGAGCAGCAATGCAGAAGACCAAAAAAAAAATGAGTACACAGTAGCCCAACACGACACTTCAATGAAATATCTCCAATATCCCATTTCTTGCTGATTTAAGAGTAAAGAAAGATTTTCGTTCACTCAAGCTTGGCACTTTGGATAAAAATCTGCATGATTACAATGGCTTCATAAGTTCTCTGTCCATCCTTGTGGTTTGTGCTACTTCGCAACTACATTACAGCTTGAAAACCAAATATGTATAAACAAACTAATATTTGTGTGACCTTAATAGCTAACTTCATTAGAATGTTTAATCATTCAATACTCCACTGTACCTTTTTATTTTCTTCAAATAATGAGTGAGTTTTCTACTTCTGAGATCTAGCGTAGTTCAGCTTAAATACACACAAAAAAAGTAACTAAAAATATAGCAAGGCTTGACTAGTAATCGATTTGCAGACTTCTAAGAGCTGTCATGACTTGTCAGTCTTAGAAAAGCAGGTAAAAATTACTTTTCCACCACTAAACAGTCGCAAATAGCAGTGGTTTCCTTGGAGACTTAACAGCAGTTCTCAAAACATTGTACTTGGAGGAAAAGGATTTATAAGGTACGTTTGCTGTTCAAATTTTAATTAATCCTCTCGGTTAGTAGCATGCACTCATATCAACTGCATTTATTTTATTTTTATGCCAATATACTTTTCTATTAAATCCTGTCTCATGGTATGTTTTTGTATACATATCACACAGAATAAGTGTGCAATTTACAGGATTTCTTTTTCTATCAACTAAGATGTTTAAGAACACCACAAATCTTTGGAAAAGTATGTATGATTCTACCAAAATACATGTATTTTCTCTATCTTCTATATGTCTAGAAAGATAAAAGTAAAATTTCTAACCTAGAAACTGCATTGTGGTTGAAAACAGCAACATTGTCTCCTCAGCAAACAGGACGAAAATCAAATATTAAATTATCTCCTGAAAGCAGAGATGACAAAAGGACAACACAATCTGGCAGGAAGAAAGTTTCATCTCACTGTACCTCAAGGTGAGCTTTCCACTGGCCAGTGAGACACAAGCGTTTATTATGTGTCAGTGGGTGGATACTCACACTTTCAAACATTTCTACCATTTTCCTACTGTTTGTGATGGAGAACAGCAATCAGAGTCTGGATTTGCTATCCACCACCATTTTACATCTCCTCTACCTATTTCCAACCAGAGACATAATGAAAAGCCAACCATAAGTGGTTCTGTAGGTTATACAAAGAATATATGTATTTACTGTAAAAAAATTTAGTTGTATTGATATCTACCTAGAGTTATATAATAAATACACAATAAAAATATGGCACATTCCTTCCAAGTAAGAACTGTAAGAATTAAGGAAAGATCAGTTAAATAATAAAAATTCTGATTACTTCCTCTAACCATAACTAAAAAGCTAATCAAAATGTCTTCAACAGCTTCAATAAAATGAAGAAATACCAGGCTGGTATGAAACATCTTTATACTGCAACTGAAATAACTCTCATATACTGAACCAGAACTGTCAAGGGCAGCAAAAGTCAGTTTGAATCTGCCTTGAAGGTGTGCTAATTTAATGAAGTGCTGATTAAACATTCTAGGGGCACATCGCTAGTCATTCAAATTTTGACATCTCATAAACAACTAATTCTAGTTCTATGTCAGAATATACTCAAGGAAAATGTTTAATACCAGAAGACAACAAGAACATCCAACATATGACCTAGGAAGATGAAACAGACTATTCTACTAGTGGGAATTTAGCTCCTTGTATGACAGTTAAGAGCATTACGTTGTACGTTGTTTAGTTTGACCAGCCCATCCATTAATGATCAGGAGAGAAATAAAAGATTTGAAGTTTCAAGAGAGATCACACAACTAAGGAAGTATATACAGGCATCTGATCCCCTTAGTGTGAGGTGCTTGTGTATGAAGTGTTAGAGAGAAAATTTGGAGAAAAGCACCATTAAAGTATTAGAGGAAAGAGGAAAATGCATACACTGAAGCACAGCTTATTAAAAATAAATTGAGTAAAAATGACCAGTTAAATGTATGTTATTAGCTACCATCTTTCTAGGAAAGGGAAACGTGCCACATGCATTTTACTTGAGTTTTGGTAAAGCATGATACACAGTGAGAAACTTCATTATGATAGAAAAGGCAACAAAACATTGCAGAAGCAATGCAAAATGCATTTGGCTAAAAGGAAGACAGCAGGAATAGTGCTATCAGGGAAAGTACATGATGGGAGTGTTAACAAAGATCTCCAGGGACAGCAATCATGGAACAAATGTGTTTTGGAGGGTTTATTTATTTATTTATTTATTTTTACGTTCTCATTTAAAGAAAAATAACAAACCTGGCACAAGCGCAAGTGTTTATAGATCAGTCATAAATATAAGCTGTAAGTTAGAAGGTTCCTCACCTTTGTCTAGACAAAGCTAGGTAGCGAAGCTGCCTTCCAGAAGGGATTAAAAAGGAAAAAGCATGGGGTGAAGGTTCTATCTAATCTTCACGTTATGCAGCAACCCAACCGTGCTGAGGGACTCCAAGCAACCAGGTCTATTCACCTCACACTCAGATCATGCTGAGTGTAGCAAGCCAAGAACTAGCATTTGAGTTTGTTGGGTTTTTTTTAATATCTTGAAGAATATATCTGATGAAAATCTTACAGACTTCGGTTTCTTAGACAAACAGTAGCATCCTAGACACACATACCAAAGGCACGCAAACAAGACACATTAGAGCCATAGATGTTTATCTCAAAATTAAAATTAAGTACTTGAACAGTTTTGACACCTTTGAAAAGTCTCAGGGCTCTTCAGTATTTGAACGCATTTTTCGAATGGTTTATAGTGCCCTAGGATGTCATTAATAGACTTGCAGAACTCACAGAAGGGGAAAAATATATACATTAAATGATCTAACCTACTCCACTTCCAGGAAAATTCACTGGTTTAAAAGAGAGTTAAGAGATAGAGCTTTCAGCATTCTTCTCAGAGAATTACTGTGTTGTTTAATAGGTCTGACTAGTGTACTCTGATTACTATCTTGGTGTCTAAAAAAATCCTTGTATGCTAGCAGTCCTCTTATTAATATTTCTTTCCAGCCAGCCAAGGCAGTAGTCAAACACATCTCAAGGCTTATAATGTCCAGGCCTAACTTCACCCTTACTAAAAGGACCACTTTGAGACACTTTAATAAAATCAATGTGAATTGCTCACATTCACAATTCATACATGGAAATAAAGAAGTGATTTATATCAGCATTCATTCGTGGCATGACTTGACTACAGTACACCTTTTTCTTACTACATTTTGTAGACTCCACTACTACAGTGCAGGAAGCAACAAGCAGTTTAAGCAAATGAACATGGGGAAAACAAAAAATGACACATTTTGCATAAATATAATGATATTTTGACCAATAAGAGAGAACACATATATCTTTGATAACTTCCAATTATTTAATTCTTAAATTGAGAAGGAAAATATTATGTTATCTATTCGGGTCACTGGTAGTTTGCAATTTGTAAAACCTATCAACTTAATGCAACCGTGTACTACGAAGGTTCTTCCTCCCCAAGATTCCCATGAAAAACTGTTCAATCCTTAAAAGTTTTCCTAAGAACTCAAAACAGATTACGTCTGCTCATTTGTAAATAAAAGATCACAGAACACTTTGGAGAAAGCAAACAAGAATTAAGCATGATGAACCTAAGGTTAAAAATCCTTTTAAATTATCCAGAAGTAGGATCAGCTAGAGGACCATTTCACTTTACATCTTGATGTAACACAAAGGAAAGCACAGCAACAACAGCATAGTAGCAAAGTCCTAGGCAAAGCAAGAGAGGATTTACTCAAATACAACACCCATAGACACATAAACATAGGTGAAAGATTCAAAAAACAAACAAAACAAACAAACAAACCCAGCAACCTACTTACCCTCAGAGGGCCGCAGGTACTCAAGAATCTCCAGAAAAATACACTTCCTCTACTGCCGACTATTAAACGTGGTCTGGGAAGGGGTGGATCCTGGTTCTAGCACTCCCAGTCACTCAGGTACATTGCATGCACCTGAGTCCTCTGCGTTGGCCCTGCCTTACCACCAGGTGCTCAATCACTGGTTCAAGCCATGACTTAGCATTTCTGCCACACATGGTCATTCAAGGGAAACATAACCAACTGCAACATTCACAGTAATTTGCATGATAATATAACACAGATTATATGAAGCGTTTCTGTTATGAAAATATGAATTAGTGAATTCTCTAAACATATAGTTATAAAACAGAAGAAAAAGCAACACAAAAAAATTAGGTGATAATCTGCTCAAAGTGTAAAGATAAGATTTATTTTTTTTTTTAAAAGGAAAAGACTAACAGTAAGTAAGCATCCAAAATACCTTGATCCAAGCATCCAGAACAAATTCTCCTTATAAAGACTTCAGTATCCTTTGCCACCAGGAAGGAATTGTCTGCCTGAATCAAGGCCAAGTGTATCAGCTGTACCATCCCAATCACACACTGCCAATTGGGCATGTGAAGAGCTAAAAGCTTTAATGGAAAGAGCTCTGGTTAGCCTGGAATCTTTTCTCAGCAATGTAAATTGTTCTTAAACATACATTTAATAGGCCTATGTGCAACATTTGCATTTGCTGCTCTAACCATGTTTTCAAGTAGTGAGAAGTCCATACTCTTTGAGTTTTCCCTACAAAGCAATATAAGCATTCAAGGATACATATAGTCAATAAGAACTAATAACAATAGTAAAAGACATCTTATGCGTTAAGAGAATGGGGTTTTAGCTCATGAAAATGTACAGTAGTTTTTTGTTGTTTGGTACACAGTGGCAAAATCCCTGCCATCTGATTAGTAATAGAAAAACATATCTCATTCAAGGGCATAAAAAAATATTCAAGCCACCATCCATGTTGCCTCCAAAAAATATGTTTCTCTATTTGAACTGATGGTTCATTGCATTTAACCCGCTTTGCCAATTCTGTTTACTATAAAAATAGATGTTATGAAATCTTATTTAAAATAACTGCGGGCAGAAAGAAGGAAATAAACTACATTAATTTAATCTTCTTTCCCAAATGTTAACAGCAGTGTAAAAATGGATGCTCTCATCCTTGTAATCAGTTGCATGGTGCACAAGGGCAGCAGTCTCTGGTGCCTCATCTGTGAACTAATCTTTCATTTCATAGCAGATCTTTCCATATCAAACAACACAAATGACTTAATTTGCATGACAGGATTTGTAACGGGGCAAATCTAGTGTCAAAGTCGATTAAAGATTACACCGGAGAACTATCATAATCAGTACTCTAATGAGCCTAAATAGTACATGTAAAGTCTCCCCTTTTTGCCATTCCAGTCATGTATAAAAGGGAATGTGTTTCTTTTCATCGGTGAGCCAGTCCTTTGGTTTGCACATTACGCCCTACGTTGAGCTAAAGTCATGTCAGTCTGGTTTCAGAGGGAGAGAAAGGGAAATAATAAAGCAAACATCACTTCACAAATGACATTGCTTGGTATAAGCCAACGTTTGAAGCCCTTAATTCTTCTAATCTGCAAAATAGTCAATGCTAATGGGTTTTTGCCTTTGTGAAAGCTGATGCATAGAAAGAAAAACTTTAATGAGCTGCCTGGGTTGTATGCTTACAGATACCTGTCAAATGTCTGTCATCTTAGCTATCGTTGAGGCATTATAAAGAAAGTAAGAAGGAAGGAACGACAGTATTTGTACAAGCATTTTCATGCTAAAATGGCACAATTTTCTTCCTGTCATAATTTCATTGTATCTGAAAGTCAGAAAAGCTTAACCCTTTCAATATCACATCCTATACAGAATATCACACATAATGTTTGAATTAGCAGCTTTAAAAATAGCGTTATGATTTGGTAAACAGCATTTTCTGTCAAATTTGTTTCATAAAACTGAATTATCTATATTTAAAAAAAAATGTGACAACAAATTATTGGCATCAATTGCTGCACTTTGGAGATATCAAGAATTTCCTGAATGTAACAAGCCTGCAGTGAGAGTCTGTCATCAGGGTAATTCCCATCTGAGTTCTTAATTTCATACCTCTTTGTGCCTTTATGCTGGCAGTATGAATAGTGATGCAAAGGGGTCAACAAACTCCCCTACTCTTACTATGTCTTTTATTAAAAGAAATGTAAATTTGAATGTATCTTATTACAAGAACACCTGATAATTCTGCTGTTCTAAGTTATAGTTAAGTGCAGTCAGCCTTGTTTTCAGAGATATCTAATAACTGTGGAAGAAGTTCTGTGAGCTGAAATCACATATTCAGAAATCTCAGCCCAGGTCTGCTCATTCATCTAGTCCTCTTTCCAGGTTTATGTTTCATCCTCCTTGTTTCAAACAATACAGGTACTAGAAGTACGGACATTCAGACCTGAGCTCTCCCTATCCAGGTACCAAACCCTATAGTCTGAGGGTCTGCATACTCCATAAACTCGAACACAGCACTGGAAGACCTCAGGTAACTGCTGGCACCTGGTCGTACGTGGAGCTGTTTGTTAGAACCAGGGCCTTAGTTTGCATAGAGGACACATCAGAATATGCAGTAAAGAGACGTTTCTCCCTGATACTTGATCGCTCAGCCTGGCAGAAGGCAGGACCAGGGCTACAGTGGCACTGCCCCACTGGTCAGGGCTGGGCTTGTTACTCATGCTCAGCTTTTCCCTGTCAACAGTGCAAAGCAGGATAAACATTACAAGCTCTCGCTCACAAGTGCTTGTAAACCTCATTTATTCATGCCTGTAAGACATTTCGGTGATTTTTTTTTTAATTTTTTTATTTATTTTTTTTTAAATTCTATCAAGCTGTCAGTGTCAGTACTTCAGGGAGGCATTTTTGTTATTGTTCTGCTATGTCTCTGTTGTTGTTTTTACCCAGACTTGTCAATCCTCACTGTAGGGACTGCAACATTGTGTCAAGGTGTGCAAAGGCAGGACACACTTCAGTGCATCTTAAATATTCTTAAAAGGCCTAAGGCACTGGCTCAGACGTTTTCATTGAGCCATTACAATGCAAACAGAGGAACTTTAATGACTGCATTGCATCTGTATTGCTTCCAGAGGACTCACCAGGAGCATGCTGACGGCATTTTTCATGCTTCTGCTGCAGGTGAAGATCTCATTGGAATATTTTTCTCCCTTGTGCTCTTTTCTTTAAGCTAACTCACACAGAGAAGAAAAACATGAGGAAAATGATTTAAGTGGCTTTAAATTATGAGATCAAGCAAATGAAAACAAGGATGATAATTACACCTGAACTTCTTCACCCAAGTGGTGTTAGGTGAAATTTGTGCTGATGTCTCCCAATACCTACATATCTTATTTAGACCTGTAATATGGGTAGAAAACTGGGAGTAAAATAGCTCTACTATCGGCTAATTATCTAGTATCTTACCAAAGCTGCAACTTACAAGTATAAAATGTCCAACAAATCTTATTATTAAATTTCATTAAATGTCAGACATCCCCACGCTGAAAGAAAAGCAAAACAGAAAGATTTCTGCTATGGAAGATAGAGAGAAAAGAAGTTTGCACAGAGAACTGTTGGCTCGAACTCTAATGCCATCTGATATACTTTTTCAGGAAGTTTTCAGATACTGTACAGAGAGGAGCAAACTGTCAGAGGGGAAATACAGCTCCCTCTAAGGTCCCTTGAAAATCACAGCATCCTGCCAAGCCATCTCAAAGCCAGGAGGAGCAGAGGGGGCAAGGATCATTCCAGTGCTTTCCCAGAGATGTGTTTTTCAGCTCATCAAGTTGTTTCTCTGCCTCTGTCCAGATGTGCCAAGCATTAGCATGCAGCAGAGGAGGCACCTGGAGAGCCCTCTGGTCTCCAGAAGAGACACCTAGCCTTACAGCACTGCCAGTCCTCCAAGGAGAGCTTCTTCTGCGCAATGTGACATGTGGCAAACACACCTTCTTTTGGGAAAACATATACTTATTAATCACTCTCTATTTAAGCTTAAGCCCACTGTGCACAGGAGGATGGCTCGTGCCTCCTGACTGGTGTGCTGGGTGCAGCGGCTGCTGTGACCACACCACAATCTGGCGCACTCAGAGGGGTTAGTGCACAGATGTAAATAACATACATTAGCCGCGCACGTTTAGCTCTGACTTGGATTTCATCCACTTTCCAATATGAATTATTCATCCGCCATCCCTGTCCGATTGTTCTTTTAATTCATATCGCAGTTGTTAAAAGGTTATAAGCCGCGCTACTGCACAATCCTTTATCGCTTCCCTGTGGCAATTTGTGCCCCATTTTTTGCAGATTTCAAGCCTCCGCTGCTCCCCGCCGCAGAGTTCATCTTTGTGGCGCTGCTGGCTCGCCTTTCCCCCGCACGCTGCCTCCCTGACCCAGCCGCCACACCTCTGCTCCCCTGCACCCCAGAAGCTGTCAGCGGCCTCCCTCCTTCCCAGGAGCTGAACACACAATAGAGAATGGGCCCTGGCTGCGAGGTTCAGCAGCCATTAACCCCTACCAGCTGTTCCTGCAGGGAGCCTTCTGTGGCTGAATGTCCTTTCTCTGCGGAGGCCCTCATTTCCACTAATCTAACTATTGTTGGGTAGGAATGCTGACAGGAGAAAAGAAATTTTTCTTGTGTCCATGCAAGTGTGTGTATCCATGTGTAAGTGAAGGAAGAGTGAAGGCTAATTTCTATAGTAGGCATGAATGGGGGGATTGGGAAAAAAAACTAGTTAAAATGTGTTTACTTGCTTAAAAGGCTCAGTCAATTTAAATAATTTCAGTACTATGCTCTATTTTGGGGGGGGATGGGGAGGAGGAAGCAAGTGACTATTATCATTTTATGTTAAAACCTCTGAGAGATTTCCCTGGCTTTCCTAAGCGCTTCAGCAAATCTGAAAAGAAAATTGGAGAAACGGACGAAGGAAAACTGTGAAATGAACAGGAAAGCAATGTGACAAAATCTCGTCTTTGTCAAGCATCAGAACTAGGCATCTAAAGAGTTACTTTTATTACACATTGATTATCCATTTTCAGTAGATGAATGATTCAGACTCTCTTGATACACACAAAATGTTTGTCAGCATTTATTAACAAATTCAGGATTCTGCAGCGATATTCTAGGGAAAAAAAAAAAAAAAAGAAACAACACAAAATCAACTGGTAGGGAAAATCATTTGATTTAAATGATCGGCATTATCAGATAAGCAAACCAAACTCCTTAGTGTCTTTCAAAGCAGCATCATTTCTAATTGTATTTCTGACTTGCAATTTAAAACATTTCCGAGCAAAGCGAATAAACGCATGAAATCACACATTACTGTTACTGCTGCCTTTTCTTTTCAAGACACACAGGCGAAAGAAATAACAAAAAATTAATTAGATAGAAAGAAGACTTGAATTTGCTGGAAAGCTACATGTCATTTTGAGTTTCAATTAATTCATCCTTTTCTTTAGAAAAGATCAACAGAAATTCTCTTAAAGCATAGTGCTCCGTTTTATCACTTGATAAAGTTCAGCAAAATACAACAGTTGGTCTAGCTCAAATCAAATTAGAAATAATTCATGTAGAAATATATTTTCTGGGCAATTAGACTGTATCGTAGCAGGGCAAATGTCTGATATAATAAAGCTCTACTTTGCATCTGTTCCTGTGTCTAGACGGCTGCAATTACTAGTCCCTACAACAGCAGCGGCAAGATAAAGCACTGCTTACAGGTTATAGCTATTAAAATTCAACATTTTCTTTCTTTGCCCCCCTTTATTACCTAAATCATTTGATTGTTACAAAATTTAATTTAATTTAATGACGTTGCACTTTTCTCATCCTCAGCACGAACACAAACAAACAAACAGTACAGAACTCAGCTCATTGTTTCTCCCCAAGGTTAGCTGCCATGCATGAATACTGGTTTCACTGAAGTTAAATATGTGCAAATAGTGCTTGTGCAGAACCCAAATGGCAGAAATGGCTCTGTGAATAAAGAGAGGACCTGAAACCCCATGTCTGTCATTCTGGCATCCTTCAAAAGGTACTATGAAAATAATCACACAGCATACTGGAGAATGTCTATCTCTAATTACTGTATTTGGAAAGATAAAGGGCATATGCCAAGAAGGGTATGTTTCTAGGTGGATAGGTAGGCCTACATCACTAATAAAAAGAAAAAACATCAGTAAGCCAAATAAAACTTAAGGCCATGCACAACTCTGTATCTACATGTTGAGATCCCACTGCCAGAAGATGACACTGGCAGTTCTGCCTCTTTGCCGAAATCTCAGCACTGCTGTTTTGTTGGTGAAGGTTGCCAGCAGTGAAAAGTATATGTGATACCAGCTGTACCTGGGGCACTTTAAATCAGGTAATATGGGGTTGAAGGGGATTCTACATGCAAACAATGGGTCCAGCCTTTGAGGTCACATGGAAGTGCCACTGCTTTACAATTTTGGCTTGCATGGAGTACATGGAGGGATTATTACAGCAGGATTTCTGAAACTGCAGTTTACACAGTTCATGGGCATAAACAGTTGTTTCTGGTGTTAATGAAAATGCTTTCTCCTTCAAGTTCTCCCTATAATTACAGGGTTTTTGGGTTTCTGGGTTTCTAAGCAAACCTGAGCAAATTTTAAGTAGGGCTTTGTTTAAACAATCTAAGATACTAAATCATAGTCTTGAAACCTTGCAAAGAATCACACACATAGCAATAAATGGCATTTGTGAAATATTTCATGCAAAGAAAGACATTCATTGAAACAAACACAGGCCTTTTGAGTACATTTGGAAATAATAAAATGCAGAGTATGTTGCACATTAAGGGCATTTGCTGCAAGTTATAGGATGCCAGATACAACTCTAAAAATGGTATGCGAGGATAAACAGAAAATCAAGACCAGCCATGAGGTTGTCCATTTGTGCTATTCCCGCTCTGATTCTGTTCTTATCAAATTTACATGTTGAATGAGACGGTTTCTGTGGCATAAGAAACCTTCAAGAAAAGCTTGGGTGGCAGAGGGAAAAAATGAATGTCATTTAGAATAAACTAAATTTGTTAACTGACTGGGCCACAGTCAGATGTCAGCTCTGTGCCTACAACTTTCCCGGAGTGAATTCTCCCAAAAACCTTAGATGTCTTTGCAGAGGTATTTGCAGCATCCCACTTTTGTTAAATAAATTGTTAAGTCCTGAGATGTATTCTTTTTCAGGGCAAACGTCATTTGTAATACAGCCCATGTTTCAAATGGGCCAGATCAGTCCATGGGTGGAATATGAAAGAATGACTACAACCTTATTTTAAAGGAAAGTATGGACTGTGCTTTCTAGTACACCTAGCTGAATTGGCTGCCAAGAGACTGCCTGGAGCTGACTCACTGATAGCTAACATACAGCTGCCACACATTACCTGAAAAACTACAGCTTGTTTCTCGAGCCTCATTATCGACATTTTATCAACAAATTAATTTCCTAAGAAGCTTGTTTCACCTGTTTTGGTTTATTTGTTGTTTAGTTTGGTTTGTTTTATTTTTTTGAATTGTGACAGAACTTATGTTCTATGTGTCATTTCACACACAGCCAAACTGTCACAGAACGTGGCACTTGCAGAACAACTCTCTAGCTTCCAGTCCTCTGTACAGATGTATTGCATCCCTATAAACAAGTGAGGAGCTCTATTTAAGAAGTATTCTACAAGTTAATGACAGTACCCCAAAGTACCATGTTATACCCAATATCTTGTGCTACATATTGTTTGAAAGTCATGTAATCTGTAATTCATATATGATAAACCCAGGGAAACGTACTGTGCCAAAATCCTAGCTGTGTTTTTAATGTGTTCTTACTTTGCCAGGATAATGTATTAGCATGATTCACATCTTAGTCTGCAATGAATTTGGAACATCAGGTCTGAGATACAAATTTCCCCATCCATGTGACTCTGGACCTAAAGGATTGTATAGCTCTACAGCTGAGAATTTGAGTTTTTCTTCCTCCTGTGCTCCAAAATTCAGGTCTTTGTATTAGAAAGGCAGGAAGTGAGCATCTGGCTCGTTATTACTTCACTCCTCAGCCTCCCTGAGATCTGATGGCAGATGCTTTCCTTCTGTATTTTACCACATGCCTGTAAATTATTTGCATTACAGCACAGGTTGCAATTGCTGTTCTGTCACATCAGTTGGGCAGGTGGAAAGGGAGGAGGAGTGTGACTGTCCAGCCCATGGCCAGGATGACTTGTACTTACCTTGACTGACTATCTGAGTGTTCTTCCTCAGGTGTGTGATGCACTACTATATGAGAGTTTGGTGACAGGATGGGTGAAATCGCATTTCAAAAGCTGTGCTAAGGCCATCAGTGGATATTAAAAACTAAAGAAAGCACTAGATTTTCACAATCTGTGCAAAGGCAAACAAAAGTTAGGTGTGTGCTGCCAACAGATCAATGACAACATAGAAAAATCAATACACATGTTAGAGAAGTGAGGGAGGAATCAAGAAAATTAGAGTCTTCCCAACTTTGGGTTGAGTTGTTGGGATGGAAGCATTCACATGCAAGGAGGAGGTGGGGGAGAGCTGGTTGCTGATGGATGCTAGTGGCCATGCTAACAAACTGCCCAGCTTGATGAGTCAGGTACAACCAAGAGAATCAGTAATACCTTGGAGACTTTGAACAGGAATACTCACCTAGTTACTGAACTGACTGACTGGCTCCTTACACATCTTGTTGTTTCTTCTGCAGCTCTGTTTCTTTTACTGACTGCTATTTGGAGTATAGTATTATCTTAAATATAATAATTTGAGAACATAATGTTTCAGGAAGTGCTGATGTCAATTTTTCTGCTTTTCAGGGGTAATCATAACTGAAACGGTACTTCTACATCTTTAAAAAAAAAAAAAAGAAGAAGAAGCAGAGGATGTTAATGGATTTTCAGTCACGAAGCACAAAAAATGGCGTTAAATGTCACCTAATGCTGAAAAAAAAAACATGGAAGGTTTTTAAAAAAATGCAGTGAAACCAAAAATCTCTCCGTGCTTCTTTCTGTCAGGAAATCTGTTATTTGCTTTGCTTTTCATGTTCAAACACACAACATAAAAAGTCAGAAGTCAGAATACTGAACTACTATCTGTGTTGCAGTAAATGATTCCAGCAAGAAACATGGATTTCAAACTATTTCCCCGACACCCTGGTCATTAACAATCTTACCTGAAATCTCTGTGTACTTTCTACCATTCATCACTTTTAGAGATTCATCTTTCAAATACATGCATGCAATTCTTTACACAAACTGACATCCTCAGGAGACCAGCAATAATGCCCTGGAATTACTGAATCAGTAGTTTGTACTAATACAGAATCAGACGTTCTAAAACAAAAGAAATCTCCCCATGCAGTAGGCAATTCCTTCTCTTGAAAGGTCTAGAAACTAAATAGTAGCTTTTACAGGTGCATACTATTAAGTAAGTGGGGTGGCTTTAAATGAGTTTAAAGCTACTTTGTTCATCATTTCTTAGAGCTTCAGACATCCTTAGGGACTAACTGAAGGATGCCTGAAATATCCTTCATATTTTTAGCATAAATGAAACAAATCTGTTCTCTGTGACAGATTACATGATGATCAAGAGATACAGCTGCATTTGCTCTTACCTAAAAATGAATGCAAAGGTTTTGCTACTCACAAGTCACACAGCATTCCTTAGTACATCCATAAAAACATAAAGCAAATCACAGTGGATACTCCAGCCATGTACACACTGAATCTGTTTCTTGAAAGACTTTGATGAACATAGAGGATATAGACTTTTATAGCATAATGTTGGTTGCTTAAATGGTGGCAATATTAAACCACATTTATTTTAGGCCACAAAACTGCTGTCCAAATGTCTTTTTAAAAACTTTAGGTCAACTACTTTCCTCTTGTGATCTGTATTCCAAAATATCCAGATTCTGCAATCTAATTGAAGAATAAAATGAAATATGTTTAGAAGAGAAAATTAAACAGAAATTCAAGATCACAAATAGGGGATCTAATTTGCTGAGAAATGAGATCTTGGAAAATAAAAATACAACAATTTGAAGTGAGTTGCTTTCAGAATATAACTCTTTGTCAACACAACACAAAAGATAATGCCAGTTTCTCCTCGCATCAACATCCAACATTCATTAAACACTGTGAAAAAATAAAGTGCAATGAAGTAAAATGCTCTATATTAGAAATCCAAAATATTCTACTTTGGTTTTGATCTTTAAATTTGAGGTTTGTTTGTGTGTGCTAACATACAAAAGTATCTAGTATTTCAGACTAAGTCTACATACTGAAGTTCACACCTTAAAAAACTTACCAAACCTGTTTTGACAAATTCAGAAGTGTTTCTTTATAAATATTTTAGAACCTGGATATTTCTTGAAAGCAATATTCCTCTGGCTTAATTTCATCAGTTCAGAATTTCCCAACAAACGAAGGAGTCAGAAAAATTTTAACATGCTCTACTTTTTTTCCACAGTTTTTACTGTCATTGGAAACACAGTCTTGCACTATTGATCTTAATTAATTCCCTAACATACAAGAGATTATTGACCAAATTCAGTTTCCATCTACGCTGGAGGAAAAATGTCCTACTACAATGAAGCTGAAGTGGTGAATCTAAGAGAATTTAGCCTTCTACAATGC
>NW_024884711.1:18209783-18476799 GCF_019232065.1 Centrocercus urophasianus
CGCAAACCATGGGAACTTCAGTCAGGTGGAAAGTTATTCTCTTCTCTGCCTGAAGCAGCTTTAAGTATCGTAAGAACGGCTAAAGCCACTAAAGCTCTTCCTAGTAACTGAGACATTTAGGATAATCTTTATGAGAGTTTTGCATGAGCTTCTGCTTTTTGTTGCAGTTAGAAGTAGAGTTAATGATGAGCTTTCACTGGCTTTTTCTTTCTTTCTTTTTTTAATCTAAGCCAAAAGCGCCTGTTTAAGTTAAGTACCACCTCCCTCCAGCCCTTGGGAAACCACTCAAGAGGGATTTGCTTGGCTCTGTGTGCATGACACATAATGAAAACAATTTTACGCTGTGGAGGGAAGTATCGGGCAATTACTGATGTAACAGCCACCTGCAGAAGCGAGGCCCTCGTCGGAGCACTGGGCTGTTCATGAATATTTTATGGTGTGATGTTATTTTGAATGGCTGGGGCAGGTGAAGGGGGCTGAGGATGTAATAAGTAACTCTGCTGGAGACTGTGTCGCAGCGCTGTTTCTCTGCAGTAGTCTATAGTGTAACACCAAGAAGAATCCTGACCCTGCCTGGGACAATGCAAGGGCAGCTGAGGCTGAGGAAAGATGATGTGACAAGTCGTGGTGGGCACCCTTTAAAATCTGTTGTCTACCGATTTTACACATGATGTCCGGCTTAAAAAGCCCCCGCATCAATCTTGTCCAATTTGATTTGATAAACTAAGTGTGGATAAGGATTAAATGAGAATTATGTAATGGAGAGAACTTGTTCTTACTCTTTAATCTATTAAAGATCTTATGCAGTAAGCCACACAAAAATTAAAGCTGTTGCTGTGGAAAACAGTGTTACTTCTTTGTTCTGCATTAGTTTTAAGATTTACAGTCCTCTTAAGAAGCAGAGTCCAAATGCGTGTATCTGTAGGCTATGCTAACACATCCTCCTGTTTTACTCAGAATGGTTCATTTCAGAGAAATCTTTTTGGAAAGTTATTGTACCAAGCACATTTATATGATTCTACTTATTCCCAACAGTGAGTCTGAAATATGCATTTGAACTCAAGTGTAACATTTTACACACTCCTGTGTTATTTTTCACTCATTTAAAAGAGGCAGTGAAGAGTTAAACAGGGTGTGACCAACAAACACAGAGGGGCTGTATTCAAAATCCCTCAGAATTTGTGATGATGTTGGTGTGTTTAGGATCTTCAAATAAACAAAAATAAGAAGACTCATGTGTAGCACTTGGACAAACACGGAGAAAAAAAAGAAAGAAAGAAAAAAAACAGCTTATTTTTACACTTTCCTGCATAAAATGTAAGAATCATACGCAGAGAAACTGTCCAGCATTGTGATTGAAATTGGAGAAATGTGGAACTGTCTTTAAAAATATTTTTCTGCTTGCATATTATATGCATTTGTAGCAGTAGAAGAAAAGCTGAAGACGTTTTCACTCTAAGCTGCAGTCTGAATAGATGTTGAATTTCTTTTTTAAATAATAGAACATGTTTAGAGAAAGGACACAAAAGATTTACAGAAACCTTGGACAGAAATTGGCAACAAGCACTGAAATCTTGAAGAGTGACTGAGAAGGAAAATGTAGCTTACCATGCAGTGAAAATAATGTGTGGCAACACTGAAATTCCCAGTGACAATTGGAAGATTAGAACGATACTCTTTAATTTCTGTAAGAGGTAGTTTAGTAGATATGCTCATAACATTTCATAACATTAATTTATAGCTTGCACCAGTAAGAAATAATACAATGTTATGTTAATTTTCTATTCTAATGTCATCTCCCTAGCAGAATAGTGAAGTTCTGCTGCACAAGATTGTTGAGATAGTTGTCTGTCTTGTTTGTACGGCATTATTTGAAATAGAAGACTCTCTAGGATGCTGGTATGTTATACAATTCAAGCCACAATTTGCTGTAAGATTTCCTGGCTAATTATTTACAGTCTCGTCTAATTAATCAACATCAGCATTTAATATCTAGTGAATAATTCTCAAAAATGTGCTCAAGCATATTTTCTTAGATTCTTTCACTCAAATAATGATATATTCCTTTTCCTACTTCAAGTAATTTTGCAGTAAACAAAGAAAAAGTATCAGCATATCAGACACCTTTATCAACAGGCTTGGACTACTTCTGCTCAGGGCAAATGTTGGGAAATTTAAGAAAAACAGAGCAAGAAAAATTAAAAAATGTTGTTACAGACTGAATTATATTTAATACTGAAATAGGGTCCAATAAAGGGTGTGTTAATTCAAATTCTGCATAAATGCTAGAGGTGCTGTGTTTTAGCAGTTTTAAGTAGAATGAATTATAAAACAGCAAACATGTGGTAAATTTTGGATACTTATAATTAGATTTTCAACATAAGACATGTTAAGCTCTGTATGTAAACGGCGTTATTCAAAAGCTTGTCTTGTAAAAGAAAATTGCTGTTTGACAATTCTATAGAATATTCAAGAAAGGTAATTATACTGCGCTGGTTGTTAAAGACGCAGGTGTTGAATAAAGTCACTGCTTCAGCTTTAACAGAAAACTATAGGATGTGAAGAGAAAGGAGACAATGACAGTACTATGGTTCCTAATATGATATATTCACCTCTCCAACAGTTTTTTTGCAAATATTTCAAAATTAGGGACCAACACCCCCTGAACTCCTATATTGGGCTGTTAGCTTATTTGAGTTCTTCCCTCTTTCTTGCAAAATAATAATAAAAAAAAACCCAACACCTACAGGGCCCTGATGTACAATTCACCTAGGCAAAGTCTATTTCCACAACTAAAATGGAAAAGGCAAGAAACCACAATTCTTTGGTTTTTAATGAAAGTCTACATAATTAATCTGGAAAACAAAAGTGATTGACTAGCAGCAGTGTGAAAGGAAAGTACTGACTGACCCCCGGCGACTACACAAGTGCTCTGTGTCACTGTTGATCCACAGCTAACTGCTTGCTGAATTGCTTGTCCTTTGATACAACACACCGCTCAGAGAAGCGGTCTAAAAATAAGTTCATTATTAGAGTTACACTTTTAATTAAGATGTTAGAACAATCAACAGTTTGCGTGAAACCAAAAGAGATGACATTTGGAAATATCAAACCTCATTAAGGGCTGCATTGTCATTACTATCCTTACATTCAAGTGGTAAAATAAACATTCAGCTGTTAGGGGAAGGAGCCTTTCTTCCGCTTCTGAGGGCCAGGTTCCCATATGGACTTGCATGTATTCTTGGCTACGTCAGAACAGAAAACACAAGGCAGAGCTCAGAGAATACGTTTCTTAGGCTGGGCACCCAAGAGCTGCCACCACCTTGCATAGGCTACAGGCTCACACAACTGATGAAAATTCTCCTTTTCCTACAGATCTGGGGCCAGGCTGTGATGTGTAGTGTAGCTGTTTCATGATGTTGTAAAGGGGTATTGCAAGGGTTTACAAAATCTCCTGCTTTCTTGACTTCCAGACTGTCTCTATGGGAAAAGTGAACATAATTAGAGCAGATGAGGACACCACTTTCTAGTGGCTGCACACTTCCATAGGAAGCAACTCCTCAATCAGCTCAAATTAATTACGTGCAGCAACAAAATTGTCCAAATAGCCAATTTATACACAAAGCTATTTCCTGTACACTTGGTGATCAACAGTGAGGAAAAAAAAAAGAAAAAAAAAATAACAACAACAAAAAACAAAGGATGAATTAGGAGAAGCCAACCAAAACCAAATCAAAACAGGCATTCTTGTTTGGGTTGAGAATGAGAGCGCAAAAATGGGATTACAAACAGGCTTAGAAAGAGAGAGACACAAATTAAGTACATGTAAATCTGGTTCTACAGACGTTCTGTATATATCCAGGAAGGATTATCAAACCATTATCAGACATTTCTTCACAGGGTTCTATCATGCATCAATCAACACTGCAAAACACAGAGATGGAGGAAATTTTTCTAGTGACATGCAAGAAGTATAACACATCTTGATCTAATTAATGGATCCTGTTCACATAAAAATAGTGTTGGTCAAGGTTTTATATTACAGTTTATATACTGTTTGAGAAACTGTGTTAGATTTATGTCACAAATATACATACATGCATACAAATACACACACACACACACACACACACACACACAGGTAAATGCAAGACATACTTGTAGATACAGAAACAGGACTGTGGGAGTCAAGCTGGCAAGCCAGGCAATGACAAAAATCTGATTGATCACATACTGAGTTTCTGTGCTGATGGCCCTACATTGCACAGCTGAAGAATTCTGGGTATGAGTATGAGGGGAAAGAAAGACAAGTCATAACCTCCAGACATCATCATAGGTGGCCTGTCTTGGAAAACCATTGGTCCTGCCAGCAAGGAGCAAAATCCAAGAACAACTGACCTCACAGAAGACAGAGGCAAGACTTCACCACATTTTTATCCTGCCTTGATTTTCCCAAAAACTGTGTGGAACTCCAACAAGTCAGCTCCAGCAGAAAGGGCACTGACCCTTTAATATATGCTCTGTGTCATGGATAACTGGGAGCAGTGGCTCCATCTGACCTGAAGAGGCCAAAAACTCATAATTACTCAGCTTGCATTAAAATAGTCCTCAATTTCAGTGGTCTGAGCAGCTCATTGAGACAGGAAAGTAAAACTCATGCAGCTCTTTCTGAAGCCTCTCTTCCCTTACTTCCATTTTCTTAAAGAAAGTACTTAGTCAAAGTGTTGATCTCACACTTAGGAAGAAGATGTATAGTGTTAATGACTAAGTATTCCAGAACGGTCAGTAATGTTGTTTGGAAGCTGTTAATTAGTCTTACAAGGAAGTAACGTGGGAATGCACAATGTTTTTTCACAAATATGTACTTGTGATTCAACACAAATAAAAGAATGAGTAAGAACAACAGCAACATCGAAAGTGAAATTAAAGAGGTAAAAGAATGAGGACAGAGCAAGAAAAACACCTGGAAGTGCAGTCATTTTAGATATGGCAAAGATGGTAATTTCTGTTTGCAATGATTAGAGTTACCAAATTATGACAGTACTCTCTCCATACGTGGTCTGACTATTAATCTTCCCCTTATGATTTTAGGGGAAGTAACATGAGGTACCTAAGTGAAGGCAAAAGAGCAGACAAGTGCTGAAAGAGAAGTGACTGTAAGGATGCATTTGAAGAACAGTGCAGCTGCATTCTCTTTGTTATATATGTCACAGAATAGAGAGAAAGACCCTTGTCTTCCCAATCATGGAAACAACATTACAATCAAGCATTCTGTTCACAAATGGTAAAGCATGAAAAAGGGGACCAAAAAGAATTAAAAAATCCTGAGCAAAAATTCTCTTCTGTTCCTTTCCTTCCTAACATTATTACATGCTCCTTAGCCAGTATGCCTTAGCAAGGACGTAGTTCTCTCCCCAGGCTTTTTTTTTTCTTTTGTTGCTGATTTTTTTTCTGTGCTCATTTAGGGCTGACAATAAAACTACCTGAAGCAACAGCTGAGCTTTCAAACATTGGTGACTCCCGGAAGAGACAGGAAAATGCCCAGGGTTTCTTTTTTATCATGTGAAGTGAATGTTCAACACCAGTATTATAAAATATGGCTACAATTCATTTTAACAATACCATATCAAAAATGTATCTCAAAAGGATATCTTCTGAAGAGGCAATTGATTCAAGTATGTAAGATCACTAATACTAGTGATTTATAGAGAGGTCTTTTCACTCTTTTGGTTCCTTGATTTGAATGATAAATGTGAGATGAAATCTGCTTCAGCAAAAGAACTCAACTGCTCCCCAACGTGTACCGAAAACTATTTTCTCCTTTAAGAAAAGGCAGCAAAACAGGATAGGATTTTATGATGATTTCATAGAGCTACTAAACCAAGATATTTGCAAGAATATTCTCTACTAAAACATCCCATCCTGCAGCAAGCTGTGCTTTAGAATTCACAAAATAAAATCATCTGCTGCTGTTTCAAACATTCTAGTAGAAAAGAAGATTCATGATACAGTAAAAACATGTACATCTCTGCATGCTGATTTACTGTTTACTGTCATATCCAAAAGGATGCAGATTCCAGTTATGCTATGACTATATCACTCTACAGCACTTCTGAGGTTTCTTGGCATGGGAAGCACATGCAGTACATAGACTGTAAAACATGTTCTCATTAATACTTAGCAGTATGCACAACCATAAAGAACATCAATCTAGTTACATTCTCAGATCAATCCTGCCCCCCACTGAAGTCAATGGAAACTAACCTGTTGGTTTCAATAGCATCCAGCCCTTTATAAATTTGCAGACATTCTTATGTAAGAAACATGAATTCATTGTAAGCAATGAATTACTGCTCAGAAAAAAGGAGTGAGTTCTTACAGCTATGCGCTGAGCATTATGAAATGATGTGATTGGTATATCAGCTGCCTGATACCAGTAGTGTTCACAGAAAAACTGTGGACAAATTCCACATCTTTGAAATTTATTCCTAGATGTTTAATAACCAGAGTATAAAATGAGATTTAGAAATTTTCGGTTATCAATATAGTAATAAGATATGTAACAAAAGCTGTCAAAAACCACACAAATTCTTTACACAGATATTTCACTGTAGTCACAGTACTCGTAGATCAATATAACAGATTTGACTGAGTTAACTTTGTCGAAGTTGAAATTTTCCCTTTGATTTTTATGTAAATCCCTAATTTTCCCATCTCCTATTTTGATTTTGCCAGTGGGTCCAATAAACATGTTCTAAGACATTTGGATATCCATTTCACTTCGTTTTTCTTTGGCAGTTTCCCAGCAGTACACAGCATCTTTCAAGTCATTTTCCTTTTCAAATGTCTACCCTGAACATATCTGAAAGAAAACTAAACAGCTAATCAAAATCTCATAAAGAAACGTGTCATATGCTGTCAATAATTTTGTTATTTGCAATTAACTTCTCAGTATAAAGTTGCGCAGCGACGTTCTGTTCTCAAAATCATTCTTGATTCCCATCTAAATAATGTTTAGACCATCTCGATGTGGTTGCTCTCACAAAAATCCCAAACCTTAAGAAACAGTAGATACTATCACTATTGGACTCCTAAATGATCATCCCTTTACTAACAGATCCACATTGATATACTGTGTAACCTCTTTTTTTTTGTTGTTTCTTTCCTAGTGTTTGAACTGGCTTGTCTGAGTCTGATTTGAACTCTGCTTTTTCCTCATAATTCATGCAAGTCTGAGTTAGCTAAAGTTTAAGGGACTCATAAACAAATTGTCGATAACTATAAAAAAACCTCTTATTTTGCATTTAAGGAAGTTGTTAACCCTGTCAAGTATTCTGTCTGAAAAGCAGTTGATCACTATATTTTTGATATTTTTTATTAATCTCTCATTATTCCCAGTAAGAACCTAGACTAACTCTCTAGGAACAGTCCTACATTCCTATTGCCCTACAAGTTAAACTAAGAAATTCCATATTACTTTTTGAATCATTTACTACCTTCTTTGCTTAGTCATGCGGGACAGAAAACAAATTCATTCACTAAAATCAGTGGGAATACTAACATGTATAACAAAGCTAGCAGAATTATCACTTTAGCAGGTGTTCAGTTTAACTAGGGTGAATTTTGTTTCTTTTTGTAATATGTGTGGCATTTGTATTTATTCATTTTCTGTGTGAAAACTCACAGATGTTTCTTCTGTATATCCACTTAAGCATACAGACCTCAAACTGGAACCACTTTACTATAATAAGTAAACAAAAAATATGTGCTTCAATTACAGACACACCCTAAAAAGCTTTAGCGATGGCAATGGACTTGGAATGTTAGCCTCTGGATCTGCTGAGATTAAATGAGCTCACACAGGTTCAAGTGTCTGACTATTTCAAGTTATGGAGAATGGGCAAATGGCCTGTTGTAAATGTAATACAATCTGAGATACATGTACTGCCATTTGCTATGTGCATTATATACGTAGCTTTATATATTTACTACATGTATTTCTATTATATATATTACTATTAAATCCATTCCATCCACTCTACCACAGGTGCGTTTTTCAAGGACAGTATAAAAATGTGTACTATGATACAGTTTATAAACTTATTGCTATATTTCAGTCACATTCAAAATGTGTTTGAAAAATATACTTGCTCAATAATGCTCAGTTGGAGCAATTCTCTTTTGATGGAGATTTTCTGACTTGACTCCCAAACTCATCTGATCTAGATACGTGGCGAGGCAGCACAACCACTATGAAACCCTTTCCTATCACAAATGCTTATTGCCTTTGCAAATATCTGGCTGTCAGAAGTCTACAGATTTGTAATTCAGACAACAATCAGATCAGTGTTTACTGAACCCAGAGGCTATTCTGTATCTGGGGTTACTTTGTATTTAGTTCATCATAATTTTCCTCCTAATGAGGATTGCTATTTTCTGAAGGAATTTTACAACTTTTTCTGTTTAAATACCTAGACTTGGTGAGTGGCTTTGATGATGCCACAGAAGACCATATATTCTGCATCAATCTGGAAGACTTTTTGTCTGTGACCTCACCTTCCTCTCTCTATCTTGGGGATATCAATGCCAGTGTCACTGGAGCTTGGACTTTCCAGGAACTTGGGGATCAGACCATGCAAGTCAAGTCCAAATCAGACAGTTGGGTCTCTCCCTTCTCACACACAAATAGCAGTTTAGCCTAAATACTATAAATATATTTTACCAGTGGATTCCAGAGAAGCAGTTTTCGTGGTTTAGATGTTACTGAAAGATAGCCTTGTGGTAGGAGTTGTTGATGTGCAGCAAACCTCAACTTCTTCTGGAGTGCTACCTTGTGTAGTGAGCTATTCGCAAAGTATAAATTTTTGAAATGTAACAAGAAAAATAGACCTATCATTTGACTTACAACCCTTCTCAAAGATGAACATCAATGAAGAACATCTAGTTTTGAGGTTAGCTCAACATACTCAGTTCTAGACATATTAAGCGTAATTTTTTAAAACATTTACATGCTTCTGTAAAAAATCTGAAGACCAGTGAACAGAACAAAAAGACTTGACAGATAATTTTAAAACAAAAAGTTGCAAACTGCTGACGAGATCATCAGATGCTCTTCCTTAGCATAGTCTGCTTACCTGGGAAACAGAGAGTCCAAGATCCAGTCTCAAAAATGACCTCTAAATTAACTGCTATTTGCTGTGCTTTGTTAAGGAATGGGAATAAGATACTTCACAAATATGAATAAAATGCTTGTTGAAGCAAGAGATCTGCTCTGCCTGTTTTCTCAATAGAGGCACCCTAGGGATACACAGTGAAGATGCAAGTAAAGAGCATATTGACTGCTAGGAACAGTTGAGGGAAAAATGAAAGAAAATGTTATATTTTTCTTTTCAAAAATTACTTAGTTGTCATACTTCACCATTAATGGCTACTTCATTTGTGTGCACAGACAGAAATGTAATTTGGGTCTTAATTTTGAAGCAAGAACAGAAGCATGAAATGAACTGGTACTTATTTTTAAAATATTTCTATAGAAGAAATATATGCATAGAAAGAAAAATGGCTGCTTATCTATAAAAATACGTCATTACTTATATAAGAAGCCTGTATTCACCTCAGTAGAGTCATCTAATACAACGTGATTACCCATGCATGAGAGATTGTCAAAATAAACTGACCATCCAGAAGTTATTTCTAATGGACAGCTACTTGAAGTCCATGTCCATATCAAGAGTAGAGATAACTCAGCCTAGAATGGAGCTATTCCCACAGCAGCAGAGGACAACATAGTCTAAAGATTACAATAGCCAGTTTTAGTGATTGCTCCTTGACTTAAGTGCGTGCTGTAAAAATGTCAAAGAGGAAGCAGGAGAGTGGGAGCTGGGAGGGAGTTAAAGTTGTCAAAAAACTCTTACTAGACAAAAAAGAATTGGAGAAAAAGAGTAGAAGTAAATTAATCTTCCTGAAGTATATTACATAAGGGGAAATGCTTGGCAGTCGTTATTTGCTGTAACAACTCAAGACAAATGAGTAGTCAATGTGTTAGTTCTGATGAAGGACACACAAGAAAGACAATGGCTTTCCATTTTTAAGTTAATCAGTACCCAAGTGATGTATTTCTGAAAAATAATAAAATGGATTAATCAGGAGCTCAGGAAAAGAAGAGGGCAGACATTTTATTTTCACCACGTGTGGATGAAATATACATAACATAATAAAGGGCTGCTGTCGACTATCTGCAGGAAGAGCACCTGGAAGATTAAAGCTGTGGACATAACATTAACAAAGTACAGACCACACTGAATTAATGAGAACTGGAGATAGACATTCAGTGGAGTCTTAATTTATTTTCCTTTTCTAGCTCATCCTTTAAGAAAATGACAGTGTCTTCTTATCGATTTTACACTCAGAGATCAATCAGAATTGCCCTGACTCAGACAAAATTTACAGCACTCCCTGACAGTGCCTCGAGCATCTGGGCCTAAACAGACATTACAAGGAAGCAATATATCATGTTTGTATGTAGAGCTTGACATGCTTAAAAATAAGCTAATCTGTAGTGGAATTTCCTTCTTTTTGACAAGTTGCTCTGCCCAGCTCTTCGGCCCCTTGTTATGAATTTCTCTCCCAGCTCCAGTATTAATTATAACATGCACATAGGATTCATGCATTTAGACCCTGAGGGAGGTCATCTGCTCTGCAGTTTTAGATAAAATATAAACTAACAGATCACTCCTGCTTAAACAATGTGAAATGTCACTCTGATGCACTCTATAAAAAAAAACTAGAGGTGTTCCGTCAAGAGCTATGATCAGCTCTGACAACCCAACAGTATCAGAGCTAAATGATGGGCCTGTACATTCCCAAACAGCCCTCTGTGGAAATTGCTGTATCCGGAAGCTCCTTTGTGCAAGTAACTAGCTGTATTAAATGCAATAATTACTGGAAAGACATGAGC
Organism: Centrocercus urophasianus; assembly: GCF_019232065.1. Classification (NCBI taxonomy): domain Eukaryota; kingdom Metazoa; phylum Chordata; class Aves; order Galliformes; family Phasianidae; genus Centrocercus; species Centrocercus urophasianus. The sequence continues at coordinate 18,220,741 of NW_024884711.1, forward strand.
TGTGATGCTTAGGCAGTTGTTGGCTAAGCTAGATTGTTTCCACGTAACAATTCATCTTGTACCTGAGGATTGCCTCCAAGCTGACTTTCTGTACAAAAGGAGGAAAACAGTTCTTTTCTGCACTTTTCACTTTAATATCCATTGTGAGCTCAAAGGAGAGACCTGTTTTATGAAATATTTGATGTAATAGAATACAGAAATTGCATCTGAGAAGGACTGAAGATCATCAGGCTTTCATAAATTTGAATCTGTCACCTCTGTCAGTTAGTACAACATTGTCCACTTCAGCATCAGGGCACTCAGAGCCAAAATCAATTGGAACTTCTCAAAATACTACATGTTCTCATTTGTCTGTTTCATTTTTGATCATCTGATAAAGTACCAACAGTGGGAGGGGGCATCAATCCTCCTAGGCATTAAACATTTACTAAGTTCAACATTCCCCATTCCCATTTCCTTCATTAAGAGGGCTGTGAAGTTCAGCATAACCCAAAATCAGATCATATATGCTTAGTATTAGAGAACTTCAAAATCTAAGAAAATAACTTGCGTACCTGGCAGTATACTGTAAAACATTCCTCTCCCCTGGAAAAGCCCAAGTTCCTCATACACCACCAAAAGATAAGAAGCTGTAGATCTCCATCATCACACACAGATATTTATTTTAACATCATTTCAATTTCTAGGCAGCTCTCTCTGTTATACGGACTGTGCTGCTTTGTTATCTGTACGTGGTTTCATTTACACTGTACATTTCTTTTTTTTTTTTTTTTTTTTTTTTTTACTCCATGAAAACGAAGAAACTACAAAAATAAAGTCTTTTTAAAGCATGCGATCAGTGAACCTGATCAAAGCTTTTTCCATGCCATCGATGAAGTCACCATGGACAATTTCAAATATTGTTACATTCTTAATCCATTAAGAGTTTTGTATATACTTAATTAGGTTGAAAACTGATAAGCAAAAAAACAAAATCTTCTTATTCGTGCTAGCAGAACAGAACTGTTGACAAATGTTAGTGGAAGTATACATAGCAGTAGGAGATTCTGCTGTTTTCCAATGGTCTGAATCCTTATGTTAGTGGAAGTGAAAGCATGAATAATTTGGATTTACCTTGACTCAAAAATGAAGAAATAAAACTAATAAAACAACAACTGATTTTCAGCCCAAACTCTGAAACACGGAAATATAACAACACACAGAAAAACAAATGCTGCGTGGTTTATTTATGACACCTAAGAATGACTTGCCCTCAAGTAATATGACAGTAAATTACTATGGTTTCAAAAACCAGTATGATGAGTACTGATTTATTTTTCTTTTTCTTTTTTCCTTTCCTTTCATTTGTGATTGTCTGGCACAGTAGGACCAACCTTGGAGAAATTACAAAGATATCATCTTCCACAAGGGATGTTGTACTTATTTTCCCTGCAGGTGTCTTTTCCCCTGATACTGCCTCTGTCTTTTTTAGCCTCCTGGTTCTCCTCTCTTATGGAATAGTCTCATGTTATCTGAGCAGCAGCTTGCCCTCAGTGTAAACTAGAATAAGGACAAGAGCGAATTCTAAATTAAATCAATTTCATTTCACTATTTGATTCGTTGACACTAACATGCAGATTTGTTCTGATCAGCAGGCTACCTTATAGGAGAGGACATTGAACTGACTGAGTGTACCAAGAGACCACAAACTCTGCCCAAAGCCAAGGGCCCAGTTCCTAACACACAAAATAATCACTGGATAACACCAACAAGATCTGGTTTTAGGTTAATCTTTTCAAACGGAGCTAGTAATTCAGGATGCATCTGCTCCTGTCACCCTAAGTTCCTTCAAGAATTTAATTCCAGTAAATATTGTGTACTTACACATTGGAGATCTGGACTTTTTTAAAAATATTGTAAGTTATCCACAGTACAAGTTTCTCACTGGGTCTCAGAGCTCAGTTCCTGCCCCTGGCTGTACCAAAGACCCGTTAGTGTGACAGTAGACTATTCAACAAAGGTAGGACTCATCTTGCTTGACTTTTGAATTCTAAAAACAATGTGCCTAGGCTGGCTATCTGTTTTCCTTAACAGTCTGTGGGGGGAAACTTGGACCCTGGAAGGAAGCCATCCTAGCCTTACTTTTAGACTCAACTGCCACAGGAAGGATAGGAATTCTGTCCTAGCAGACACACCAGAATGAGAGCTACTCAGTAACGAAGCATGAGCAGCATGAGCTGGGTGGGGGGAAATCCAATGTCTGCATTTCAGCCCTGCAGAATCTTCTCAATCAGCATACCTGGGATTCATAGGTAATGCTTACAACTATGAAAGAAATCATGATATCTTTGTCCACTTCTGAAAATGAAAGGCTCACTTTCCCAGCTAGTCATAAAATTTGTAATCATTTACATATACACAGACAGTCTCCTAAGTAGCAGGCAACATTTTTCATGAAGATTTAAAGCCATGCTCACTAGTAAACTGGATTACTTAGTCTGTTCTCCTTTTTTAAATATAACATGATATAATGTGATATTTTGTACTTAATTTTATTTCGTTTTACATAGTTTTAATTCAACATTTAACAATCTAATATCATTTTCCAAAGTAAAAAAAAAAAAAAAAGCTTTTTACTGTCACATACAAAGAAATGTGTTCATGAAAAAGCATTGAATGTGTTATGCAACTTGGCTAAGACTATGATATAGGATTTTATTTGTCTTCCGAAGCTTAATAATCAGTAACAGTTCTCAGTGCCCTTCAAACTAATGGTACCTAAGGAATTAAAATACCCAATTAAAATATATTAATTGGTTTAAACATTTCATAGAAGAGAAGCACTGCTACATATTATAAGATCACAAAGGAGATAATAGTTATTCTTGCAGCATGTAAAATATACTGTGGAAATATTTACCTTTCAATATACACAAAATACCTGTGCCAGAATAACTTGCTCTAGTGATAGGAGAAAAGGATTAGATCTCTTCACACACAGGTAGGTCCGCGTGTCTTTCCACTAGTCACACAAGGGATAACAGGTAGCATTCCTGTTTGTTTGCTCTCCTGGGTGTTCTCCATGCAATCGACTGACATTTCAGTTTACAGTTCAAATGCTACGACAGACCTTGGGCAGAGAGAATGTGCAAATACTCATCAAAACTTTTCGTTAATATCCTAATGAATTTCCACAGCCACCTGCATAAAATAACTACCACCAACTGAGCAGCAACACATGTAGCATCACACGCATTTCCCTCATCCACTTTATATACCTGAATTAACTGTAGAATTCATCATAGAATATGCATGCATCACATCAAGGTAAGCAAAAATATGGACAGTTCTGTATCCATGCTGCTCCTGAAGGAACTTCAGATGAAAAACACAAGGCCAAAGACAGAATGTGTTGCTGTGAATTTTACTGCACTTTCAAGAAATGTCATCACTTTCTGAATTGTGCTTAAAATATTACTGCACACATTCAGCACCACTTTGTATGTGTTTTAGCTGTCTCTACTGGTGAGAAAGTTAATAAGACATGTTCAGAGCCCACGTAAGTAAAGACTGTTCTACAAGACGTAAAATATAATCAGCCAGCAAATACCCAAAGCAAGGTGAAATGCATTTTATGATGGTTTCCTCCCTCTCCCCAGTTACAAAGAGAAGAAATTTTACGTTTCTAAAAATCTACCAGAAAAAAAAAAAAAAGTTAAAGAAGGTAAATATTTTTTCTGTAAGGAAGGAAACACTAACAAGAGATGAAATAAAGAGACATTCCATATTTCTGCACACACAGAAAGTTAGACACTTCATTGGGAGTTTATTTCTGATTCCACAGAGGACTTCTTGAGTGCTCAGGAATTGGCATACTGAAAGAATGAAAGTAGATGATGATAGTCAGAAGGACACCATCCCCTACAGCAACTACTCAGAGCAGGAGAGAGACTTCAAACCACCAACTTCCCAGTCCAGGATGCCAACTACCAGTTCTCTTGAGATTAATGGCCAATTACACCATTTGGTGTATGCAATTCTGGTTTGCACCAGAATTCCCACTGAACTCCAGCCATTCTTTCTGCTTCACCAGTGTTTTTTGCAGGAGTAAACGAACATGTACACTTCCACAGCAATTCAAAAGGCAGGACAATTATCTGAAGGAAATTGCACTGTGTTTAAAAAATGGCTTTATACTTTAGTCTGCTGACCTCCTATAAACTCTTTGCTGAAATGTAGTATAATTGATCAAGCTATATTTAGAGTAAATTCATTGAAATGATGAATCTCATTTTCCAAGAGCCTGAGGGCATACATAGTCAAAGTTACAGTCAATCTATAAAATCACAATACAAAGAAATTAAAAAGTGTATTACCAGATTCACCAGAAATTAGAAAGCTCTGTGAAAAGATAGTCAATATCCTAAAAGCCCTTAATTTTTCCTTACAGAAAAGGACAGTGCAAGTAGCTCAGGAAACTAAAATCACTGTGTATAAACACTTATTAATATCACTATCAGTGCTTGTTAGTAAGAAGAATAGCCTGAATTCCTGAAAAAATGTGTAGGGGAATGTAACCTATCATAGTCATTGGTTGGGGAATGGTGAGCAATTGCTCGTGCACCACTTGCTACCTACATTCATATATATATATATATATATATATACACACACACACACATATATATATATACACACTAATAAATACTATTTGTTTCCTTTACTCTACCTTAGTAAATAGTTTTATGTATATGAACCCATGAGTTCTGCTTTATTTTCTGATTTTTTTCCCCCCATCTCACTAGAAAGAAGGTGTGTGAGCGAATGACTGAGCTGAGCTACCTGCCAGGTTAAATCACAACACTGTCATAGCTTTTATCTCAACCCACACATTCTATTTTTTTCCCCTCATCCTATTAGGAGGGGAAGTGAGCAAACAGCTGTGTGTGGTGCTTAGCTACCTACCTGGTTAAGCCACAAGAGTGGCTCTTCATTTAATCATTTTGCCACATCAAGACTGCTAGCATTTTTGGTAAGCCAAGGAATAAAACTGTATTCTGATAAGACAATAGTTTTGTTTGTTTTTAAATAGAAAGCTGAGAAATAAATATTTTTCATCTGATTGATGTCAGAATGTCATACAGGACAGCAAACTTCTTTGTTTCCATGGAAGAGAGTGTCTTGCATGACAGGGAGAACAGTTTTCAACTCTTTCTATTAAAGGTTTATATATTTATTTCAACGGGAGAATAGAAAATAATAGGAGAAAGTGAATAGTAAGGGAACAAAAGAGTTTTTGAGATTTCTTCTTTCAGTTACCGTACAAACTCTAGTTATCTCTGTACTGCTGGTGGGAGCCTGTTTTCTTGTTGTTTCTTTGGGCTAGATTGGTTCTGTTTTCATCTGTTTTACGTGCATACTTTGCATTTCTTCTTTTTTTTTTTTTTTCCTTCTCAAATCTCCAAAAAAATATTCACTTTCCAGGCAATGCTTTTGTACTGAAGCAAACTGAACTTCAGCAAAAGTAAGCTACTCAAGATTGCTAAATATATCAACGCTGCCTTTCCAACTGTAAAACTGTGTAACAGAGTTTATGTAGGGTCTCAATTGTGGAATTGTGAACAACTGTGGTGTCTACGAGCCTGAAAATAAGGTATGAATGTAATTATAGTGTAGTAACTGATACCAGAAGAAAAAGTCATAGAAGGCTAATGTGATAAGGTACTATATCATCTGATGAGGAGGAACACTAACATTTCTGTATTAAAATGGTATTAGTGGTATATTAGGCTAACATGATATGACAAAAAAATTGCAAACAAAATACTATAATTTAGTCTAGGGCATAAATGTGAGGGAATAAAACCAAATATTGTCACATAGGAACACCCTCTTTTCATTTAGAGGAACGTGGAAATTTTGTGATAGAATCTGCTGTCGTGTCATACTGATAAAAGTTCACGAGAGATTACATATTGCTGTGAGAATTGTGAGTTATTACAAATGATATCTAACAACTATGCATCATTCTTACTCCAAGGGACTTTAGAGAGCTTTACAAACTTGAAAAGGCATGTAAAGTAATGCCTCGATGCTTATAATCAGCCTCAAACCTGCAGGTGAGCAGAATTCCTAACAGTCCCCAGTTTTTTAATAGAACAAGGTTTTACCCAAGTATTATAACTATGACCGCATTTATAAAGTGACTGCCTATTCAAAGACTAAGTTTTAAACAGGAAAGTAAGACGCACAGCTTTCAGACTCCAAATCAACCAAACTCTTAAGACGACCCTGTCTGCAGGGTTAAAAGCTGTACAACAATATTGGCAAACAGCATTCCTTTATGAAAGTAGCCTACAGGTGTTCTCTGTAGGACTAGTACAGATGATTTATTCTGAATACAACAACATGGTTTAGACACCAGAAAAATTCACAAGTCAAACTGTCCTGTCACCCACACTGAATTAAACTTCTGAGCTAACTTCAGTTATGTGCTACTCAACATGATGGGAAGTAAAGGAGCAACGACAAGTATGCTTTCAAACCAAACTCTGCTATGCTCAGTTTAAAAGCATTCATCACAAGATCATGCTGCCAAATTTCTACTTATTGTCTGACATCCTAAAAGCCAAACCTTTCCTATCATAAATATATCCGTACATACACAGATACTGCAAAATTGGATGAATCTCATTAGGCGTTTATAAACTTTGAAATGTTTAATGATATTCCTTCATAAAACAGTAGCATATTTTCCTTTATGAATTATTTTGTTGCTCTCCTATGCAATCCCTCTGGATCTTTGCAGGACTCAAAAAAGTGACAAAATTCTATCCCCTAATTCGCATTTATTTTATGATCCTTGCATGTAATAAAAGAAGCTAATTAACCACAACTGTTTGTCTGTAGTTTTTTTGTTTTTGTTTTTTCTTTTTTTTTCTTTTTTTTTTAATAAACTTATGCAAACATATCAGTGTAATGAGGCACAATTCTTTGGTGTTCACTGATACAAGCATTCATCTAAAGATGTATTAAGGACAGCAGTTTCATCCTGGATCACAATATTTACTTGCAGAAACTGTGCTAATGCTGTCCCATTTATTTCACTGAAGACAAAGAATCAACTCTGAAGCCTATACAAAAACAAAGCATTAAAGAGCATTATTCAATAAGGAACTAACTACTAAAAAAGTACTTCGGACAAAATTAACACCATACTTCCTTATTTGTGTTCATCAACTTTGTCTGGAACCTTCCACCTTGTAATAGTCCTTTCCTCACCTGTTGGCTCTACTGATACCTGTGTCCTCAGCTAGTGATTCACCTCAGTACAGAGATAATACCAGGTTTGGTCAACCACTTCGCTATGCTGCTTTCAGAAGAATGAAACACCATTCTGAGATAATGCTGCCATTCTTCACAGCACTCAGAGGTGCCTGGAAGAAACTCATAGAATAAGTTGAAGGAGAACAGGCTACACTTATTTTTGACAATATGTATGTACCATAAGCGTAAACATGAGAAAAGAACAAGTTCAAAGTTTCTCTTCTTCAATTACTCTTTCTTGGTCATTTCCTTCATATTATTTTTTTCTGACAAAGAAAATAATTAAATCTGATATTGGGATTTTATTTTATTTTTTGCTGTATTCCTCCCCATTAAAAAGGCTAGGTATGCACAGCTGCTTCTCTTCCTGTATTCACAGATTATCATAAATGTTTTATCTTCTAAAACTAAAATATTTAGAGCTGCAAGACACCCTGTAAGTGCACGAGTTTGCACACACACATTTTTACATGTGGCTTACATGCAAAGATCCCAAGTGTTTTACACCTGCCTTTGTAGTTTAAAGCACGAACACAAATGATTGAATGATTTTTCAATATACAAACAGTTTTGAAGGAATAATAGATCTGAAGACTTCTACCATTTTCAAAAATTGAGAAAATAAAATTGAGTACTGCTTTGAAACATACTGCAGTATAGTAGATTTCAGCAATATTTGTCTTGAACAAGTTAAAAAAAAAAAACATGAAAATACAATTGGGGAAGCATTTTGCTTTACTTAAGTGTACAGCTGTAAATAAATCATTACATTGCATCAAAAGTACTAAAATCATCAGAATGCTTGGGCAAAAGATCCTTTTTTTTAATTGAAAGAAGAAAGGAGAGGACAAAGAGTAAAATAAATCCTTTCAATTTTTTGTTGTTACAATAGAATTTTAAACTGTAGGGGGTAGAATGATGCATCCATTTGCACTTACAGTACCATATTAGGGAATGACTAAATTACTTGTAGAGCCCTTTCTGTGTCGCCACTTATGAGTAATGATATAATTTCCTAAATCACATAAATAAATACACAAACTAAACTATCGGAATCTTGTTTTTTTGTTGTTGGTGGTGGTTTTTTCTTAATCCTGCATTATATACGAGAATGGTCATTTTTGTAGAATTCAATTTTATTTTCTGTACAGGAAGACATTCAAACCTTTGCATTCTATTATTGCTGAAACCAAAATAGATAATACACAGCTTGTAAATTATATTTTTCTTTCAGTGTGTCTTTTTATTTACAAGACAAATAGCTGGGATCCCTGTTCTAGCACAAGGTAAAATTTACATTTACCTTTATTTATAATGCCCACACTATTTCAAAATATTTTATGCCTAAATGTCTGGAAAAGCTAAAGCACTTTAAAAATACATTTTGTAATTGTATAGTGATTTGAATTTTCATAGCAATGAAGATTTTGTATATGTATTTCCATGTCTTAAAATGAATCTTGTATTATTAGTGAAGATAATGTACGTGTCAAAAAAGAGGCATCAAAAGCACTTCCTGTGCACTTGACAGGGTGACAAAATATTTCTCCTATCTTTTCCTAATTGAGCTGCTGTACAAAGGGAGACATTATGATAATATTAATAATAGTTACATGGATATTTGTAGGTACTGTGTAACCCTTCAGTCCATTTTCACAGACAATGGTGACTACAAAGAGGCTTCAAAATAGAACATCACACAATATGAATGCCACTTTTTTCTATCTTACATTTTAAAAACATCATTGAAATCAGAAAGTTCATTTACAAAGGACTGGCAGTTGCAATCACAGCAATAATGTAGTGCTGAGAAAAAAAGGGTAATTGGTTTGGTAAAGATCGCTTTCCATTACACCATAAAGCACTACACAATAGGAAAGGTCGCCAATTAAGCAATCATGAATACCAAGTACTGAAGCTGATGAAAATAGGGCAGTGGTTTAAATAGATTTGCAAGCAATTTACCTTTTCACAATGTTGGCAATCTGATGCAATTTGCTTGCAATTTTGTCTGCTTTCAGTAGCACTCGAAGCTGACACTACACAGACCAAATGGCAAAGAGGCCTGCATAGAAAATGTAAAACTATCTTGGCTGCATCAGGGAACCAGAATGGTGGTTCATCAGGAAAATTACAACAATTAACATAAGTGCTGCAAAAATCAACACTTTAAATGTCACACTCACTAGTCTGTCCAAAGACTGTAAAAGTACCATCTCCATTGCTGGACTAACAGTAAATATGAAGCAATCACCAACAAGCCTTGAGGCTGATGGCTTTACAATTGATGTGACATTCTCTGAGTGATAAAATAGCCTCTCATTTTACAAAAGTATTTTTCTTTTTTAGATTTAACCTGGATTATGTCAACCGAAAACTTATACTTAATTTTTTTCAATTCTTCTTCCAACAAATCTGTTTTGCACTTGAGCATGTTCTTTACTTGTTTTGATGATCTAAAAAACTTTAAGGGAATTGGAGCCAAACTAATAAAATTCGAATATTGATCCATTACTTTTTTGTTGTTGCAAATTACACCCAAGATTTACCAAAATGTGTTAGCTGAGTGAGATGAAGACTGGTGTATAGGGCTTGGTTTACAGTTTTGGGAAGGAGGTCTCTGAAGGTAACTTTATGTGCCCCCCTCAGATATCCATACAGAACATAAAACACCCTTGCACATCTTCATCAGTGTAAAACCAACAAATGTGAGAGATATCTTTTGAAGTAACTGATATCTCACAGCATTTCTCACATGTTAAACACAGATATAAATTTGTCAGATCATGAAGGAGAATGGAATTGTGGTGTATATTTACTGATTTGTTCTTTTCCAATGAATTGCAGAGAATACAGCAGTGATGCCTTTCTCTGACATCACATATAAGAGTAACAAGTTTTCTCTGATATCACACCATGGGAATAATATATCTCCTTTGTCTGATATTTGGTCCCATAACTTTAGTAAGAGCAAAAGTTTAACTTACTATGACCCGATTTAAAATATGTTCAGGTCAATGGATTTACACCTAGGACCTTGTCATTTTGAAAATTAGCCAGATTCAGAGAAGAACAGCACTTACACAAAGATTTCATTTTTTCTGCAGCACAATGTACACTGATGGCTATGGAAGCCAAGTGTTCTTAGCTTCCAGTGCCATCTCTTTTACATGCAGTCACAAAAGGTTGATCCAGTGAACTACTCTGAGCATTGTTACTCACTTGCCAGCCCCACTATCATGTTGTGTACCAAGCTATCGTTGATCCATGTCTACTGTGTGGCTTAAATTCACCTAATTGGCCAGCTTTCAGCAGGATCAGTCCATTTTTAAGGAATGTGGCCCCAGAGAACTGTTAAGAAAGGAAGGATTTCTCCAAATTTCATTGGTATAAAAACTGAATGGACAAATGCTTATCAAACTTTTTTGTCTCTATCAAAAGGAAGAAGAGTGTGATAATACAGTTCTGAAAAGCATTATCAGCTTGGTTAAATGTGACACAAGGACAAACACATACTTTTCCTATGACATGCTTGCAATACAACACCACTGATTTTCATATAACACAGTGTACAACAGAAACAAATACAAATCTAGACTACACACAGGATCCTACTGCTTATTCAAAGGCCTTTCAGCTGAGCCTTCCTTTCATAGGCTTCCTTCAGTGCCCATCCCTTATGAAAGTCGTTTTTACACATACAGTTCTAAATCAGCTTTAATTTCCTTCTGTCTTTATATTGAAGCAAGGCTCCTCTGCATTCAGTTCTCTCCCAGTCTTTCCCTTACCTATTTGCCTTTTAGAACATCTTCTTCTCCTGCTTTTCTGTCAACCATGCAGTGTGGCGCTGACATGACATTTAACAATCAATCTTCGCACTTTCCTTTGCTCACATTTCCTTCGTGTGCCTCATCATTTGACCTTCAAAAACATTGTGAATGTTCAACGTGCCTCATTGACAACTCTGTAGCATTAAGGACAACAAAGTGACACTTTCTGCTTGGGGAACAGTATAGGGAAAACCAAACTGCAGTCACTGTCTGAACATAAATTGCACCATGTTTACCTTTTCACATTTTGCTTCACAATCCGCGTCTGGTTGATAGCAGTGTATACAAACATTACTACATTTATTGCCTGTCTTTGTAATGTACCATTAATGACCATGACAAAGACACATGCACACACATGTATACCACACACACACACACTACTCAAAGCTGGCTGAAAGAAGCAGCATCTTTTACTAAAGCAACTCTAACTATAAATTCAAAAGTTTAAACATTTTTAACCAACATAAATCTCAGTTACGCATTGAATCTTCCTATCATAACAATTTTTATAGACCTCGTTTCATGTGAAGACCAGTGTTTAGTAATAATTTACAATTCAGTGAGATACAATCACAGTAAAGTTCAAAACAATACAGGAGTCGAATACCCGCAACATATTTTAAGTTTCAACAAGAAAAAAAAAACTAGCACCAAGTTCCTTTTGGTACCCTGGCAGGTATCACAAGCTAGATGAAGAATTAAAAATGACAGAATTTAGGCATTTAATTTAGTCATAGCCTTTTTTCAAAGACAGACTACTTCTGCGTTCCAAGAGAAATCATTTCATCAGAAGGGAGGGATAAATCCATTCTTCCTTTCATGCAAATTGAGAATAGAAAAGAACAAGTGAGACAGGAACAGCAAGCCTGAAAGAGGGCAAAGATGTTTCCATGGCATAAAGAGAATGTTTCTGATTCTACAAATGCTCCAGGGTTTCTACCACACTTTAGTTTCAACAGATGGATTTGAGTGGTATCAAAAGTGAAAGTTATTCTAGGATCATTTTCTTTCTTTCAGTCCTCCACTCTTGATCAGCCATAATCTCGCTGTGGCTCAGGAACAAACATAGAAGAGAAAGAGAAGCAGAGTTTCTCTGCAGGAGCTCTTCCACAGGGAATGGACTATCAGAAAACTCAGGAGCCAAGATGGAGATCTCCATGCTGATTTTTTCATTGGAAATCCACAGAAATACTGCTTTCATTCCCAGAGGATACGAGAGCGAGAGGAGGTGATACAAATCTGTCCCAAAGGGGATGGCCATTCAGAAATTCTGTAGCACACCATTTCCACCTTTCAGCTCTCTGCATAACCCTACACAATAGAGGAGATGACTTAACTTGGAAAATAATTCCTTTTGTTGCTTTTAAAAAGATCCACATGGCACCAGATGCTGCTTGGCTGACAGTCCAGAAGTTTACAGCCAGAAGTAATGGATCAAATCTAAGTCTACAGTTCTACAAATAAAGAATTTTACTATGCCCCTAATTAGCCCATTATACATTTTAATATTTCATTTGTATATGCCTAAACCAATTGTAGAATCAAAAAAGATGAACTATGAACTAAATTTTTGCAAGTGTGAAAAAGCTGAAAAAGCCAAAGAAATTATTCAACAAATATCAGTTTCTCAGTTTGGCTTTAGTCCTTACAATTGGGAGATAAGGGGAAGGTCAGTAGTCAAAACACTGATTTATTTTCATTGAGCAGGACTTAAGTCTTCATTATTGTTAAGCCTGTGTATCTTTTCTTGTGGACTTGCAATAGTTTATCTCAGCTAAGAAACTAATTTATCATGTTGGGCTAATGCCTCTATTATATGACTGCAGTATAAAACAAAGAAACTTATTACATCTGTACTGAAAAATATCACCACCATTAATGGTAACAAGATCTCTCTGACTACAAGAAACAAAATAACATATTAGCAGAGAATGAATAATCCTCCCAGGCATATTCAAAATACCTGGAAAAGCAAGCTGAAAAAACAGACACCTAATTTGAAAATTTTAATAGATACTTATGTATATGTTACAGTGTGGTGCATTGCATGCATACTATTCCAGAAAAGAGATGTAGAACTGTTCATCTAGACTGCAGAAAGCCTGTTGCGAGTAGCAGGGGACACTGTTTCTGTAAGATATCTTCAATTCCCTGCTATATTTAATACTCAATCCAGAAATACCCACTTAAAAAAAAAAAAAAAAAAAAAGAGAGAAATTGGTCAGCCCAACATCACCACAAAGTAGTGGTTTTAGCAGAATGGGAAGTTTTCAGACATAGCGAGTGGATTAGTATTAGAAAAATATAGAGACCTCTTAGCCTGACTACTAGGACTACTTTATGTCAGTTTGTAAATTTTGTGGGAATAAAAAAATGGCACAGATGGGACTATAACTGACCATAACCTGCTCTATTGTATTTCCAACAATCTCTAATTACAGCAACACACCAGAGGAAGAGATTTGAAAGGGCAGGTGATAGGATAGGAGAGAAACCTGTTTGACTTAAACAGCACAGGATCCCTCACCATCAGGGCTGATGTACATCAGCCTGACAGCTAATTAGGGTAGACATGAATTTTTCCAATGTAACAGATGTTCGCTAATCAGGCCAGATTTGGAGCCCTTGCGCCAGCAACATTTCATGCACAATTTAACTATCTAAAAGGAATAAACTACTTAATGCATTGTACTGGAGGCACAGCTGTTTCACAATCAGAAAATTTGCTGTCAAAGATGTTCTCTTTAAAACTGACATGTTTTTATATAACTCTGATGGGGTGTTTATAATGTATTAATAGTTGTCAGTAAGAGCTGCTGTCATCATCAAGAAGTAAAATATTTCTGAAGGTATATTAAAATGAACAGTCTCCTTTCTCTTTCCAAAATCTATTTAGGTAATTTACTTTGAATATGGCTGTTTAATTCTAAATATACTTTAAACAAAAGGCTTAACATGCATCTCCTAAGTTACATGAGTAACATATGTAGATCTAACTTCTGAGTAGCAAGTAAAGCTGAAATATCTTATCATTGGGTTATAATGGATATGTATTTCATTTGCAGAAAAAGCATGCTTACACTACATACTGAGCTAGCATTATGTGAACAATCTCCCTTCTGTTCATAAAAGAACAATCATCTGATTGAAAATTCAGATGAAATCTATTCACAGATTACACAGATTTATATGAATCACTACTTAGGCCACCAAGGAAAAAGTATGTGAGATTTTTATTCTTGGATCTGAACTTCATAAACCAGATGCTGAAATAAGTGGGAAGATACAGTTCTCTTCACAGAAAAATGAGGATCTTGAATGCTGTGTATTTTGAGCCTGGAATTAAGATCCAGTATCACTATTCTACTAACAGAATTTCTTTTAAAAACCTCTGTTGTTCTTTGTTTTTGTTAATGGTTTACCTATGAGAAAATATCAAGTGATCAAACACATTATTGGACTCATAGGAAACTTTAAGAAAACACTGCATAACTTATAAACTGCAATGGTGTGGGACAGAGTATAGAATTGGAAAGAAATATTGTTGCTAAGAGTCCAAGACAAAAGCAAACAATTAAAACAGCAATAGCAACTGTGCTTGGACTGATCAGTAACACTTGGACTGATCAGGACCTTTAGAGATGAAAAGCAGCTGAAGAGTTGAGAACAATATTAAGAGTTTTCACAAATAATCAGTGGAGATAGAACTTCTAAAGGATGCTTAATTGATGATTCCTAATGATGACTTAGACAACTAAGAAATTTTCTGAAAGGAAAGTGACTCTTGTAGAATAAGGGAAAACTTTAATACTAATAAAGAATTTGAAATAAATCACTTGGGAAGTTCTAAAATATTTAAAGTCATCTGAAAGAAATCACGTATGCTTGCTTATTGCAAGAATGTCTTACTTGTTACAGTGCCAGTGATTTTATTTTTAATGATGTTTAGGAACAAAAATCACAGGAACAGTGCAGAGCAGAAGAGTGATGTGAGCAGTAAAAATCTAGCCTAAATAAAATAACGACCAACAGTGAGAAATGCTACTAAAATCACTAGATACCTGAAGGACATAAAATAGTTGACACTGGTTTACTGAGAGTAAATATCCTGAATGAAGTGGATCTAATGGATCACCCATAAAAATAAATAAATGGATAGATAGGTAAGTGAACAAATAGATAAAGAGATACACAAATAGACAAAAAGAAAGGCTTATAAGGTTTCAATCCTACAGGTACATTTTACTCACACGAGGAATCTCCTTTACTTCAAATTAACAAACTTATGTGTATGTGGTTGGCAGTAGGACCTAAAGAATGCAGTAAAGCATGGATTTCATCAGAGCCTTGAAGCTCTGTGTATCACAGAGTTTAAAAACTGAACTTTGAGTTAAAAAAAAAAAA
This sequence comes from Centrocercus urophasianus, assembly GCF_019232065.1. Lineage (NCBI taxonomy): Eukaryota > Metazoa > Chordata > Aves > Galliformes > Phasianidae > Centrocercus > Centrocercus urophasianus. The sequence goes on from NW_024884711.1 coordinate 18,236,283, forward strand.
CCGACTTGTGTAATCCTGGAGAAGAGCAAGGTTTGGTGGGTTGAAAAGTGACTATAAGGAAAAGGCAGCATTTTGCATTGATGAGAGGTATTCCAGGAAGTTTACCTATGAGGCGATAATAGTTTTGTCTTACTTAACATCTTTAGCAATAATCTAAGAGAAGTAATGATCTTAATGAATTCTCTATCATAATAACCTAACAATAGTAATTTAGGATGAAAGTACCAGAAAGAACAAAGACAAATGATACAAAGGCACTCTGAGAGATTAAATGCATTGGCAAAAATACTGTAACAAAATGGGGTTTGGACTGAAAAGACAATTCCCAACATATTTGTTGAAAAACAATCCAAAACATAAGTATTCAAAGGTAGTCAGACATTAATTGGCAATGTAAAATGGCAGGAGGAAAAGGAAAATTAAAGAGAGTTAGGGAAGGAGGGGATAAAAAAAGAGAGCCTATTTTGTGCTGTCCATGCATCAGCTTCAATAACAGGGACTCAGTCCTCCCCACAGCCCTGAAGAGCACTGAGCCTGCCATATTTTGTAGTGTTCTTTAAGGGTTGTGAACAGTAACATCCATGTAAAAAAATGCTTAGCCTTCTTGGCACTAACATAAACATAATAGTTTTTGCTTTTCTAACTGTTGCCATTCAGGAGAGGGGGCTCATTCTCTTATTCACTAAAAGATTTTGAGTCCTTTCAGAAAAAGCACAATAAATTAGAGAACAGCCAGAACAACAGTACTACTGTGAGTACTGTTAGAAGAAAAATGTGAACGATATTGATATGATACTGAGGTCTGAACAATAAAGCAGTGAAGTTACCTGAATGCTGAGAAGACTAGTTTCATAGGAAAAAGAATATTTATGTACACTTTCACATAGAGATGGCTAAGGTACAAACAAGGCAATAATCTATAAATGCTTGAAGTTTATGAATACGAAAAATGGGAAAATAAACCTTGTGCTATCACTGATGTAATTATGATGAATTATAGAAATAGAGAAAAGAAAATCATCACTGAATAGCAAGAAGCACAACATATTTGTATCTGGATAACCAGGTCTGGCTCAGTCCCAGAGCTCTCTCCCACTTTGTCATCAGCCTAGGCCTAACTCAACATTCTCAGAAAATCATACCAGAAATCCAGGAGCTCCCAGAAGAACTGGGCTTCTCAGAACATGAGAAGGGCAAAGATAATGATTTTGTGACCAGTAACATCTGTTTTTTCTACTGGTATTTGCCAGCTTTGCGTATACTCGCATTCAAAGGAGCCATGAGTAGGGCTGTGTACGTCTAGTTCCATCTCACAATGTAAAAATATACACTGCACTCATTCCTGTGCTCAGGATAAGGTCAAACTACATCTACCTCTTTTTTCTTTACCTCAGGAAATTCATTCCAGCAATAGTAGCCTAAAAGAAACAGGGAAAGTTTGAACCACATTTAAAGGAAATCAAACAAAACCCTAGAAAGTGTCAGAACTGCTGTCAGAACTGCTGTCATACTGATCAATAGCATCTAATTGTTGCTTAGGTTCCCCCATCTGTTTGTAGCCATCTGTTATTTCTCATCTTATATTAAGGTGTCTACTTCCAGAGATGTTCAAACTGGCTCCATACTCTCCACTAGGATACTGAGGATTATTTGCTGGTAGGGGTCATGGCAACCAGCTGAGATCTGGAAAAGAGAAAGTTGTTTGCTCCTCCTAGTAGAAACATACAGGAGGACCACGATAACATCCTATACTGCTTTCCTAACCCCATAGGCGTACCAGCATGAGAAGAGCAGGTGATAACTCATGACCAGCCTGAGAGATATTCCTGTGTACAAGACACATGGCATTTAAGAATTTTATGTAGCTTTGTTAAATACTAATTTAAGTCAGTTACAATCTGTATTGTCAGTCCATATTTCAGGAAGCATGTAAAAAGATTTCCCCAAAGGATGACTAAGATGAACTCATGAGAACTGATCTGTGAATCTACTGAACGGCCGCACAGGCTCTTACGTTATTATGTAGACACAAATTCAGGTACATGGTTAACAAAACAATACAGGGGATCTACACTCTGTCCTTACTCCATAGAGCTTGTACAGATACAGAATGCCAAAGTAAAATCATTCAGGCCCTAGATTACAAATTTCTTATTAAAAATATTAATGCCTATATTTAAAATGTAATTATTAGAATTTTAATACTAGAATAATACTAGTAAAGATTTAACAGGATCATACAAAACGAGCATAGCTCTTATAGAAATAACAAAAATTTAACCGACAAACTAACCAAACCCTCAACACTGCCATTGTCCTTTATCAAGCCAATGTTGCACAACATCATTGTTCAAACCAGTTGTGATTTCTATTTCTCTGGTAAAACTTTATTGGGTAAAATAAATTCAGAAAAGGCTTAATATTTCTCATGCAATCATACCCTTCTTTCTTTTGTTTTACATTCACAAACACATCTCCAGAAAGGTTAATTACAAGCAAGATTTGGTTGATTCACTCCAGCTTAGAATTCTCTCACGACATGGCATCTTAAACCAGATCTGAATGCAGATTGGAGAGTGCAGCTTACTGCACTGAAAACAAGTAACATCAAGTTTGTGAAATTCATCAGCATTTAACTAAGTACCAAGATCTGAGAGTATGTTCATTTCAGATGCAGCAAATTTTAGCTTTGATCACATAGGTTACATGTGGAATGAGGGATAACCAAGTAATTTTTGTATGCAACAGCATCTAGAAGAAGGCAATTAATATGATGAACAATATTCCATTAGCTACACCAGTGAATGAAAACTCAGGTAAGATGAACAGCCAGGAAGTTGTGAATATTTGGATTGTGTAAAATTGTTAAAGCGAATAGATATATTTTCAGAACAAAAAACATACAAATGACACATCCAGTTATAGACAGTAATGCTTAAAATAAACGTGCCAATCCTGTGCTGTCTCCATGCAAGGTCCCACAGTAGCACACAAATTGTTCAAGGTTGTTTGATATATCTTCTAAATATCAGTATTAAAATATAAAACTACTAAGTTCTTTGCCTAATAATATCTTATTTTATGACCCAACTGGTAAAAATATGAGGCATAGAAATGGCAGCTAGGAATATCCAGTGTGGGAGAGAACACTGGTTAATGTTTTCCAAGTGTCTCCTCCGGCCAAAAGACCCTCCAATGGAATATGGCTGCAGATCAATTGTAATCATTTCAGCCAATTTTCAATTTATGGACAGTGTGAGTAGATAGGTTCTTCTAACATTTGGCTTTTTTTTTTTTTTTTTTGCCAAAAAGCTTGTATAAATTAATGGCATGTATAAGTGCATACTGCTGCACTGTAACAATGAAAACCAGGATGCACTGCAGTCCATTCTTTGAGCAAAAGCTCCGATATGCAGCTATTCAGCACAATATCTGAAGGCAAATCCTTCTGTTAGTATTGCTTTATGTTTTTTCCAGTTACTTTGATTCATGTGTGTGTGCTTTTAAATCTCGCAAAAATTTTGCCGGTATTAGTATATTTTTAGACCATATATCTCATTTAAAACACTGATTTCATATTTCCCACAAGGGTGAAAAGACTGAATGAAGCAGTCTTATCTAAATATTTGTTACTATTTAATCAGCAGGAACTTCATCAACAGGAAGACAGAATGCGTTGGTGTGGTCAAGGTAATACAGCGTAAGTCACGTTATTCAGTCATTCTCTCACTTCATGAACTCAGACAAACAACTTCACCTCTAACTACCAATATCTGTTGTCTACTTATTCCTTGTTCCTTCCTACACTCAGAATTAGGTATGTGAATAAGCAGCTTGCCAAAACTGGAACATTACTGCTGCTGTACTGAGTCCTCATGGTATTTCTCTAACACATCATTGGTAAATATAATAATCATGAATAATAATAATAATATGAAACAATCACTGAATGAAGTAAATGAACATTTCTTTCTAGCTGTTAAATTTAGGAAAAGGAGAAGGTATGAAAAGGCAAAAATGGATCATTTACCTGGGTAGGTGGGTTTTGTATTGACTTTGTTTTGGATTTTCAGCCTTTGCCAAAAAGACTGCAGAACTCTTCAAAAGCTGCTTAAAGCTATCTTAAATGAAATCACCTCAGCTATAGCACTGAACTCCTCCTTCTTTAAACTCCCCTGCCACGGAAAGTTGTGCGTATCACAGAGCTCTGCTAATGCTATAGGTAGCACAGGAGAACACCTGTTCATTCCCTCATTTGCCTGTTGGAAATGCAAGCAACCACATCCTGATTTACCCACCTTCCAGATGATTTCATGATGCTACAAATATAACTGATATTAATATTTCTCTGTAATTTTATGTATGTGTCTCTTATGTATGATTTATACTCCTTTCTTTAAATTGTTCTTTTAAATTTTCAGGGAAATGAAAAGAGATTTCAGCAAAAAAGAATAATTAGGCAACTATTCTTACTCAGATACCATTTTCCAGCTCATCTGAACACTGGGACATGCTACCCTGATACACGGTTAAGCAATCAAGAAAAAGAATTAAACACTAAAAACTTATTTTCTCAAATAAACACCAAGTCAGTTTCAGCCTTAGATGTATAGAAAAAATGTGGCTCGCTGATATGGCAGCTGTTTTACCTGAGGATCTAGCTTACGTCTACGTATAGTCTAAAAAATACAGAAAATAAGTGTGGAAAAAGAAGGGGGCAAGAAGGTCATTGTGGAACTGCTATCTCTGTGGTTTCATGGGGTTTAGGACCCCAAAAATCCAAACTATCTTCTATGTTTTCCTATACTCCACATGCTAAGTAAATGTTTAGCATATACCTGTTCCGTTTTTATCTTTGTCTTTTTATCTTCCCTTTCTTTCAGAAAGAAATCAATAAATGATCAAATTTCAATCTTCCAGCAATAAAAAAAAAAATCACTACAAGGTCTAATGGAAAAATGACAGCTACTTGTCTCTATTAAAAACAAACATATCTCCTATAATCCAGATTTGTTGGTGGGCTTTCGTTTATGTCTCCTATGTGGCATAGTGTTGTGGCTGAAGCCACAGTGTATGCTCAAGGTAGCTACCTGCAGCCACCCCTGAGGAGTGACTCTCCCTAAGTTGGCACCCTCTTTCCCCCATACAGGCGGGCAAAAGGTTATAGATTTGCTACTCAGGGAGCCATGGAGCAGAACTTAAAGTACTGTTGCTTTGATTTACCATGATGCTCAGGGCTACGAGGTGTAAGTAACATGTCAGATCCCTTGTTTCTGCTATGGAACAAGGGGCAAGGTGGGCAATGTGGGGCAGAACCAGCCTCTGGAGCTCAATGACAGCTATCATGAAATTGTTATAAAGTTATTTATAAATTCCCGTGATTAAAATTATCTTTTTCATACAAAAACCTATGACTGTCACCAACTCAGTCTTCTGATTGGTAAACAGAGCTCGCTCTATGAAGCTCTTCTCTTGCTGACTTCCTCAAACTTTCTCAAAATCTGAGTCCTCTTGTAATTTTTAGCGTCATACTTAAATGGTAAAAGAAACTACAATCAGCTGACTGTCTGCTCTGAGATCCAAGTTACTGTCATCTCTTCTCAAGAAGGAAGGCCCACGTTGTATGTGGAGTACTCCTTCCTACTGTATATGCTTGGAATGGATTGTGTGAATAGTTTCTGCAGTGGAAATAGAATCATTGAATGGCTTGGGTGTGAAGGGTCTTTAACAATCATCTCATTCCAATCTCTGCCATGGGCAGTAGCCAGCGATGATTACAGTTCACAGAAAGTCCCTTTATCTTTACATAAGTAGAAGCTATGACACATTCATCACAAGCAAAATTAAACTGTATAGATTTCAAGTTTGGATAGGCCAAACATTCCTTTACATTTAATTAATTGCATTGCTTTGCAATATGGACAGCACTGTGTTGGACCGACATTACTTCATAGAAGCTATCTGAAGGTAGAAATAGTGGCAAAGGCCAAGAGTCTGGGGAAAAAGACTATTTATTTCCAATTCTGCTTGCAGTCAGTCCATTAGATCTCTCAACATCTTTGGTTACCCGTCTATAAAGAAGAAATAAAAGATTTGTAGTCACTTTAGGACAAAAACATTATTAACAAAGGCACAAAGTACTATGAATCTGTAAATTTAGTCTTCTCTACTTTCCAAAAATCACCACACAATTTTGACAAGTCTTCCAACAAATTCAGAATATTTGATAAAATCACAGGAACAAATAACTGCAACAAATGCAGAACCTTCAGCTGCCAAGACTCACTCTAGAGAGAATTTCTATGGCTAAACTGCCTAAGCCTTAGAAAAATAAACATTTTGAATAGAATTACTGACAGACCTTCAACTACAGTACTGGGAATAGTTTAACAAACCAGTGGTTATGCTTTTATTTTGTTCTTTTCTAGAGTTCTCTCATGTCATCATTTCAAAGAAAAGTGATATGAGATTTCAGCTATCTTGAATAATACCCTAAAAATGTAAAATTTTATAAGTAACACCGAGTTCATCTGTAGTCAGGAAATCTTTGCTCATCTAACAGTTTAATGTGTTCAAAAAACACTTTGATTTTTCTTCTGAATGAGGGCCAAAAGACGCATATCTCATATTTAATATAAAACATATTTGTAAAATTTTTCTGAATAGACAAAAAAAAAAAATCTTTTCAAAGTGAACTACTAGAAGTTCAGAAAAGAGCACCTGAACATCAGAGTAAGTAGAGTAACATCAGAATACTGAAATACACTCAAAATAGATTTCTGAGTTTAACTACAGATTGCACCTTGCTTTCAATATACAGAAGAATTAAATGGATAGTCAAAAGTAGTGCTTGAGCTACTACCTACAGTGAGACTGATTATTTCTTCTGGAATTTTCCCCCTATGAATTTAACAATGCAAATTTAACAATGGATTCTGTCCAATGATTGCCAATTTCAGTAGTGACATTCTTGACGGAATAGCCTGATTAGAAAATAATTGTACTTCTTTTCAGCTACTGTTACCTCACCCACACTTTTCATTTCCTATAAGGTACAGTGGCAAAACTGCATCTTTCAACTCTCCCTCTTTTATCTGATGTAGTGGATGACAGGTAATCTAGCTGAAAGTTCCTACAATTGCACCACCAGAAAAACACTGGCTGATGAAATCTGAGCAGTTATCACACTAACCATCACCTGTCAAGCCTCCTGCTTCAATTTAAGGGTGCATCAATTTTCTGAAGAGGAAATCAAGGGCAAAGAATAAAAGCGCTACAGATAAACACTGACAAAGGCTCTTTCTGCTTTTTTTTTTTTATTTATGATGGGATGTACTATCATAGGTTGCTCTGTGAGGTTTTATCAACTGTCCTGATACATCCCAGATAGCTTGGAATTCTTTGGCCATTGATGAAGTGCTATACTTGCACTTACTGAAAGGGCAGAAGATTTCTAACTGAAAATTACTTTCACTAAATACCACAAAGATATTGAAGTCAGAAAGAGCAAGAAGATGGAACAAATGACAGCTGCATATAACAATGAACCTCTCTGTTCTGTGAGCTGCCAGACAAGGCTGATTAGAGTAAGAACATGAAATAATGTTTTCTTAAAGCCAGAGAGCACATTGTGTAAAGTGTCAGGTACAAAGAGTTCATATGTTCTTTGTAGTGAAACGTGAACACATTTGCTGCTGACTGTATTTGCCCTGTCTCTAAAGTAAACAAGTATTCAAGGGTGCGTTCTTACAAGTGGAGAAAAAACTGCATTACACAGGAAAGAAGAAAAAAGATACCAAAAAAAAAACACCAAACCATAGTAAAATTCAGGTAGAGAGCAGACATTTAGCATTGCTAACTTCGATTGAATAATACCCAGTAACATCAGGTCAGATGTTAGTCAGATTTACACTAGATTCACAGGTATAAATAGAGTTCAGATTTTCAAGTGTTATTCTTTTTCTTTCTGAAGCAAACAGAAGGGCAGATTCTCAGTAAACATGAGTCTATTTGGCAGCCATCCTGCAGGGGAAAATATGAAACTAAAGTAAGGAAGAGATGCAAGAGCAAGGAAAATTCTTGCGTAGATTCACACATCTATGAATAGGTCATGAGCCCCTAGTGCTGTGGTACTTGTTCTTTAATGGAAGACCATATATCTCAACAAAGCCCATGAGTTACTTCCTGATAACTCCCACAGGCTTTTAGCTGACCGTGAAGTATCGAGACAAGCAAGACTGGGCAAATGGACTCTGCACCAGCCAAACTTCACCCATTGTAGAGGATTGTGGCTGCATTAAAAGCATAAAATATTTGAGTTTATGTAGAATTATTTAGCGACCTTTCTTCCCCTTTTTTTGGAACTTTTTTCATTCATTTCTTGATATTCCTGTTCACTCTGATGACAGCAAATTTAGGCTGACCAGCATGTATGGATATCCTGCAGAAGCTCTGTTTTCTCTGAGGATGATACGCTGTTGGGATTCAACAATAGATAATGGAAATGGAGTAGTTCCACAACATTCACTGTTCTCACCGGATAATATTCTTACATTCATGTCAAGTCCTACAGACAAGGCTCTTGATGCTGACAACCTTGTCAGGTGACAAATTGCATTGCTACTGTCAGGAGTATTTTAAACAGGACAATCTTCAATGAAAAAAAAGTAACTGATATTTAAAAAGCCTGTGAATACTCACTAATAATAAAACGTTAGCAAGAGTTCCTTATTAGTCCAAATTTCCCAAGCAATTTTAGATGGTAACTCAGTAATAATCACACAATTAGATTTGCTGTTTGAGTAGATGGCATTTCTAAATAGGGTAACAGTAATTCCACTGAAAAGGTTCATCTCTTGGGTTTCTCTAGTACTGCTTTGAACTCTGAAGTTCTCAGCTTTAAATGATTTCTTTTCAGGAAAGCTTGCTCTCAGATTTGGGAAGTCATTTTTGAATTCTCACATGTTTTGAAAAGTTGAAAACATTTTCAGGGTACAAACATGCATTTCTAAACAAGAAAGCAAGTTTGAAATAGCCAAGTTATAACTTGCTCAGTATTTTAAGAACGTTCACTAACTTAGAGGACTGAGTTATGTATCTAAAGCTGGTACTCAACAGAGCTATAGATAAGAACCTCCATTGCCAGGTATGACTTCCAGGTGGGTACTTGAATAAAGGAAATGTACGACACCCTCAGGTTTCACCAGCCTTTCCTCTAAATCCTAAAGGTCATTAGAATAATTACAGGGATGAAGACATGGGCAAAAGCAGAATATGACACCAGGTTCATTTTAAGATCTCGAAATCATGTTCTTTACTCATTCTATCTCAGCTTCATATAATGAATATTATCTATTTCATCTTTTTCAAGTCAAAGCACAATAATTTTGATGGTTCATCTCATATGTTATGAAAACCTCATTATTTACTTTAAAACCTTCCCATATTTTTAAGAGGTTTCCCTCTTGCTTCACCTACATGATATTTTTGTCACCTGCTTCCTGGCAAATGAAATTAAGTTTCTTTTGCTTATTCTGAGTAATCAGAATAATGGATTCCAATCCAACCTTAAGTGCATCCAGCTAGACCAGGTATCTCAAGAGCTAGGTAATACATGTAAGCTAGGTAGTAGTATATGTAATGTAGTAGTATATGTAGTGTATGTAATGTAGAAGTATATGTAAGCTTGTCCTGTAGAATGTTACCTCAGTCTCTAAAAATAAAAATAAAAAATTTGAGTTTTCATTCCTATGCAGATTGCCTCTGTCTTGATAGAGGAGTAAGAGTAGACTGGGAGAACTTCCACGGAACTTGTAGTGTGGCAGGAACTGGAAAAGGAAGGAAAAGACAAGGAGTCTAGCTTGCGAGAACCTTAAAGCAGGCAAAATACACGAGGGACGTGACTGCTCACAGCAGTAGCTCAAGTAGCCCAGCAGCCTATTTTGTCTATCCCTAGAGAGAGGCTGCACTACAGACATCATTATTGCCATGCTGCAAGACATATGACAGTTAAAATAAGCAGTTCAAGAGTAAAACACATTCCCCAAAGTTCTCTAAATAAAAGCACCTTTCCAGTGTGCTAGGAAGTATCTGGTTACAGTTTTAGAGCTATTTGAACAGTGTCTGGGCATTTATTAAAATGATCACAAACCTCTAAAATGTCAAGAATTCATGTTTGCCCAGAAGCAAAGGGAAAAAGTGACAGTACAAGCTTAAATTCATTACAAATTCAGAATTCTTAATAAATATATGCTTAATCTAAGCAATTTTCTAAGGTCTCATATTTTCAAACATGGCTTTTATGTTTAAAAAGTTTTATCATCCTAGTGAAAAAATGGAAACATACTACTTCAGTGATCAGGCTCAGTCCTTGACTCTATGGGCAGAGCCTGACATTTTCTGTCACAAAGTTGAGGAATGCCTAGAATGCTGTGTTGTTTTTTTGTTTTTTTTTTTTTTCCCCCCTCCTTCTATTTAACATATTGTAAGACAGTAACCAGTTGTGGAAATAGGAACTAGATTTTATCCTAAACTCATATGGATCCCAAAGTTACTAGACCCAGGGCCTTGCTGTGAATCAACAATAGCTCTTGAACTTACTGAACAATTTGTGAAGTGCTACAGTAAGTGCTCTTTTTGAAATTTATTACATATTTTACTGTATTTACTTTGTTTCCATAAGAAGCTTATAGAAGTAAATACTGTTGGTTGAACTGGTTTATTTTGAACCACTGCACACCATTAAGCAATTTGTAGGTAAGTCAATATAGTTTAAAAAACAAAAAAAAACAACACACCCAGATTATCACATCTGATGACATCTAAGCTTCTTTTGCTTTCCTATTTGTTACCCATTCAAAGTTCCCTAATTAAAAGAAAACAAAGCAGATATATTTTATGAGGACTTCTGACTGCTCCAGACTTCCCTGAGCCATAATCATTCTAGACACTAGCAGAATGAAGTCCACATGCTAAAATGAAGGAAGGAAGGAAGGAAGGAAGGAAGGAAGGAAGGAAGGAAAAGGAGTTCATAAAGCAGTCCTCACCTTCCAGTGATCAGCTGTATAATATGATGAATTGCTCCCACTAAGAAGAGTCTACTTCTTTCAAAAACTGTTTTGGAAATGGAAGTTATTTTGTGAAAACGCTAGAATTTTGCTTCCCAAAATATGAGAAAACACCTAACCTCGCAAGATCAGAGTTTGCACCTGCAACAACACAGTAAAGACCAAGTGAACTATAGGCTAGTAAGACTTGTGTATGTGCCTGGGAAGATCACAGAGCAGATCCTCCTAGAAGAGATTTAGGCATGAATGAGAGGAGAAGCACAGCAGCAACAGCAGAGCAGCAAGGTCCTAGGCTGTAGCAAGTGAGGATTTGCTCAAATACAACAACCATAGGCACAGAAATAGGGAAAACAAACTACTTACCTTCAGAAGGCCTCAGGTGTGCAGAGATCTCCAACAAGACATCCTTACTTCCACTGCCAACCCCCAAATGAAGTCAGGATAGATTTTGAATCCACCCCTTTTAGTCACTCAGGTGCATTGCTTGCACCTGAGCACTCCTGGGTTTTCTCTGCCTTCCTACCAGGTGTTCAATCACCGTTTCAAGCCATGACTTAGTATTTCCACTGCAGAAGGTAATTCATGACAGCCAGCATGACTTTGCCAAGGCAGATCAAGTCTGACCATTCTTATGACCTTCTACGGTGGAGTGACTGCATTAGCAGACAAAGGAAGGGTAACTGATGTCATCTACCTGGATTTCTGCAAGGCCTTTGACATAGTGCCACACCACATTCTTGTCTCTAAATTGGAAAGATACAAATTTGAAGGCTGGACTATTAAGTGGACAAAGAATCAGCTGGATGGCCATAGTCAAAGGATTGTTGCCAACAGCTCAATGTCCAGGAGCAGGCTGGTCATGAGCAATGTCCCCAAGGGGTCTGTCTTGGGACCAGTTCTCTTTAGCATCTTCAACAATGACAATGGGATTAAGTAGACCCTCAGGGTGTTTGCAAGTGACACAAAACTGAGTTGAGCAGTTGATAATAGAAGAGAGGGATGACATCCAGAGGGACCTAAACACACACAGAAAGTGGGCACACAAGAATCTACCAAGGCTTAACATGGCCAAGTACAAGATGCTCCACTTGGGCCAAGGCAATCCCAGATATGAGCACGGAGTGGAAGAATTCCTTGAGAGCAGTCCTGTGGAGAAGGACTTGGGGGCTCTGATGGACAAAAAGCTGGACATGAGCTGGTAGTGTGTGTATGCAGCTCAGATGACCAACAATATCCGGGCTGTATCAAAAGTGGGGTGGCCAGCAGGGTGAGAGAGGTCAACGTCCCCTTCTACTCCACCCTCATGAGGCCCCATCTGGAGTATGCTGTCCAAGGCTGGGTCCCTGAGGACAGAAGGGGTATGGAGCTGTTGGAAAAGATCTAGAAGAGGGACAAAAGATTATCAAATGGCCAGAGTACCTCTCCTCTGAAGACAGAATGAGGTAGCTGGGCTTGTTAAATTTAAAGAAAAAGATACAGGGAGACCTCATTGTAGCCTTCCAGTACTTGAAGGGAACTTACAAGCAGGAAGGGGACCAACTTTTCATACCGTCTGATAGTGATAGGACAAGGGGGGAATGGCTATAAACTCAAATAGGGGAAATTTAGGTTAGGAAGAAATTTTTTATTCGGGGGTGGAGAGATGCTGAAACAAGTCAGCCAGGGAGGTTGTGGATGCCCCATCCTTGATGGATTTTAAAGCCAGGTTGGATGGGGCCTTGGGCAGCCTGATCTGGTGTGTGATAACCTTGTTTATAGCAGGGGGCTAGAATTAGATAGGCTTTAAAGTCCCTTCTCACCTAAGCTATTCAATGATAGTGTATGATTCCTACCTGAGTGTGCTACAGGATACTGCTGTACTGCGGGAGATGGTACAGACTCCGTAGATGCTGTAGGAGTGCTTACTGAAAAACAGAGCAGATTCTGTGAAGTCTATGTGCCTTGTATGCTCTGAGAACGCTACAGCTGCATCTGAGGCCCACAGAGTACAGTTGGAAAGTTTCCAGACTGAGGAAGCGGAAAGCTACTTTACAGAGACTTGGCCTAGTCCTTTAAAAGTGCTGGATGGTTTGCACCATATGGACATCTCTGAGAGCAGCAGGCTACTACCTTGCACAATGGTATATAACATGTGTGAGAACAAGTCAGTTTGCAATCTTCTCTGTTTTAATCAAGTATCCGTGATGGTTTTTTTGAATACTGCTGTGCTATTTCTGGGTTGTTGGAACAAGCTGAGGAAAATCACCCACAAGGCAAAGGAAACGTGGCAAAATGTTCCTGCAGTGTGTTGCCTTAATACGTTTAAATGATTTAATGACAAGTAGGGGATTACAGCAAAACACAATGCACACTGAAGGTAGCAAAGAACACCCGCTGCCTGTACTGTGAAATTCAAAATGGATTCCAGGAAGAGAGCACAATGCCAGGCTGCTTTAACTATTGCTCCTACTTCCTATACTATTATTACTGCTCACCAGTCCTGAAGTCTGAATGACAGTGGTCTGAGCCCTTTCAAACAGCAGCAAGAAGGTCAATTTTTGTAATGAGCAAATGGAAGTTGTGGTGCAGAGGATCGCTGAACCTTACAGTTTCTCCAAAGATAAAGTAACAGTGCTCAAGTAAATTATGGTGTAGGAACACACTGACAACACCATCATGAAACATACAACAGATGAACTAACAAAAGCACTTAAATGCGTGTAAAACCAGCTAAGTTTTCTTCAACTTTCATATGACAGAACCACTGTAACTTCTTACCAGCTAAACAGAAAGTCACAGACGAAGGGAAAATCACACTGCTCACAGTGCCACTCTTCCATCCTCAGTGCTTAGTCCCACAGTAAATAAAATCTCTTGTATGAAAAGCTTATTAACTGTTCCAGAGAATTAAATGCTTCATGTCTACAAAATCTTGCTTTGATTGCTACTTTAGTTGCACTCATTTAGGACTTCAGAACCTACTGCAGGTGAGCAAGCCAGCATGAAAAACCTTCAAGATTTTAAAATACTGTCAACAGATCTGCAATTATGGTACTCTAAGACCACAGTGTCTTTGTGTTTGTGCATAAAGCTTCCCCCAAGGAACAAAAATTAACAGCTGTAAACTACAACTATTTGACCCTTGAAGTCTTGCACAGTAGTTTAATGAGTTCTGAGTACCCCTGCAGCCTATTCACCTCATCCTCCCTCCTTTCAGATACAGTAGTATTAAGGGAAATGCTTAGCAACAGTATTCACATATTCATCAGCTTCACATTTTTACTTTAATTTGTGTCCCTTTAGCAGCCTAAGTGACTCTAATGAAAGGGAGCAAATGTTAACACATAAAACCTACTGAAGAAATTACAGAGACAAACAAAAAATCTGAAGAATAAAGTGACTACCATGTCAGTAAATTAGTCAGAAATTATCTGGTACCTCTGAAGAAGGCTGATCACTAGAGAATAAATGTTTATTGCCCAAGCACAAGCCAGATAAGGAAAATGAGTTAAAAGGAGCTGGATTGCACTTTATCTATGAGAATAATGGAGAAAAACCAGGTAATATATGCAATTTCAGGCTTGCACATACTCAAGGGAAAAAATGATGGCTCAAATTGGAGAAGTTAAATAACCATTAAATAATTATGATGGATGTCTTTTGTCCAAATATTTGGAAGGCAGTGAACTAATCTTCAAAGGCCACTGAAGTGATATTTACCAAGGAAGATCCTCCAACAAATCAACTATCAGGCAGTTTGATGGAGAAATCTTGCACATTATTTGGTCAGGCTATCATCTGAGGATAGGTTTTGACTCTTCATGTCACTTACACTACAGAACACACTCAACTATTAGGCTAAACAGCAAGGATTTAAAGGAAAGTCAGACCCACGCTTTGATGCATGTTTTCCTGCACTGGGGACAGTCCTGGGTAGTCTCAAATGCCCTGGTAGATGCTACCTGCCTCTGTGTCTCATGGTTTGGATTTGCTATGAAATAGCAAATGAAGCCATAGCTTCTGAAATGTTAGGTGAGCAACGTTTCATCACCTTGCAAATTGCATCAAAGTCATCTACTTCCAGCTATATGTACAATTTTCACCCAGTTATTTCTAAAATCTGTTTCTTTAGTTAATAAAAATAGAACACGATATAAGTATTAATTTGCAATAGGTACTCAAATGTGTTCTGTATTCTACTGAAAACAAGTCACCATCAGGAATCTTAATTTCAATACTTAAAGAATCAAGGTATTGAATCTCTCCACTCTCTTAATCTTACAATAATAGATTTAGAATGTAATTAGACCCTTATTTTCTGGTATAAGACTAGTGAAGACTTCAGTGACAGATCCTTGCTTCTGACCAGATCCTGTGCAAGAATTCAGCTACTCCCAGTAAAATTTTCTGTTTGTGCAAGTCAACTTATGACTTTTTTTTTTTTTTTTTCCCTTTTACATGCCCTTCCTTACTCCTTTACATTTCCACCCTACTACAGGTCAAATTTTGATGTTGAATTGGGAGCTAATTCAAACGCATATAAACAACTATTTATGAGACACTGAAGTAAACACTAATTCTGCAGGAATGCTAGTTTAAGCAGATACTAGCATATGTTGCTGTTATGAAAGTTCTAGTAACTGTTGAGAAATATATATGGGTATACAGTACTTACAGTCTCTGACTCACATTAAAATACTGATACTGTTTTATGAGTAATTTATTTTCCTCTTAGCTTAACTAAATACTGTAAAGCTTAGCTTTACAATAGTTAATACCTTTGTACAGATATTCTTTCCAGAAAACTAACTGGTTAGTTTCTCAGCTTCTAAGAGCATTGCCTACCAACCATGTAGAGTGATCCTGCTCTTGCTCACACCACTGCTTTCTCTTCAGAACGCTCCTGTACCACTGGGCTGAAAACAACAGAAAATACATTTTGTTTTCGAGAGATATTAAATCATTTTCTTTTCCTGAACATTTTGCAGTCTCATGGAAATCAATGTCAGTTAAAAGCAGATAGCAATTCCAAGGACTATGTTCTTAACAATTTCTTGTCATTTTTCACTCAGAAGTCTGTATCTTTAGCAGGAGTATCACTTTGAATTTATCCCTTTCGGGCATGAGCTAGCTTTTGCTGAAAGTTGAGCTTGCTGTGAACTCTAGTAGGTCTTACAAGAAGGTGTAAATACACGACTATGCTGAATTTAATCAAATTCCTCTGGGCTGTTCCTGCAAGACATCTACATTATTTTGATTCAGATTTTACAATAGTTAAATAATTGCTGAAAAATAAAAACATTTGAGAATTTTTGGCACTGAGTTGACGCTCAGGTAGACCTCAGGGCCTGATCTAATCCAAGAGAAATTACATTTAATGGGTGATATGTTGTAGGTCACAGAGATCACATCATCACACTCATCAGACAAAACACATTCTATGCCTCAAAGGGATATATGTCTTAACTGAAATACGCCCACTGTGGAGAGATACTGCAAATAAAATTTGTGAACCAACACATAATCTGTAAGCACAAGCCACCATAAAGCAGAACAGAACTGCTATGCTACTGAAGTAGCACCAATAACAATTTTGTCATCCTTTGTATCCAAAGGGAATGAGCAGGGCACATCTCAGAGCTCCTGAGAATACTGATTTTTCTCATCTTTTTTATAGCAGGCTGAACTCAAAGCAATTGTTGTCGAAAGTCCTTAAGACCTGAGCTGTAACTTGTCTCAGCATAGGCGAAAATGTCCCAACAGGTATTTATTAAATCAGAATGAGGAATTGCAACAGACTCTATGCCTTACCACTCACCCCGACAACGTACCTCTTTCAAGAAAATCCAGGTTTTCCTTGAAATTCAGCTACAGCAGCCTTAAGGCAGTGAAGAGGAAAAAAAAAAAAGAAAACAGATCTTTCTCAGTGTTGAAAGAACAAGCATCATTTTTAAGAAAGAATTGTATCATCTTCAAGACTGGTATCCTATTACTGCTTGTTTGTTGGTTGGATGCCAGCAGAGAAAAAGGCCTGTTAAAACCACTCTGCAGCTATGCAACTAGTGTGGACACAAAAAACTCCCCACAAATCTCACCTCCTTTTTAATTATTTCTTAAGAATTACAGTAACTACATTACATTTTATTAAGCAGTATTCTTTAAATCATTTCTACTGCTTGTCTAATTACCCAGGGAGAATGCGTATTTCATTATCTTAATACTAAATCTAATACTTAAATAAAAAACATACAGTAGGCAAGTTTGTTAATAAATGACTCTCATCAGAGACAGTGCCGTCAAACAATATTTTTGTCTGAGGAGTAGTTCTTGTTGTTCCATGTGCTCATACATATCACTGCCAAAGCAAACAGTTCCTTACTGGCTAGTAGCCTCAGACAGTCACATTCACAATGAGAACTCAGGTCCATTGCTGGTATACTAGGGAGTGACGAAGAATTAAAGGCTGTAAGTTCAAGTGACAGATGTGTGGCCTGTTTCTCTCATCCCCATGAATTTGTGTTGTTGGAGTCTTAAAGTTCAAATTGTATCTGAAGCACATTTGTCTTCATTGCTGCCATGGTATTCATCACTTGGTTTCATGAGAAACAAGAGATTGGAAGTAAGCTGCAGAAAATATTCTATAAGATCTTTCTCATCTTAGTTCATGTCTTGGTTCTTCAACACAGTTTTGCGAGCATAAGGACAAAGTGAGGTGCTCATCAAACTGGAAATCAGTGAAGCCACAGACAGCATGACACGCACTGTCATGCAAAATATGTATGGCAACTAAGTGTCTGACAGAAAGATAGGGGTGCTAGAAAGGCATAAAAAATGCTGTGAACATATATTATTTTCATAGCCTAGAGGAGGAGTTAGCTGACAGCTGGATAGATAGAACTGTTTGTTGACATCTCATTTCACCTTAAGCCCAGGGACACTCAACAGTTAGACCATGAGCTATTTGATGTCTGATGGAGAAAACTTTTCCTAATTGATCCTGTAACTTCATTTCATGAGTCTGTTTTCCTTCTCTGTGCGTTCTCACATGCAAGTGCTATTCCTGTACATTGAGCTTCTCTTGCCTACTTCAATTCCACCAGTAAAACTCACAGCTACTGCACGTACAGTCAGCCCCATCAAAAATCTTCTCACTGCTCAAGTGTAAAATGCAATTTGACTCTATTGTTAAATACAATTTTGTATGGTACATATTCCTTGTTAAATGAAGGGGTCATTAGTAAGCTTGCCTAAGAGTCTACTCAAGGAATGTTCAACCCACAGCCCACAACCTGGCACAGCTCACAGTGCAGCCTGGTCTCTATTCCATGCCATCATGATTGTGGCTCTGTCCCACTGGGGTAATACCTGCGTGCACAGCGGTCTCTCAGCAGCAATCAAACATCAGTGCTCTATTAATTCCATCAGGGCTGAAATGAGGGCACAGTGCAGTGCTAACTCAAGTTATGGCAAATAAGTTTATGGATTTTAATACATTGGCTAAATACAATCTTGTGAACAGTGAAAAATATGCAGATGTGCTTTCTGTTTTGATAAAAGAATTTGAAAATAGGTTTCAAGGTCGAAAAAAAAAAACCAGCAGTTGTTTTGGTTTCTCTACACTCCATTATCAACCAATATAAATACATTACTAGCAAATTTTCAAGTGCAATTTACAGAGTTGCAACCAAAAGTTTGATCATGTCATTTTAACCAGACTTTTATAAACCTTCTCTTACCACAGATTCAAGTCATCACTTTTGGCAGTATGTACATTTGTTTTCAAGGATGAAGCACAGGTAGAGTAACATTTCATCAAAAATTACAAAATCATAGAATGATTTGGGTTGGAAGGGACATTTAAGATCATCTAGTTCCAATGTCCCTGCTACGGGCAGGGACACTTTCCTCTAGACCAGGACGCCCAGAGCCCCAACAAGCCTAGCCTTGAACACTTCCAGGGTAGGTGCATCCACAACCTCTCTGGGCAACCTCTTCCTATGTCACACCACCCTCACGGTAAAGAATTTCTTCTGATACCTAGTCTAAATGTACTCTCTTCCAGTTTAAAACCATTGCCCCTCGTCCTGTCACTACATATCCTTATAGAAAAATCCCTCCCCAACTTTCCTTTAGGCTTCCTTCAGGTACTAGAATGTCACTACAAAGTCCCCCCTGAGTTTTCTCCAGGCTGAAGAGCCCCAGCTCTCACAGCTGGTCCTTGTCAGGAAGGTGCTCCAGTCCTCTGATCATATTCATGGCCCTCCTCTGGACCCATTCCAACAGCACCATCTCTTTCTTGTTTTGGAAGCCCCAGAACTAGATATAGTACTCCAGGTGGAGTCTCACAAGAGCAGAGTAGAGGGGCAGAATCACCTTCCTTGACCTGCTGATCATGCTTTTTTTGATGCAGCCCACGATAAAATTGCTGGTGTCTGACAAGCACCTTGAGAACTCACTAAGAATTACAACCACTTCCATCAAACCAGACAAAGACAAAAACAAATATGTTACTATCTTTTTAACGTTTTAAATAAAAAATAAAATAAATTATTTTACTTATAAATATTAATTATATTATATATTTCATGAGTGCTGCACTGGAAGTAATGCCTCCTATTTTATTATCTGCCCATGATATCAGAGGTGAATGTTGATGGTATGGAAGTTGAGGTTGAACCTTCCACCAATATTCTGAGACATTCTATTGAAGCGCAACAGGTATCAGTAGAGGGGCAGTCTGACAAAATGGTGCCTGACACTAAAGTACATGTGAAGCAAAGGGGTGGGACTGAATTCCTCCATGTGGAAAAAATTGTACATCAACACTTACTGAACATTTAAGGAGCTCAAACAGCAGATGTGAGCACAGTGAGGCAGCGAGTGGTGCATTTCAGCATTGACGACAGTGACAGTGGGTCAAGTCTGCTGGCACAGATTTTTGCAAGTGCAGTATGCAGACTCCTGTTAATCACTAGTGAAAATGAATAGTTAATGATGGTTACTGTTGAAAAATAGTGTTTCATAGCTGAGAATTTGTTCCAATAAATAATGCTATTGTGCTCTTTTTTTGTCATTCCCATGGAAATAATTATAAGGCATTACTTTTGGAGCAATCTTTGTAGATGCAGCCGCAGGCAATTCTTCTTCACACAGTGTGGCCCAAGCAAATAAAAACATTGGACATTCACAGTCTACTTTGTGTTTCAGCTCATGTGGTTCTGTGACTGATGCAAACCTTGCACATCAGCATCTCCTCTTACAGTCTAATTAATAAAATAGTTTGACACACATTTCTTCTCAGTCCAGGTACTAAACTACCCACAGCTACAACAAGGCAAACAACTGTTCTGAGGTCAAACAGCCTCTGGGTAGAATAAAAATATCATTACTGGTTTTATTAATAATCAGTCTACCTTTGTGTAAGAGAGATGAATTGCCTTTTAAAATAACTTCAGTATGAGCTGTTTGATTGAAGGGATTTTATAGAGCAAGACTCAGGTATGTTTTCAGAGAGAGGAGAACAAATCATATGTGACAGATGTCAGTCATGTTACTTAATGCACTGCTAGAAACACACTTGAATGCCACAGGACAATGGTTTTTATAAAGACATGTAGAAGAATATTCAGTAGAACATGCGTCATGGACTCACAGACAATCTTTCAAACATACGCAATTAGTAATCAAGGTTGAACTAAGCCTTCAGAACAAAGTGGCTTATCCTCTGGAGGGTGAAGACAACGTAAGTTTTCTACTTATTGTTAACTTTGGACTGCTTTTAGAGAGGTTTCCTTTGGAGGAAAGCTTGTAATAGTGGCAAACTTGATGCAAGTTAGTGGTGATACTGTGATAGTAGTGTAGGAGACAATAAGCACCAAACAAGACCTAGAATTATTTCCTTTGCTTATCATCATCTTCTCAGTTTCTCTTTGTCTAAATTCTATAACCAGGACCTCATGGCTTACTCATAAATCCAAGAAAAAAAAAAGTCCACCAAAATCAGGTTTTCTTCATTTTAAATCAACCTTGCTACACTCAAGAAAGTCTTCTCTCTTTATCTACCATTATACTTATCCCACAGAACACAAAATGCTGAACTGTGAAGCAAACTGTAGTTAGCCCATTCAAAGGAGAAACTGCTTACAAGTGGTGTAAATACCTGTCTTTACAAACAGTGTGGCATTGGTGACAAGAGATGGAGAGGCCACAGCAGCTGCTTGCCAGCTTCCCTGGAAAAGTCAAAAGAAAACCAGACGATAGCTCACATTATTTTCTGTGAACTGACATATTTGCACATTGCCAACTTCTAGATCTACTTTAACTGCTTGAGGCTTTCAATAGATACTCGATTCTTTTTTTGACAGATATCTAATTAAACTAGCAATGAAATGTATTTGGTCAATTAGAGAAGATTTCACACAGATTCTAAGAACGGTTTATCTGATGTTTTTATTCCCTGGTGATTGTACAGACCCTTTATGGCTCTTCAGAGAAAGCAATAGCAAGAAATGCAATAACAGTTTATCAGCAGGTATATCAGCAGTGCTTGTGTCCAATACTCTATACATCCACACTCTTTTGTAATTACTTTTGCAAGGTGAATTCATGCAAAGGCTTTTTTCTCAGGCTGTGTCAGTAATACATTAACCACTCAGGATATTTGCTTCTGTTACTTTGGGTGTGTATGAGGAAGAAAAAAAGAGGATCACCAAATTTACTTACCATTTTCCAGACAACATGTTTTGTGTCTCATTTCCTGAATGGCTCTAGGTTGTCAAGTATGAAATCAGAGAAATAATCCTCTACTTCAGGTAGAACATGCTTGACTACAGACAGAAGTACTACAGCAGAGCATAGCTAGTTGTTTGTTAAGTGTTTGAGAAAATAACATTCAAAAATGAATATTGTGACAGAGTACTTATTGCAGCTGCTAACAGAAACAGTCTGCTATTGATATGCTTCCCATTATAAAATTGAAGAAAAAAAAAAAAAGAACACTTAGAATTAGGAGCTGCCAGAAACTGTACTGCATTATGACATAGATTTAAATAAAGAACACAGATCTATGTTCTTTATCACTGGCTTCAGTCATAGTATATCATCTTATGACGTTGTCTTCCATAAAGGTGTTGGAGGTGTTTAAATACACATCAGTTACATCCTCTTTTCTCGTCATACAGGGTGTGAATGTCACTCATGGGGTGAACCTTTTCAAGGGGCCGTGCAGTGAATGAAGCAATTGTTAATCAGAAGTTTCTCTCTCTTTTTCAACATGCTGGAAAAGGCACATGGCAGAGCCAAAAGAGCGTAGGAAAAATGAGAGCAGAGGCATAGTTTAAAAAGACACTGATGAAGATCAGTGTTTTTCCTCTCTGCCTGTGTCAGTGTTTGAGTCTCAGAAACAAGCATAACCTGCCGTACAGTATCAGGAGAATCTGCAAATTAGTTTCCTTTATTAACCTTTGTTACATTAGCTACAAAGTGTGGCTCTGTGGCTGTAGGGTTCTACGTGTCTTTGGGTTTTCCTGCTCCAGGCTGTGTTTCACTAAACACTAAATTTGTGTAGGAATAGTGGAATCTTACTGCCCAGCAGCCATAAAATGTTTTACAGCGCACACAGTTTCACGTACACAAACTCCAGAAGTTAGGAACATCAACACTTTAAAAATCAAATTATTTGAAATTCAAGACAACATCAGTGATTTCTGTTACTTCTGTTGAACTAAGTTCCAGTAGATTTCTTAGATGTGATAACCATTTTCTCCTGCTTGTGCTCTGCCCTGTTTGCCTGGTGCCTAAATATAGTAATAACAAAATAAAGGGAAAGCTTTCCAAGGTTTTTGAATCTACCACATTTTTAGAAGATTTCTTATGTATATTTGGAACAAGCTTACTGTCCAGTATGGAAGATCTTCACTAGTGAGATGTGAGAGGTCTTCTTCATCCCATTAATTTAGATCACTATCCCAAGTTCGCTGAAAACGAATGGAAGAAGCCCCTGTTCTTTTAAAATGGGCTTTGAGTAGAGAGTGTCACTGTTTGCACACTCAGTGCATTTATTCTGCTTATTTTTGTTGTATGCCTATATTACTGCCTTGGAAAAATATGAGCAATTTTTACTACGTTTTCAACATTTCCTCAAATACTAATTCTATGTATTTGATACCATTACAGATAATATCCTTAGCTCCATTTAATATTTTCCCTCTGCATTGAAAGACTACTTTTTTGAGTCAGTGAATTTTGGTGCAACAAGGAGACAATATGTTACCTCCTTCTGGAGTCCCCAAAGACATCAATTAACTCAAAGCAAGAGTTCTGACAGCACACGCAGGAAGAGTTAACCCCCCACAGTTATTCTTTATATTAGTCAATCCACCCTCCTCATTCCCTCCATCCCTCTTCATTTTCCTTTCTAATGAACATGGACAGATACCTCTTTCTACTGAGATACTTCCACTACAATGACAATTTACTGGCTCTCCCCAGGTGATTTACTTTTCAAGCAGTGCCCACTTATTGATCTCTTCTGTGACAAATTTCAACACATGGCAAATGTCCTGGCAAGCATTTCTGGAGATGAATCCCTCCTGTTCAAAGAGGAGGATTATTTTTATGTCATCTGTTTCAATAAACAGTTCCTACTAGAGAATCACTTTCAATAAACTGTGTAAAAATTCAGCTACTAAGAAGTTATTAAGAAGTTCAGTTGAACTTCTTACCTTTATTATTGCTTTAAAATATTTTTGAAGCTTAGTCTGCACTGATATTCTTTGAAAAATATGGTGGCTTTTTTTTTTTTGAAAGAAATATTTCGGTCTAATAGATTAGCTGATACCTTAGAACTATTTCATTTCAAAAACTATCTGATGTGAAAAGCAAACCTGAAGATGTTCTTTGCAACTGTTCTTTGCAACTAAATTGCAGATAAATATTGCTTTACAAGGAACACGGCTGAAATAAAACATTGGCCAAGAAAGGCACATTCAGCCCCTTCATTTCCATACACTACAGTTGTCTCCAGGCCTCTCCGACCAAGTTGCAAAAAAATATCCCAGGAAACACATTATTACAGCAGGGCTAGATACGATAAGCATTAGTGCCATGCACTGAAAATACAAATGAATGTAGAACATAAGTTAGCCTCAGGAAATAAAAACAACAAAAAAGAAAAACCCACCTACTACATTCTATTTTTTTTCCTTACTGATCACTGATTTTACATTGTCAGACTCTTGAATGACCTAGAATAGATCTCTATTTCACCAGTGGCACTAAATGCTATTAATCCTCAATTTTTCCTGCAACCACATAACCTGAAACACAGCGTTTTCCAGTTGATAAACAGCACTGCTGGTTTGCTGTTTGTTTTCTTTCTTGGTTTTCTTGTTATTTTTTTTTTTTTTCCTGTCTGTGAAGGTATGTGTGTGTGCAATCAAGAATAAATCTTTCACAAATTGATCCTGAAATTTTACTAATGACATCAACTCCTCCTTCTCCCTGGAAACCCCAGACCGTTGATACAAGATCCCACCTCTAGGCACTTAGCCATTAGAATGAGAATCAAAATTCAGCAGGAACAAATTATACAAACTTATACAGTTTTCCCACTGCTTTCTGCAATACTTTATCTTGTGTCACAACTGACTGATTGTAAACTACAATGTTCCAAATAAAAAAAAAAGTCAAAATGGTGCTTTTCCAAGCAGAGTTCAGAAAGTGATGCCTTCTACTGCACTAGCACTCCATATTCTCTAATTCTTTGCTTTCAAACACTCCTCTGCATCTTGCTCTTCCCCTTAATGCTTGCCCTTGCTTCAAGCCACAGACTGACCTTACCCATCAAGTTTAGTCTGCTCAGCTCCATCATTCTTTTCTTCTTTTAGTCTCCAGAAGACCTACTGTACTTCATTACTCTTTCTTTCCTTCTTTTTACAGAAAAACTTTTATGTAATTTTAGCCAATTGAGCAAATCTTACTCCTTGGTAAGTACATCTTCTTCTTTCGAATAGACCAGCTGAATCAGGTGATCATCTCACACAGAAAAGCTGAGAGCTTTTCTACACAAAACTCATATCCTCTGCAAAGTTAACCTAACCTTTCCCCAGGGGATGGTCACAAAATCTATAATACAGCCCATGCTTTGCTGAGCAAGCAATCTTCTTACACTCATATAAAAAAAATAAAATTAAAAAAAAAAAAGAAAGAAAGAAAAAGAAAAAATAAGAATACAACGGCTATTTTTTTCTGCTTAAACTTAATTAACTAATTTCAAATTCTTCTTTGAGAAGAAAAGCTTAAAATAGTTGAGATTAAAATGTCATGATTTATGTCAGATTGTGTAGTGTTTTGTTTACAACTGGCTTTGTTTTAATTAAGATTGTATTTTATCCCTGCATAAATCAATAAGAAACTTCATCTGTTTTGAGTATTCCCCCTGATCTGCCAACCTCACTTAAAAATAAAAAACAAAAAAAATCGTAATAATATAACAATCTGGTCACTAGAGCAATATAAACCAGAGGAGAAAGATCATTTCCTACCTTTCCTCACTATTTCACAGAATCACAGATTGGCCAGAGTTAGAAGGGACCTCAAGGATCATGAATCTTCAATCCCCCTGACACATGCAGGGCCACCAACCTCCACATTTAATACTACACCAGGCTGCCCAGTGCCCCGTCCAATCTGGCCTTGAACACCTCCAGGGATGGGGCATCCACAACCTCTCTGGGCAGCCTGTTCCAGCACCTCACCACTCTCTCTGTAAAGAATTTCCCCCTAACATCCAACCTAAATCTTCCCTCCCTCAACTTAAAACCATTTCCCCTTGTTCTGCTATTATCTACCATTTCAAAGAGTTGATTCCCCTCCTGTTTGTAGGCTCCCTTTAGGTATTGAAAGGCTGCAATGAGGTCACCCTGCAGCCTTCTTTTCTCCAGGCTGAACAAGCCCAGCTCCCTCAGCCTGTTTTTGTATTATAGCTTTTAGTTGGTCATTATATCCTTATCAAAATTATTCCATTCAGTGGAATAACTCTGTGTTAGTATTGGTAGAATTTTTGACCTGGATGTACTTATAGAGGGAGATAAGAGTTGGGTAAGCTTTTGCCAACATTGCTTTTGTTCAAAGACCAGTGTGGGGTCAGTTTGATTCAAAGCTGACTGTGAATTTTGACTTCCAATACTCAATCTTAAGAATGACCTGAAACCTTGAAGTCTTCAAACACAATGCTTCAAAAAGCATTTCTTAAATTTGTAAATATAAAACTTTTCACAGCTTAAAAAAAAACTTGCAAAAGTCTCCCAGCCAGTGTAACAGAGCTGCTCAGTTTCTATTGCCATGCAGTGCCACATAAGGAGAAAGGCAGCAAGGAGGATCTCGAAAAACGAAAGGTTTCTGCCCAGCATGTGCCACAGGAGGTGCAGAAAGTAAAAGTGGAGTTGTACTTTCTCCCTAGCCTATCTTACAGTTTGAGTCTCAGTAAATAACGTGTCTCTTTGCAACATTCCTTGTTTTACATCTTGCAAAAGGCAGCAGGCCACAATTCCTTCAGAATTTCACATTTTCCACTGATTTGAGTAGTAAAATACCTGAGCTGGTGCCAGCATCCATTCAAACAGGCTGACATCACTTTCCAGAAACAAACATGCCAACTTTCTGTACTCGTAACATTGTTGCTTATGGTTGCTCACGAATAACAGTCAGTTAACAGTAACTGAATTAAGGAAAACCAATAAGAAGCCTTCAGAAAGGAAATAATACACATTTAAATCTGACTGGATCTCAATGAATCCAGTTTGGATGCAACTGCATTTTGCATTTTACATGACATCTTTGGTTTATATAATTTAGGTAGGAAGCTTGAAAAAGAAGTTTTCTTGGGAATACCTCGTACCTCCTTTTTGTCACATGTTGCATGTTTCTTTTTGCTGGTTCTTTATTCCAGTACTTCTGACCTTCACTGCAACTAAAGGCTGGCAAGAATTCAGCAACTTTTACTGAACTTGACTATTTGGATGTAGGTTCAAGAAGATTATACTTTCATCCTAACTTGATTTCCTCCCCTGAAATGTGTACAAATATTCTGAATGCATATGCAGTGAGTGAGCTTCGCATGGCAACAACCAAAAAAAAAAAAAAAAAAAAGAAAAAAACATAGCTAAGGAGGTGTGTGAAACGTGCCCTGGAGTGTCTTATGCTAACAAGCATTTTACAAATCATTTAAACAAAATGTTTTGATGAGAAAAGTCTCCTCACATCAAACCATAATATTCAAAAAGAGTACTTCTCAGCATATGAGATACATGACACTAGTGGGAATGTGGAGGAGCCCTGGAAGCACTTTGGTACCTGGCCTCTCTTTCTCATCACTTTCTGCTGGCTCACAGTCCCCCAGACCTGCAGTTCAGCTTATGGCAATGAGGAAAGTGCAGAAAGGCAGCACCAGTGCTGTGGGAGATAGGCAACAATGCAGGAATGAGGAGGGAGTGGGAGGGTGATGGCAAAGGCCCAAGGGACGGCGGGAGTGGGAATGGAAATGGAAATGAGGGAGAGAAGAAAGCAGTAGCCAGGAGGTTCACATAAAGCAGGTTGTGAATTACGGGGCTACGCATGGGAAGCCATCTGTCACTCTTCCGAAATTGTATCCTTGCATGAGGTAGTGAGAAGGATAATACTTGGCTATACTTTTGTTTGCACAGTATTTCCTTACCCCAAGAGTGACAAAATTTTAGTCGAGATGAGTCACACTGCTGCTGAAGAGGCATGGGAGGGCCATATTCTTTGATCAAAGACATTTACGCTACCAAAACCACAAAGAAGATGTCAAATCACATCACAAGACATCCAAACTGCCTTTCACAGTCCAGTCAGCACATTAGTTCCCATTCCCTGACAGACACAGACTCATCACAGGACTGGTCAAGTCTCCAGAAAAGAGCTTGAGTTGCATGCAAAAAAAGCATGAAACATTTTTTTTTTTTTTTTTTTTCCCCCCCTTTAATTCTTTCCTGGATAAAATCATAAAATAATTTGCAATGGATGAAACCTGAAAATGTAATTAGGTCCAGTCATTTGTCAAAGCAAGGCTAATTTCAAAACAGTACCAGATTTTCTAGAGTCCTGTCGGCCCAAGTTTTTACTATTTCCAAGGATGGATATTCCATAATATTTCCAAGCAATCTATTTCTGGGCTACATCTACCACCTTATGAAGAGTCCCTGCTTTCCATAAGAATTTCCCTTGTTTCAACTTGCATTCACTGCCTCTTTTTCTTTTGCTGTGCATCTTCAAGAAGAGTCTGGCTTGATCATCTCAGTAACTAACTACAGGAATTGAAGACAGGAAATTGATTACCCTTTAGACATCTCTTCTCCAGGATGAGGAGACACAGCTCTCTCAGCCATTCTTCAGGTGTCATTTGCTTATTCCAAGTGTTTGCATTTTCCTAACAGAGCAAAACTGTCAAATATTATCAGAATATTTTCACTCGTGGCTGTCATGGACCCCAGTAGGTATCACACAGCATGAAATCCTGCCAGAGGAACAGTGGATTGGAGGACTTCTGACAAAACCCTAAGAAACAGTGTTTACTGGGGCCATGGTTTCACTCTTAAGAGCTGTCACACAGTTCTGCTTAAGAGAAAATAAAAGTCCTAATCAGCCAGTACCAGTCTTCTGGTTTGCTGGCACAATTCTTTTTGCAGACCTTTTCACCACCAAAGTTTATCTTGATTTCCCAGAAAGGGCATTGATTTAAAATGGCTGCATTGAAAATCTGACTGTCATTTGTACTCCTTTTATCACTACCACCTTGAAACAGCCTATTCCTTAACACTATTTTATTATTTGATCTTGCCCTCAAAATATGCAATACTGAACCAGGCAAGTACCTTGGAAAAAATCAATTAACCACGCATGCATGCACAAATTCAGTAGCTTTTCTTTTGACAATACACCACTTCACAGGTTACATATACAAGGACAGGTTTGAGCTTTTAAGATACAAGAACATAAACGCAGTTATGGGTTTTCAGTATTTAATAGACACACACTAATCTCTTCCTTTCTGACAGTCAGCTTCCAAGTTTGCTGTGTGTGCATACAGATGGATAATGAACAGATGTCTACTCTATACAGAATTCAACAGCAGATTGGAAAATTTTCCCACTTCACTGTGGGAAATTCTGAAAAATCTTGTTACAGTAAGACACATAGTTACCCTATGTTGCACAGCAGCTATTCCAACAAATGAATATTCCAACAAACTGAAATGGACTGTGCTTCTTTTGTTCTTGTTTGTGAAACACGTCCCTTTTGGTCCTATCTTTCTTTAAAAATTACACCATTATGCAACAAAGTAATACACTATTCACAGTCCATGTACATCCATCTCTTTGCACAGAGATTGAAAGCTTCTTATAATTTGAAATATTTCCACAATGGCTAATTTTGCTCTCTTAAACAAGAGAGTACATTTTATCACTTAATTTATTCTCTCTACTTGAAATGAGTCAGCTGCATAATGGGAATTTTGTTGACTTTCATCTAAATTCTTATCTTAAATCACAACTATTATTAAAACAAATAAGCAATTTAATAAACACAAAGTGCTAATATAAATGTAGTCAGTGAGTTATCGAGGCAGAAAATTTACACTTAATTTTCTTTAAGGTCTTTTCCAACCTCAGTGATTCTGTGATTCTGAAGAGGATAAAACTATGCTATCTCACTTAGGTCACCAGGGAAGTTAACTCGTCCACTGTCAAACCTCTTGCGCACTGAATAAGTATTGTACCTCCTTTGATTATCTTCCTTCTACTAGTACCTAGAACAAACATTTAATGACCTTTCTATTGATTCCAGTTTTGGAATAGAACAAAGATAGTACACTATTGATAACTTTCAGATATCTTTTACAAAGAACTTATAATAATATAAGTTTAACTACTGCTGAGAATACAGAATCAAGTGGATCTCCTTTTGTACCAGTATGTGGGGGAAGGGGATTGGGGATTCAGAATCAGCAGGTCAACAGATCTAACCGCTTAGTCTCAGACAGGTGAGTCACAAAGGGCCCTGACAAGCTCAAAGTGATCCTGATGTTGCAAAGCACAATTGTACTGTGGGAAGGCTCACATAGAATCATTTCCCTTTCATCCTAGAGATGTTAAGTGTAGCATCTTACCTGAAGCACACAGATTTGACTTCTTTTCAAAACAGTATTAGAATTAATGACCTTTAGAGTGGAATGAAACAGCAATTCTCTGGTCATATTTCTAAATATTAGTTACATTTAAAACACTGATGATACACCTTTAAACTTTTATTTTCACATCTTTGTAAAGACTTTTCCTGTGTTTTTGTCTTCATGAACCAGCTCTTGCCTTTTGGTTCCTGCTGTCAGTGAAGTTTAATGCTAAAATGGCTGCATTTGTGTTGAGCCACATATAGCCTGGTAGGGGAGGGAAGAATAAGGCTCTGTTCTTGAAATCACCTGAAGAATGTACTTAGCTTGAAACTCATGTTGTTTAAGAAAAGTAGAGCTTTAGGACTTCAGATTCTACCTGTAGTGAGATTGATGTCAGGTTTGAAGTTATGCTTCTAAGTAAAACTGTGGTTTTAACTACTTTTACTTATGTGTACATAATTATCTTGAAACTACTCCATGCTCTTTTATCTATCCTATAAATTAAAACAGTTTTAAGCAATAAGAAGTGAGTTTGTTTGGTGCTCCCTCCCATCAGATGCTACATAGCTCTCCACTCAATATCAGCAAGTGCAATGTCTCATTTATATATAGCTCATATCTCTGGGAATGGTCCTCTCTCCAGCTATGGCACACACATACTGAAGCAACAGGCATCCATCCATAGGTTATTTACACAGATTGTCACAGCAGATTTTTGACCTATAATAAAGAGAAACCTTCATTGACTGAAAAGTAATTAAACTTTCTGTCAAGATAAATTCTGCACATTAAATCTGCTTCAGGTTTAGATCAATGTAGATAGTGCCAAATAACAACAAAAAACTACAAGGGAAGATTCACAGAAATTGATTGTGGCCCAAATACACCCCAGTACTGTTAAGAGGTTTACTTCAGTAATGTCTGTGGTCATTGACGAGATCGATGAAACTCATTCTTTCAACAGCATCCAATTATCAATTTACTGTGGAGTTAGCTTTCTAATAAATCAGCATACTTTACATAAAAGCAGACAAAACTATAATGAAACTTAATAGCAAAGCACGAAAGCATTTTGATTCCAGGAAGCGAAGACTTCTATCACATCCAAGAAAAATAACAGAAATGATTACTTTCTTTATTCAGGTCTGATCCATAGTTAGTAACACTTTGAGGCAGTAACTTTCTGTTAGCTAGTTTATAGTTAGCAGTATAATTGAGTTTGATTAAGCACTTAGGACAAAGGATCAATATGCTTCTGTCATATTTACACAATAAAAAATTGGTATATGCAGCAAGTGCCAAACAACATAAGTTCAAGTACTATATCAGAAAGTCAATTGAGAGTCACTTTCCAGAGCTAAGGGATGCTTTCTTACCAGTACTGAATGCCCCAGGTATGTCTTTTTCCCCTACTGTTGGACAAATTGGTGGCCAGCAAGCATTTGAACTTTACAGTAGCATTGTGTACTTCTGAACTGCAGGAGCAGATTTCAGGTCCTTGTGGGTGCTCGTCTTTTTCCTTTCTAAGAGACAACTGCATGGGGAGTCCCCAGGACAGCATCCTGCTGGCACATGACAGGAGACACTTAGAAACATGTCACTTCCCAGCCTTTTATGTTCTTCTGTATAGCAAAGTCTTCCTAGCTATTTCAGAATAGGGAAATAAAAACAGAGGAAGATGAAGGACCAGATCCTTGAATGAGCTTGGACAGAGCATTTTAGAAGTACCAGTTGGATGTCACAGAAGCTTAGAGAGACGTGGAGATATCTGCAGATGGAGCATGGCAGCCAAAGAATCAGGATCTGGCCTTGGAAGTCCACAATTCCTCCTGCTTAGCTGTTTGTGTTGTTTGAAGAGATACATCAGCAACACTTCCTGATCCAATGCTGAATGAACCTCTTAATAGCAAAAACAGAGGTGTCAAGAATGGCACCCATGTCCAAATGCATCACTAGAGTATGAGGAGAGGCTTATAGGTGCAAAAATGATCAGTGCCTCCTCTTGCTCCTTCCAGAGTATGCCTGTACACCTGCAACACTTTTGTTTGTGTTTTCACACCAATAGAGTATATTCCTACAACTATAAACTTGTTGTTGCAGTTGCTGGTGGTGTTAGATAGGTTTTAATGCATTTTCTAAAGAATTGTACAGAAATGTAGATATGGGAGATAAGCAAAGATGTCTGTCATTATCTCAGACACCTGCATTCATACTGAGCCTGATGTTGCAGTTCTTACGCATCCAAATGAAACTCAAAAGAAATTTTCATCTAAGTAAAAATTATCAAATCTCAGAATCTGTTGTTCACTTGGCAACATGTGGTCTGTGCAATACTGCCTTCATTACAGTGCTAGAATTAGCAGGAGCAAGTCAAAGGAGCTAAATCCACAGCACCTGAAGGTGAGGCTGACTGCTTCTCTGCACTGTGCAGTTGTACTGCACCTTCCCTTCATGTTTGAGTTGCGTTTGCAGTACCAGTATAGGAGTGGGATCTGTGCTGCACACCCAATTGGCTGCAATATCTCACATCAGAGCAGCCATAGCACAAGCTTGGGAAAAAGCAGCTGGAAAATGCCAAGCACTAAATACCGGCTGTTATTTTGTCGAGAGACTGGAGTGAATGCCAATTATTTAAAAACCTAACTGATCGAATAAAATTGATTCTGCTTTGCTTCACATTGATTACCAGGCTCAATGTCACAGAGCAGAAAGAAATTCCTCTCATATATTTGATCCTGAGGTTAGAATTGTGGCATTGCTGCATACACAGTGGGATGTTCTTTATGAGCCTGCACAGGATACAAATTCCTACTGACAGGAACATGAGCAAAGGTCTGACAGTACTTTCTTTTCAAATCTGATTGCACTGAAAAACTCCTCACAGTATGTATTTCATTATATATTCTCCACTGTATATGGTATGTTTGAGCCTGAACTATGAGATATTTCCTATAGCCACATAGTCTCTGGCTAAAGAGAATTAAAAAACTGCTGACAAAAAGTACTCACTCATTTCAGGTACCAGAGTTTGAGAGTCATTTGTATCTAAGGCTGGTGTTCATTAAGATATAGATATAGCAATAGATAAACATTATTTATGGTGGATAATTTTTTCTAAGCAGCAGGTGTTTGTGTCTCTACACACTTGTGAAATAAACTGCTTTGATGAAAAATTGTTTTTGAATTAAGACGTTTAGCACAGAGGCTGTGGCTGCACTGACCCTGCCTCAGAACATGTTGCAGATCAAAACCCATGGTATAGCATTTTTGAAAGGTCAGGAAATTCACTTTAAACAGCCAAATATAAGCTTGCTTTATTATTTTGGAAAACCATCTAAAAACACTTTAGTATCTCTATTCATAGACAGATTAACAAATTACAGATTTAGGTACTTTCAGGCACGTGGTTTTTTTTTTTTTTTTTTTTTTTTTACATTTTAGCCCCAAGCTCTTCCTTCGCTTTCAGCTTAAAATGCTTACAGCTCATATTTCTATATTAAAGTTTACATCTTCATTTTTTTCCCCCCTCACAGCTTCAGTTTCTCCATTTAGACAGTCATTACTTAAAATGCAATATCCTTCTCTCAATTTTGAAGCATGACTCTGAGATATCCTCAAAATCATACTATTCTATTGCCTTTCTATAGAGGATCCATTTATATGCAGATAATTAGATTCCAACACTAAACCATCTTTTACCTTGCCTCTTAGAAGTAAATTTGTAACAGACTGATTAAATCTCCCCTACAAGGTGCATACAAGCAAACCCAATTGAAGTTGATTTAAGTTAGTTTAAAACCAGCATCAAGATAAAAAACAAGGAAAGAAAATAATGATTCCTATTGCTTTCATGTAGCTTACTAGGAGAAACAAATTTGCAAAATTTGTGCATTTGTGTACAAAGAGGTATAGAGACACAGACATTTGTCACCCCAAACGAGTGAAGAGCCTCTTTTGTGTGTGTATGTTTTAATCACTTATTTCTGCTTCATGCAGAACTTTATATGTGAGATTTCTATTAAGGTAGCCATCCATCATAACTTCTTTATTAGTACATGGCTTATTATTAAAAACTTATAATAAATTCCTTAAATGCTAATGCTTGCATGTATACAGTTTTCTATACTACAGCAACTTTTATTCAAGTGTACTTTGGTATTTCAGAAGTTTAAATAGAAATCACAGCAGTAGCATAAACCAAAGATTTTGTGGGAAATAAATTTGTGCGTATGTATCTCATGATGGGAAAACATTTGTCATAAATAAGGATTTTGGTTACAAAGTCATTTAGTAAAAACTAATTAGTAATGGATGCTTGTAACTCCCTATTCAAGACATAACTAAATGATACAAGTTCTGGCAACAATGCCCCAAATAGATGACACTTTCTGTACACGTGACCAGTGTCACATAGTACATCTGAACATAGTTCAGCATGAGAAATTATCAAGAAAAGATTTTACTGAACTTTTTGCTGTAGCTGGAGAGTTGCACTGAGTTAAATGCTCAACTGACCTGCAGACATGCCTTCTTTTGTCCTAACGATTCTTCTACTATAGAATTAATTTTATCATCATCTAAGTTTCTATTTTGCCTAATTTTTACACTTCAATACTCCATGTAGTTAAGAAATTACTAAAAAACTTACAGATCAATTTTTCATCCTTCTCTCTTGCACAAATACAAAAAAAATATTCTACTGGAGACAGTGGCTGAAAATCTTTTGATTGATACAGTGAGAACACCTTGATAAAGTCAAATATGCACGTGTTACCAGCCGAGAACAGTGAGCTGGTAGAAGCATTAACGTGAAGAAGAAAATCAGATTAAATAATTAGTGTCAATTAGCCCCAGCAAAATCATTCTATAAACAATTGGTCTCCAGTGCTTTGCTTAATTATGTGAGACTTTCATGGCTTCTTATCAAGTCTGCTTTGATTTATGTTAGACTCTCAAGCATCCCAGAAGTATAATCAATTATTGCCTTGTAAATAAACCACTGGTAATTAATGGTAGCAGAAAGTACAGTATCTTAAGAGGTATACCAGTATGGAATTATGAATGTTTGAAAGCTATTTTCAAATCCAAAATAAAAAGAGTTCACAGTGCAGCAGGAGGCAAGGCAGCTATAACTAAAGCCCAACTTGTTGGAAACAGTGCCACAATAACTACAACTACATTACATGACCATTGTGTTACTCACTGCCTATCTTTATAATCTGGTTTGGGATTGTAAAATATAATTTTAAGTCCCTTTATTGAAGAAATCAGTTTTTTTTTTTATGTAGGCAGCAAATCTAATTTCTACAGAAGAAATGCACAGGTAAAAAAATTCCTATTAAATGAGGCTTCACTGTCACTCCTTATCTAGATATAACATGAGCTAATTCCACAGAAACACATGAAAGCAACTGAATAGCTTGAACTATCATTCCACTTGTTCAAATAACACATTTATGACCTGACTTGTGTTACTTGTTCTTACGAGATGTTCCTCCTTCAAATCACTGGTTTCTCTTACTCTTTTATTTGACATCTTTGTTATGCTCAGAAAAATAAGTGTAGTATCTTCTATACTGTCTATATACCCAGAGCTAAGTCCAGTAACAGTACTGAAAATAAAATGCATCAAATATTTTCTAAAATCATCACAGTCACGACAAGCTTCAAGTGGGAGAATCGCCTTGGAGGATATCTGTAGAAACGATGGAGCCAAGCTCAGTTTTGGCAGCTGTTAGAAAGATGCATATTGTCTCTTGGCCTCCTCCCCCTTTCCAGATTAAACAAGATCAGTTTATTTTCCATTTCTCATACGCTCCCTGTTCTCACTGTTGCTGTTGTTTTCCATTCATTCACAATCTCCTTGTTTAGCCAAGTGGACCTTCTGCCAAAGCCACTTATTTTCCCTCAGCAAATGGCTTGTTCCTGGGCTCTCCTTGAGACATCTTTAAGAAAAATAAAACAGAAAAAGAAAAATAAAAGCAACTTTCTTCCTTCTGGGAGCTTCTTAAGGCACTCTGACTTGCATTTACTTAAACAAGTTGAAATCCTGTCAGAACCCTAGATATCTTACTCTGCACCACAGTCCTACTCTAAATCTTCAACTGATAATATAGATTCACTGCAATTCAAATTCTCAACTGTACCTACATTCCTCACCATTTTCCACATCCCCCTCTGTGTTCTTCCCCACTTCTGAGTAGCAGACCCAGCACAGCATTACCTCAGCTGATGTTTGTGCAAGGAAATTCTACTCTGAAATTCAGAAGCTAAAAACCTAAGAAACAAGGGATAATCTGAACAATGAAGGACACATTCCTTTCCTCTCTTGCATAAACATTATCAAATTACAAGTATATTTATACAAAACAGAAAATTGTGCAGCTGTGGAAATTGCAAATGTTCTTAATAAAAAATGCAGAATGCCCATTAAGAGGAAAGGATTGGTGCAAATGAAAACATCGAGCCAATCCAAGCATGACAAAGACTGGGAGACAAAACTTCAGGTGCAGGGCTGATGTAAGTTCAGAACACTGGGTTATGCAGAGAGTTAATGCAGACAGCAGGCACAATGACATGTTAAATTACCCACATGATGTATAGCTTAATGAACCCCCTTGTGTTGATCATGCTTGGCATTAATCAAGAGCCATGAACAGATTCCCTTATTTTCTCAATGCTGCTCTGATAAACTGCAATTTCATTTAACCTTGGACAGGAACTTTAATAGCTTCCACGGGACAACTGTCAATACTTTCCTGGGTATACAGTGATTAAACTGCAACACAAGATGTATGTCATGAATTTTCTTCATTTGAAATTAGAATTTCCATTCTTAACAACTATTTGCATAAAATATGCTGAAAATACGGAAATATGTAAAA
Source organism: Centrocercus urophasianus (assembly GCF_019232065.1). Classification (NCBI taxonomy): domain Eukaryota; kingdom Metazoa; phylum Chordata; class Aves; order Galliformes; family Phasianidae; genus Centrocercus; species Centrocercus urophasianus. Next base: position 18,273,404 of record NW_024884711.1, read on the forward strand.
GGTTTGCGCATTCCTTAGGAAGATATGCACCAAAAAAAGGTGTTTCAAAAATTAAAAGCAACAACAATACACTAATTAACATATTGAGAGCTTCAAGTAACCTTCTGGTTGGGAAACAAGACAACAAAAGACAAGAATTCAAAGAAAAGCCTGATAGTGCATCCTTAAGTTAATGCATTATGCATTTGATATTTGACAACATCGCATGCTTTTTTAGTCTCTCCACAACACTTTGAGGCCAAAGGATTAGCACAGATAAAGGCTTTGTTTTTCAACTTCAGTGGTTTCTGTAGAGGCCTCTGGGTGCTTTTCTTCCCTAAAGATAGGGGCTCACTTCTGTCTGGGGTGAGTCTGCCTGCCCCGAAGGTAGCATAGAAAAAGATCTCAGATCCATGTAGTTTGAGTACCTGGAGTTTAGAAGCCCAGATGTATGTGGATGGGGACAAAAATGAAGACAAATTTGGATTTAGCGCATTGCCTAGGCAATCCATTCTAAGAGAGTTCTACAAACAAATCCTCTCCCACTACTCTCATCTGCAAGCTATTTTTATTTTTTGCCGCTAGTGACCATAACAGAACAAATCTGGATCACAAGCTGTGCAAAAATGTGTTATTTTTAATTCATAAATAAATTCATTTTAGGAATGAATTACTGTTATGGGCAGTATTTAGACATCATTTGGTTTTATCATCCTTTTTTTTTTTTTCCACTAAGCATTATTAAGCTTGACAAGAAAACATACATTACCCACTTTCTAAAGGCTGCACTGGTACCAACATAAAACTACTCTTTTGCTAAGAAACTTTTAGCAGCAACTGCCCTCTGTAAAAATCAACTAACAGAGCATCAACACACTGAACAACCTTTAAAATTCCCTCATCCTTAGCTCTAGATTTACCTCTCAAGTGAGATCAACATGATCTGGGACATCAAGAAACTGAAATTCCACAATTAAAGTAAAGTTCCCCTCAGAAGACAAAATATAGATAATAACTTAAGACCTCTTCATAGTATCCTGGTAATAGATTAAACATAACTGCTGTAATCCCTCTGAGATCTCAGAGACTTACAGCTTGCCGCTGGTGAGAAATGACATCCCTATTCTCTCTCTAAAAGCATATTATCTGTGTTTCCGTATCTTGTGCCACATGCTGTACAAACGTACAAACAAAGGCAAAAGTCATGAAGCAAAGCAGAAATAAAGAATGTTCTCATCAATATTAAGTATGCCAAGTAAAAGTCAAGCTAAAACATCAAGGTGAAGAATATCTGTTCATGCAAGGTGGCTCAGTGGCCAGCAGAAATGAAAAAAATCTTGGATGAAGAGGAAAGAAAAATGCAAATCCAGAACAAAGACAGTGCTGGAAACAGGTTGGTGGGAATGATGTCTGGAATGTATTCAGGTTTAAGAGCTTGTCCTGATTCAAGCAGGGTATGAGCAGACTGAAACACACCACAGATTCCTCTAATCATATTAGATAATTCACCATACTGGCACCAGCTCACAGACCATAATACCAAAGAACAATTTGTAGTTGCGTAACTGGATACACCTATGAAGTGATAGTTACTGCTCATGATCGATGAAAACAGACATGCTATTATGTCACGCAGGATATTTTAACAGGTCTCTACTACAAAGCGGAGAGTAGCTCAATCAATACTGGGAAGCTCTGGGAACTTCACAACAGCTCAGATGCAAATCTGTTAGGTGCTCAAGAAGTGCTTGGAGCTACAGGTGAATGTAAAACCCCATAGACTGTAGCCATGAAGTAGAGGCAGAGAAATCTGTTTTATTCACATAGGGAAAGCTAAATGGCATCGTAAAAGTGGGCAGTTTTTTTTTTTTTTTCTCCTCTTAGCTTGAACCTGAGATGATGTAGTACACTCACAATTTAAAAAAAAAAAAAAAAGTTTTAACTTAGTTGTAAGTATTAAAATCTATTCCAAAAGGTCAAACAGTACACACAAAAGTTGGTTTATCATTTCCACTCATTTCTATGTCTACACTGAAGACTGAACTAGACAGGGGTAACTCAGGCATTTTTAGTACTGTAGGCAATCCAGACACCTCCAAAATATAATCTTCAGCATGGCCATGCCCTGAAAGAATGGATCTACATATTTTTTCTTAGTTAATTGTTTATCTCAGTCTGAAAATTGCTCAGATTTTTGCTTTCAGAACTCACTACATCTATCAGAAATTAAAAACTTATATGTGGCATATCAGTTCTGGCTGAAACAGGTTTTGCGCGAGATGAAAATCTATATTCTGACAATAGCCCACATATTTAAGTCACACATTGTGGAGTGAGTCATGATTACGAACTTAAAATTCATGCTGATTTAGAGAAGAGAAGGCTCTCCTACTGCAGGCTTTCATACTCCATTACCTTTTCTCTACTGAACCTGCCCTCAATGCATAAAGAGATATTCCTGTAGTTGCTGAAGGCAATGAGAAAACTGATTTTTTTTTCCCTTCTGTTTCTCCATGAGTTACGAGTTCAAGTTCACCTCTCCCACCAAGAAAAATTAGCAGTAATTTGATGCAGTATTTGATATGTTGAAAGAAAGGACAACATGTGAATAACTCGGGATTTGTTGGGGTTTTTTTTGCTCTTTCTTTAAGGGATTGTAATGACCAGAAGAGCACTTAATATAAATGTAGGGATACTGTTGAAAGAATGCCTCCTGTTTGCCTGTTCGCCTTAGAACGTCAAGGATTTTCAGTTCAGACAGTTGGAATCATACTCTATCTTCCTGTGTAGCTCATGCTGCAGGATTTGTCCCAAAAATTTCTGCCTTAAGCTACAGCTTGTGGCAAAACTGCAGCATACCTTCAGAAAAAAATGCAGCTATGATTTAATGTCTATAGAATGGATTGCATATTTTGGCAATCTTTACCACTGGTTAAAGACTCTCCCACCTCAAATCTTTCCAGTTTGAAAACTGCTAACTTTGACTTACGCCATTGATTCAAGTTATGATTTCTTTAATTTCCTTTTCTTTTTTAAAGAGTTCCGTTGCCATAGCTAATAACTCACTATGCAGAGGGTTATAGATCACAGTTAAGTTTCTTCTTCAAATTTCAAATAAGCTAAGTCAATAAAACTCCTTCAGGCTGCCACTGTAAGAAGGGCTGCTAATGATTTCTATAGCTTTCCTCTGAACCTACTCCACTTTTCCATCAACACTCTTAAAAGTTCACATCTTAATGGGACACAACATTCCTATAGCAATGCTGGTGTGTAGATGCTATTTACTAGCAACAGTCAAATCTCAAGTACCTCTCTAATACCGGCAGGAATAATTTAATCTAAAAAAAATATATGTGAAACTGACTTGGATTTTCTTTCAATTATTACTCAATTAATTTACTGGTAATTTAGCAGCCCATCACAGCACAGGAATAAGTACGTAAAAGTTTTAATATAAAAAGAACAGCATGAATCTTGAAGGATGATTTAACAGATACTGCCAAGTTTAATCATCTGATATTAAGTTGAAAAGTTTCCTTTGTGCCATAAGAAAGTGCTGTTGACTACCAAACTTGGATAGAACTGATGCTGTTAGGTCTTTTATATATTAAACGAAAAAGATTCCTGGACCATAACCTGCATCATATTGGACAAATCAAGGAAGAATTAAGCCACAAGAGGACGTAATGAGTAAGGCTTGGAAAGTTTATATGTATGGTCCAACTTTGCAAAGGTAACAGACTCACAAGCTGTGTATCAGCAGAATAAGATACCTTCAAAAGAAGAGGGCTTTTTCAAAAAATTATTAAAACTGAAAACATATTTAAGGAACTACTATGAAAGCTAGATGCAGTATCTAAAGTTATAGGAACACATTTCTTGCCATAGACATAAGGGTTCATTTGAAACGGATTTAAAGACATTTGGCTTTACTTAAGTCTTCCAATGGATTTGACTGAGATTATAATTCTAAATCTCCCCGTTTATCTCACTCTGTATTCTAAATGCTTCCATAAGGAAGCTGCTCACCTATCATAGGTAGCCCAGGGGCAGTATTCACTTCACCCTTTTGCGCTTTCCTCCCTTCTCTGCTAGGTGAGTCTACAGATCATCCAGCCACTGGTGGTAGTGTGAAGCTGAAAGGGAGTTTCCTTTGATCTTTGTGGTTGGGGTAAGAGAGAAGGTGTTTTTAATACCTTTTAATATTATAAAAATAATAAGTGAGAATTACTATCACCAGCCCATGCCTTGGCCTGTATCTGGCCATCTTAGCAGCGATTGCTGATTTGTTGCAGCATTGCAGAGGCTTGTTAAAGGCCTGTATCACTCTTCCATTGAATTAGTCTCCTGAACATTGCTAGCAAGAGTGCTTACCCCCAAGGGAACAGTTTTCAGCAGAGTGGACTTGGCATGAAGGAGGTGCAATTCCTTCCCACCTGAGCTGATTACAGGGCTTTCCACAGCCAGACCCAAGTCTCCACGTCTACTAACTCTTTACTCCAGACAGAGGGAATTTGTGGGAAATAGTTGCTACCAAACTGGTCTGTTTGTACCTAACCAAAGAAAAGCAACTGTGCTTCCAGAGACGTCAACAATGCAGAACTAGCTCTCCTCATCATGACCAGTAAAAGCAGCAGAGTGCAAATCTGCATCTGATGATGACAAATTCAGCCCTGTATTTGTTATCTGAGCAGTATTTTAGGGGAATTTCTAGAAGATATGCATGTTGTTTGTTTTGCCATGTTAATGCTACTACAAGTTATACTTTAATGTACATACTACAACTAAGTGTATGATTTGAAGTCAAAAGCTATGATTGATTGAACATGTTAGTTGTGTTCACTTGTGCTGGCTATAGAAAAGCTTCTCAGAGCAGAAGCAGTACAGCTTTTACCTGGGCAGTTGCATAAAACTCTAATGCAAAAGAGAGGAGAAAGATAAAATTGCCTTAGAGAAGGAAAAAAAAAGTGAAACAAGAATTTATTTATGTATGCTAGCACTGTGTCTTAATACCAGTCAAACGTCATTGACTAACAGGAATATTAAGGCGAACTGTTCCTGAAAATGAAAACAGAATCTGCAATCCAGTCAACAGATGCAAATTACTAAGTCATTTTTGCAAACATGTTTGGAATAGAATAGAATTTTTTTTTTTTTTTTGGGAAAAAATTTTTTTTTTTTTTTTTAAACAGAAGACATGTTAAAGTAAGGAAGTTTATAAGCTGAAATTACTTAAGTCAGCCTGTTTGCTATTTAACAGCATATTCCAAGGATCAGGTACTCTGATGACGAAAATACTGATAATATGCATTTACATAGCACCAGTGATCTGGAAGAACTGGACCTCAAAGTGATTTAAAGACAGCAGGTCTGACTATATCCCTGAAGCCTCAGAGGTGAACAGACAATGCATACAGATGCATGGATATAGCTTGTGCTTCGCTGCTGATTCTACTTAGGGCATGACCACAGTGCAGGTAACCCATACCAAATATCTTCATGCAGAAGGGTGAGAGGAAGACATTGCATTAAAACTTGAAGCTCTGCTTTATCTAGCGTCTCCAACCCATAAATAAATGTTAATATAGATAAAATGGCGGTGTCTACATGGGACAGAATAAGAATGCAGAAAACAAATGAAATCAAAATTCTGAAATGTTTGTATTGGACATAAATGTTCTGCAAGATGCTTTTGAGCAACTTGGAAAACAGTAAAAAATAAAAACCTGCAGTTCATATTTTAAATCTGTTTAGTTTAAATCTGTTAGCCACACAGCAGTGACACCAAGGACAACAACAGCTCCCTTTACTAATTGTCAAGAAACATTAGACTAACTTAAAACTTTCTGCCTAATTTCAGTTGTGATACTTAGCATCTCTGAGGAACACTTGAGATCTTCCAATGAATTCTTCAGCACATGACATTAATAAAATACAGCAACATCAAGAAGAAAAATCAAAAACACTGTTCTGATATAATTTTCTAAACTGCAAGATCTAAATGGGAGATAACTTTTTCTGACTCAGTACAAGATCAGTCTTGGAGAGACACCATCTTGCATAGTATTGGTATTTCAAATAGTTATCTCAGGTTATTTATATTCCTATCACTCATCCCACCCCCAGCTACCATGGGCCACAGTTAGCCCGAAGTCCACTAAAATCAATGGAATTACTTTGGACTCACTCCAAGGTAACAGAGAACAATGGCACTGAACATCACCATTATGTTTTTGCACCTAAGCTGCTCCTTCAACAGTAAGTATTTAAGACATTCCTGATCACTAATTTCAATGGAAATATGCATGCTTTCTCCTCATCTGAAAATGTTGATAGTGATGTCCAGACTGTTTTCAGATTTATTCTCTTCCAATATACTTAGTAAATAGTCTAAATAGACTCCCCTCCCCCCTTCTGGTGCCAGGTTCCAATCACACTCAAATCATGTTACTTATTATTCCTACTATGAAAATCATCAAATACAGTAGGTAAAGATTTATTGTATCTCTTTAAGAAATAAATAATTCATTGAATACATTAGAGGGTGTATTGTAGACTTCCTGGAAATCAACAAGATAGCTATTTCTTGCAGCTTGTATGTTTTAAAATGTTTTAATCTTGGAGTAGATAATAAGTTTCTGGAGAAAACAGTAAAAAGGGGGAGTTACATAAACAAACAATGACGTATTCTCCATAGAAAAGTCTCTGTGTTCAGGAAAGTATTTGGAAGTGCAAACAAAATAAAGGGTTTGCTTAAATCAATATGATTTAATATTTAAAATTCTCTCATGACAAGTGATGAACCTACGTACATTTTCTCTGAAATGAGCTTTAAATTACCACAAGAAGAAAACTAACCAGGACCAGAACTGCATCTAGTTTAGAACGCATGACTTTTGCTATGAAATCTAGGATAAAGTGAGACCAAAGAAAAGGGAGAAGCAGGTATGTGTAACTGTCTTTAAATGACCAGTCAAACATAACTTTAAAATATTAGCCCAATTCTTTCCAACATTTGAAGTTGTAAGTGGGTGACAGGTTTGAATTGACCAGATATGGACTGTTCACAGATAGTAGAAGAGCAAAATGTTCATTGGCTGCTCCACATCAGTATGAAAATCCAAGCTTTCGGTCCTTTAAATGAAGGCAGATGACATACAAAAAAAAAAAAAAAAAACCAAAAAAAAAACCTATATGCTTACATGAGCAGAAGACATTTTTATTGTAAAGATTTCACAAATTATATGGTTGAGATCAAGTCATCTTATTGAGGAATCCATTCATAATTCAGAATAGATTTAATACAAATTATACATTTGGATCAGGTAGAATTCAGAAAGATTGGTTTTGCATCTGAAGATATATACAGCCAGTTTAATCAAACACCTGTGTCTCACAATTTGATTGGTGTGCTTGTAGCTATTTCATTATAAATGAGAAAGGTATTCAGTCACACCAAAAGGGGATATTTATATGTAAATAGAGGAAATTTTGCTTTAGCAATAACTTCATTTTTTGGAATGGAAGTTTCCACAATTCTCCAAACACTGCATTAACCACCAAAAACCCTGACACGAAGTAAGGCCAAAAGATGAGGTTGTTACTCTGTCCCTGGAAAACATTTACTGTCCCACTTCTAACCAGCATCCACTATGAAACCACACAAGACAAAGATTTGAACCAAATTCACCCCTGGAAATCAATATATTTGTTCCCACAGTGAACTTGGCCATGTGGCTGTGTCATGTAATTAATCACTGAGTTCACCAACACAGAAAACCTCCTGTATCTTCCAGGATAGAAACACAGAAATACAGAGATGATCACAATAAATAAATAAATGGTGAACGTGTGTTCTTGTTGCAGATTTAAGCTGTCTAAACTTCAGAACAATCCATTGCCTTCAAAACTTTAATTTGTGCTCATTGCACATACGCATGATAATAAGTCTTTAACTGCACAGACACATACATCATTCAGTGCATAGGGTGGACGATGCTCCCTGAGTGAGCAGCTGTTCAATATTCTTTTTATTCTTATCACTCAATATGTGGCTCCATGCCTTCCTTACTGCACATCATTCAAACCCTGTGCAGAATACTGAATTATTAATATCTTTATGGGTGTTTCCACAGCATTTTCTGCTGGGTTTCTGAGTGCTTCCCAAACACTAATTAATTTATCTTTAAACCTGTAAAGTGAGACTGTACTATTAGACTCACTTTACAGATGGGGAACTGAAGTATTGAGCCGTTATGGTCAAGATTAATGAACATGTCCACTAATTTGGGTCTGCAATATGATGTGCTTAGAGCCAGATTTTGCAAGATACTTAGCATTTTTATGGTACTTCATACATTTAAAGCACAAATCCCATTGATATCAGCAGCATCTGTGAACACTCAGCACTTCTGTGACTCAGTCTCAAGCATCTAAGATGTGAACTCAAAATAAGGAACACACAGCAAGTGGCCACTTACATAACACCTGCTTGAATCACTTGAGAAGCCTAAGACTACAACAGGAATAGACAAGAGGTCACTGTGAGCATTAGTATTCTGGGAAAATCCTTTTATCTACCATTCAGCTATTTTCACCCAGAGAGTTTGCTTTCTCTTTTTGCCTATTTGGATTTTACTTACAGCAGCTTCTTGCTTTTTCATTATATTCCAGCATATTCTAGCCTATGATGTTGAACCACCTCAGCTCATTGCCTGAGAGAGGAATGCCAAGGATGCCTCTTCAGCATCACTGGCATCTTGCAATTCACACCACCACCTTCTACAAGTCAGAATGACACAAGGCCAGCTGCAATGGTAGTTGCTGAACTCAATATGAACCCACCACAAAAATACATGCTTAAGGTCAGTAAGTATACAGATGCTGTATAGCATTGTATGAGCAATAAGTGTGCAAAGACTGGCTGGTATGCTTATCAGATCCAGAAAAGCTAATTAGAGATAAATGAAAAATAAATGAAAAGTGCTCACCAGCTTTGTAGGCTCACAAAAACTCCACAAAGAGCAACCTCCCAAGAAAGACCCTTCTTTAGTGGCTGTCAGCTTTTAAATGGGGTCCAGGACAGGCTCCACCCCTTCCAAGCACACAGGTGAATTGCCTTCACCTGTGTTCCCATGGCTGGCTCAGTACTCTCCTCAGGTGATCAACCAGAGATGCAGGCCATGATTCAATGGTTCCCATACAGCATGCAACATCCAACCAGGAGATTTTGCAGTTGTTTTGCTTTGCAGTTGTGAAACGTTGTGACAAATCTTGAGAGGATTTTGTGCCAGTAGGGCCCTTCTCCTAATAAATACCTGAGCTCTTATCTCATTTCCTGATTGAATTCTGACTGTTCCCATCTCTTTGTTTTTCGTGTTATAACTCATATCCCTTTGACAATCAAAGACAAAATGATTTATACCCCAAAAATACAAGCTGTGCACATGTGTGTGTGGCAGGTTCCATTACAACCGGCAATGCTTTATATCTGCCTACTTACTGATTCTTATCCTATTTTATAACCTGATTCTCTGTAAGAAATATTCAAGATTTGCACCAAGATGCATTTATTGCCTACACAGAGAGGCAGCCTGTGAATGAATGGGCAATGACTTGGCAGTTATTGCCACTGTACTCCAGTTCTCAGTAGCCTGTTGATGCTCTAATGATGGATCTAATAAGCCAGAAACAGTAGTTGGCCAGAGTGTACAACATTGCTCAGTCTGACTTTCCATTATACAGTTTGCCACATCAGCTATTAAAGCTCCAAGTAAGAGAACAATGAGGAGCTGAATTAGAAGCACCGGCAGGACACCACAACATTCTCACACTGCATTTTGGTGACCTGTGCAACCATCCATAACGCATATCTCTAAAGGTGGTACTTGGCTGATCACCATCTCCAGTAGAAATGTTTTCTGTGAAAGATGAGAATTACCAATACATTATCAGTATATTTATTTAGCATTTGATTATTTTCTTTTCCATGAAAGACCTAGACCCACAAATAATCTTTGGACTTAAGGGCTCTTCTTTACATAGCAAATAAATTTTCATCTTGTTCAGACAACAATTTAACCATTAGCTAAGTTAAGTGTAAAAGTACAAACACAGTCTAGAAATCAGGGACAATCACAATGCCTTCACCTGAGACAGAATGATTCATAGCCTGAAGTAGACTCCTACCTACATTTTAGTATGAAGCAAAAAGACCTGGAAACTGGTTGGAACAACTCAGTGGGTGAGTCCTGCGGTCTTCAGGGTGATAGAGTCTCATTGGGATCACTGAGACAGCAAGAGGTAATCTGCTGGAATAAGCTCTGCAGGGTAGTTGTACAGCTGTGGGATGGTATGAACGCTAAAGACTGAGAATCACAGAATCACAGAATTGCAGGGGTTGGAAGGGATTTCAAGAAATCATCGAGTCCAAAACCTCTGCTAACGCAGGTAGTCTACAAAACAGGTGGGCATCCAGTCAGGTCTTGAATATTTCCACAGAAGGAGACTCCACAGCTCCTCAGGGCACCCAATTCCAATGCTCCATCACCCTTACCATAAAGTTCTTCTGCATGTTTGAATGGAACTTCCTATGTTCAAGTTTTCAGTCATTAATCCTTGTTCTATTGCTACACAACCATCAAGAACCACCAAGTCTGGCCTCATCCATTTGCCTCCCACCTCCCTCAAGATATTTATAAACACTGATCAAATCCCCTCTTGGTCTTCTTTTCTCCAGGCTCAACAGACCCAGCCTTTCCTCATATGAGAGATGCCCCTTAGTCATCTCTGTGACCCTCCACTGAACTTCTTGTATGAGATTCCTGTCTTTTTTGAACTAAGAAACCAGCATATATACTGTGTGATCTATGCAAGGAATTCATGAGACAGTTTTCCCTTCATGAGATAGTTTTCTCTTTATCAGAGTTACTTGTGTGTAGATTGGGACAACCATGTTAACAGTTCTGTTTGCTTTGTTATATAAATTCTATAATTTTTATATCTGTTATGCAAATTTAACACTGTATTAAAGGATCTTGATGTAACTGATAGTAGTGTTGTTTCTCACTTCAGCAGTGGAAAGAATTTTTCTGGTAGCTGTCTGACAATATTATCTTGGTCAGGTCATTTAAGGTTGAAAATTTGTCTCTATTTCACTTAAGTTAGTCCAACTTCTCTTTGAAGTTTGTCAATCCAAAGCACAAGCTACACTCCATAATAAAGAATATAAGTGTGACTCCTTTTCTCAGAACAAAGACAAATGCCCTAAATTGCTTCAGTGTCTTTATACTCATTAAACTCTTTCTAAGCTTATTAACTTTTAGGATCTGCCTTCTGGAAAGATTTTGTGGAGGTACTCAGTCATATTACCCCCAGGATATGTTACAATATTGATAATTCTTGTAATTGTATGGTGTCAAAATATTTGGTATTCTTCCAGATTTGAGAACAAAATGCTCTTTTGAAAATTTCAGGACTCATTAAAAAGACACGTAGCAAAACCAAATACACATAGGCTGTGTAGAACTAGCAATAGTTTTTTTGCCTTCTGTTCCAAAGCCAAAGGAAATTTCTGTACACTGTGATCTAGAAAAAAACTTATGGGGATATTCCTGTTGGGAAATGGAATTTACAGGCCAGAGTTTATTTATTTCAACTGCTAACTGCCTTTTCCAAGGAATGAGAGAGGGACAACTACTAAATCACTTCCAGGTTTCTTCCCCAGCAGAAACAAGTAGATGTGCTTCCTGTCTTTGGGCAGTGAGGTGAATCCCCATCCTTCCCTTAAATTATATTTCTTTTGACTAAAAACTTCCCCTGATGCTTTGGATATTAGATCCAATGCTATAGAGACAGAGGAGCAGAAACTCTTTTACACCTTGTGAGGTACCAGATTGATTGCTGTCTCCAAAAATCAAGGGGCTTGATGAAGACAAGAACTTCACTCCACACGGGGCACAAAAAAAAAAAAAAAAGTTTGGCAGGTATGTGGAAAGAACATGATTAAACAGAAGGTATTTTCTTCTGTTCCTGACCCAGAGAGACTGAAGGATATGGGTGGATCTCATCACGCACGATTCTCTTCTTCAGTGCAGATTTTCATATTTCTGGTGTTTTTTACTTCTGCATTCTGCAGTAGAGTCTGTGAACCTAAACCTGCTTTTTTTAATCACTTCCTAAAAATAAATTTCTTGGGATTACACGGGTACATCTGTGGAAAAAATGTAATTAATTTATTTTTATTTATAAAATCCTAAATGAATGAAGACCAGCCTTGCTGAGAAACCACCTTTTTTTTGCCGTCATTTTTCTGTGCCAAAGATCAGCAAGTAAACATTGTGTAACACACTTCAGTCTACGTAGGAGGTAACAGCATGACAGTGCAGCTGAGCTGTTCTTTCAGCAGCATGGATGTCAGCCAAATCAGAATCACCACACAACCACAGCTTGACTGTCACCATAGGTATGACAAGGAGCCCGAAGGCCTAACTTCAGTTTGTGCATTCTGCTGTTTTCACAGTACCTAAATTCCTCTGAGCATTTTACACTTTGTTATGCTTTCCCCAAATCTTAGGACTGTGAAGTTTAAACTGCAGGTTGGAGAGGTGTATACCTAAAGTAATTGCCACTGGTTTGGACTCTGATGTTTATTGCAGCAGCTCTCAATTGTGGCTGTAAGAAAAGAAACACACAATCTACCACTGACTTCTAACTTGACTGCTACTGTAAGAAAATAGTATCATTCACTCAAAAAATTGTCTTGAATTTCTATTTTATATATATACATATGTATATTTACTAGTTTGCTAGATATTAAACAAATGAACTGATGAAAGTTTGTGGTTAAACATTTATTAAAATGATAACATATTCTTCCCAGCCTCTTCCCTTCCTCCCCATTCCTTTCCCTCTTTTCCATACAGAGATATCATAAAAGATACTATTTTGGGGCTTGCAAGGAATGCACTAATGTATATCTCTCATTTTCATCTTCATCCAGCACTCAGCAGTTGTAGTATAATTCCCAGCCTGTAAGAACAAATATTTTCTGCTTTATGCTCATGCATAAATCTGAAATTTACATGCCCATGTGCCACACACTTAGGTATAAATTATCACTAACCACTTTAAATTCAATTAAAATGCATTCTATTAACAAATGTGAGTTCAGACTGAACTAGTTAGGAAAAAAAAAAAAAGAGAGAGAGAGAGAGAGCACATAGGACCTTTTAAACTGCAAATTCTGCTATTCAGGCAGTGGGAAAACAATACAATTACATGCAAGGTCTTGTAGAGCCTTGCTTAATGCGTGATGAACACGCTGACCAAACACTCAGTCCTCCTACCTCTCTATCCCAGAAGTATCTGAAAGGAGCAGGACAGCTGTAGTCTTCCTGATTTTGGGCCATGGCAGAGAATGGGATGACAGATGTTGAGCTATTCTTTCAGTGCAGGCGGGAACTCCTCTCTGTCAAACAAAGAAGATTGACAGTCTCAGAGCCTGGTTTATTTGTATTAAAAAGCCAGCTGCTTCCTTAACAGTTGCAGGCAGTATCCCTAGCACCGAAGAAAGTGGATGAATACATTAGTAACTACTAACATGATGTTATCTGTTGAGTGATTCTGTGGAAACAGTAATTCAAAAAAAAAAAAAAAAAAAAAAAAAAAAAAAGTGGCATAGACTCCACTCAGTGTCAGTTTCTCCCTTGTAATGACATTTGTCTTTACTCCTGAACATACCAGGCTTCTAAATTTGTGCTAGAATATGTCCCCAAGCGTTTGTTGTGCGGTGTCTAATTAGTGTTCAACAGCTATCCTGTATGAAGCACTGACTGCCTTCCAAATAAAGAAACAGTTGCAGACTCTCTGCCTCAAAGACAAGTTTCTTCAACTAGACTTTCTTCAGACTTCTAATTTGCCAATAAATGGAATTTAACCATTTCAGAAGGTCTGTTTAGCTATTCATATTTAGCTCTTTTACCTACTTTTAATACAACACGATACGAGCTGGTATATAAAGGGTATTTCTTCACAGCGACTTCAATTTTTCATTAGCAAAGAACATCTCAGGGAAAAAAAAAACAGTTTACCGCATAAAATGTGAAAGTCAATTTTGAACAGCAGTATTTGAAAGACACAGAGTCAGCATACAGACAAATTACATTCCAATTACAAACATTTAGCAGTCATCAAGATTGCAGGTCCCTGTTAATTGGCGATTACCATACTGAAGCCTACACGCCCCGATGTGAGCATGGGGAAGCATATGACTGTTATCCGTCAGCATACGCTTTGCTTGCGTAAAAAGGAGATTTGTGTCTGTTGACAGCCTTAAAACCTCTCCCAGCCCGCGGTCAGCACCACGCGGACACCTGAGGAGGGAGGGACCGCCAGGAAGGCAGCTCGCACAGAAGCCCAGGGCTCTGCAGAAGCCGTGGGGCTCCCACAGGGCACATCCAGCAGCTCCCAGTCGCGGGGAGCGCCGCGTGTGCGTGGGGCGGGACGAGGCCCTCACCCCGCCCGCCCCGCCGCCCGTTGCAACCGCCCCCGAGGGCCGTCAACAACCGCCCTCTGCACGGCGGCAGAGCAGCCCGGCTCGGCTCGGGCCGGCCCCCTGCGCGGCCGCCTGTGAGGGCGCCGCTCCCGCCGAGAGGGCGGAGAGGGGCGGGAGCGGGAGGAGAACGGGAGGAGAACGGGAGGCGGAGGGGCGGAGGAGGGCCGGAGGAGGGCCGGGCGGGGACGGCCGCGGCGCGCGGCCTCGACCTTTTGTGCAGTGCCCTGCCCGGTTGTCAGCGCGGGGGGCGGAGGTGATTGAGAGGGAGGGTCGCGGCCGGGGTTTGGGAAGTGATGGCGTGTGAGTGAGCTCCGGGGGGCAGAGCGCGGAGTTGTGCCGATGTTCGCCCCGCGCGGAGGTGTTGCAGAGGGTACAGGTCTGTGCGTGGATGGGAAGCTGTGAGGCCGGGCAGGGGGCACAGGCAGGCTGCCTGACTCGGGTGGGATGCTGGCAAGTGTCAGGGTCCTTGAAGAACTGTCCCACTGTGGAAAAGGCCTGCGCTTATTCCGTTGCGTTTTTCTTCTCCAAGATGGGCAGCTCCAGTAAATTCAGACCGAGCCTTTGCTCTGTGTTTGAAGAACAGCATTCCACCAGCACAACAGTGAGTGGCCTGTCAGAGCAGCGGCACGTTCTACTGCCAGCCAAGTGAGGGTCACTGTGGCCTTTCATCCCATGGCTCCAGTGCAGGGCAGTTGTTGGACAATTAGCGAAACACCCTTGAGTAGTAGTGCTGGCCCCTCCTCATGCAGGACGAAGTGCTCTGAGTCTCGCGGATCTCAATGTCAGCTGGTGTGTTCAGTGTGAAGTCAACCACCAGATTGTTGCCAAGGGCCCCATTGCATCCTTGGTCCACCAGAGCTTTCTTCCCTTCCACTTCTGGACCAATGTTGTTTTTTTCCACTTAGTCATGGTAGAAATGCTGGATTCAAAGGCCAGCTGACATGGAGCTTCATACTAGATTGGACAGCACTGGTCTCCTCACAGTTGCCAGGTGCAAGAAAGGTATGTTTGAATGTTCCAGGAGACAGGGTAGGCTGAGTGATTTCTATCCAAGGAGAGAGAAACATCTCGGGGTTTCGTGGAGATCGATTCCTCTGAGACACCTTCTGAGCATCTCAGGCCAACATGACTTAAAACAAATGTAATGGACTCAGTCACAACATATTACATATTTTAACAAAAGAAATAAGAATCTTCTCCTGTGCTCTGCAGAGCTCCTGAAATTTCCTTCTAGGTCCCCATGGAGTTATTCTGCTCCTTCAGCTCATGTCTAAGGAGCGTAGAGATGTTTCTGTTCAGCAAGGACAAATAAGTGAAAAACACATCTACTGAAACTGTCAGCAGTGAGCAGGTTTTAGTTAGGGAGAATAACACACATAGGTAAACATCCCAGAAAGCTGCATGCAGAGTAGCAAACAGGATGGGAGCAAAGTTCTTTATCAATACCAGCTGTGTTCCCACTGAGGATAGCGCTGGTGGAAGTGTGCCCATTCTCTGTGTAACAAGGAAAGGAGTAAAACTGAGAATATTGAACACCAGACTTCTATTCGAAAGGAACAATTTGTGGTCCACTGAACTCACTACACCATGGACCTGTCATGGAAAATGTGTGTCCTTTGGTTAAAATGTGTCCAGGACTTGGCTGAATTAATGGTTTGCTCTCAAGCAGAGGTCTTCTGTGATGGGGAGAAAAGCCTGCAATGGGGAGAGAGGTGCTGCCAGTCTTTCTCTTTGGTAGTACTGCATTTACAATAGGGAGAACATGCTCAGGTGGTCTGGAGCCCTGGGAATAGGGATAGGGTCCAACCAACACTGCACAAAGTGACAAAGACCACAAGGGACAAAGGGCTGCCAGAGCAAAGCGGGGCCTGCCAGGCTCAGCCACAGTAGCCAGGGCACCAGGAGGGACTTCAGGCAATAGGCTGTGCTGCTCTGCTGTGCTGCTCTGTGGGTGTGGGGGGCTTCACACCTCTCATCCCATCCATTGGAAGCTTTGGAAACGGTTAGGAAATGGATACACACTGCTCAGCTTTGCAGAATCACCTTTGAAGACGATTACTGAAAAAGACAGAACTGCAATAACAGTTTATTGCAATATAATGCAGCAAGAGACAAAAATAGAAGGGGCTCATTATTGTGGTTGATAAACATAGGCAAAGCACATGCCTGACCTTTCATTTGTACAATTAATTGTTCCAGCAGAAAGAAAATGAGTCTTAATTGTGTGCAGCTTCCTAGAGGATCAGCTGTGTGTGCCCCTCCGCTCTCGGGGAAAAAGGCTGTGAAGTTTTCCTGAAGCTTTCTGCTTTCCACCAGGGCAGGAAAAGAAGAAAGGAGGTTCGCTGTGTTTCTTTCTCCCACCTCTGCCCTGCACCCCGCCTCCCACGAAGAAGAATATTGAGCTATAGTGCTATTTAAACAACCTCAACATTTTCTTCAGTCCAGTAAAACAGGCTCTTCCTCTTGCATTTTCAGTGCTATTTCGTGCCTATAATAAGGAAATACTGTATAATGCTCAATCGAAAGTCGTTTCAGAGTCCAAGAGTCAGTCAAAAGCAGCAACTTAAACCCACTCCTAATTTGACTGTCAAATCACGTTGATAGCAGTGGGTGGTCACAGTTCGAAACGAGACTTCCCAGCCCCCTGTGTTTCTATCCAAATGATGTCCGTGGGCTTCGCAGGGCTGGGTCACGGTGTGCTCGCAGTGCCGATACCCAGCGCCGGACTCGGGAACGACCCCGTGGTGGTGAGCGGGGTATCGCTCCAGGACCGGCACCGTGGCCGCAGAACGAACCCAGCGCCTCTCGCCCTAGTGCCCGGCGGCAGCTGGTTCCTTTGGAGGACCCCCCTTGAAGCCCTTTTGTCCCGTCCTGCCCGAGGACCGATGTCCTCCGCACCCATCCTGCCGGGGGGTCCCGGGGCTCAAACGCTATCGGGCCCTTCTCAGCTCGCCCATCAGATCCCGCCCGCAGAGCGTGACCGTCCTAAACGGACCTCTTATCGATAGCGATTTTTAATCTCGATCTCACAAAGGAGCACATTCTCTGCCCCTTAATAGAGCACAACGCCCATTGACTTCTATCCCATTGACTTCAATGGGAGTTTCGCTCCATTAAGGACTGCAGAATTTGGCCTAAACTGACCGCAATAATTTTGCTGCCGGTAATAGAGCTTCAAAGCCGTCTCTAATTAGCCGATGAGCAGGAATCGTTAAACATGCAGTACAATTCCTCCAGCTACTCCGAGGCTGCGGAGCAGTTGAACAGTCCCGTTCAGCCCCGGGGAAGCTCAGAATTCAGCTATCGCTGCGACTTCAGGGGGGACAGCGTGGGGACGGGGTGCTGGACGGGACATTCCTGGTTCCATAGCCGCTCTGCTAGCGTAGGAACAGGAGAACAGGAGAACGATCGGCAGATCGCACACTGATTCTTTCCCTCCTTCGAAGGTGCCTGAAAAAGAATCACTGTACGTGCTGCTGTTTCTATTTATCAAAGACCAGCCTAATTAGTTTTGTTTATCCGTAACCCAGAGAGCTCCTAACGAGTTATGCAGAATCCCACAGTGCAACCGAGCTGCAGTTTGAGCTGCGCTCAGCTCCGCTGCGACCGGGCACCTTCTCTTCCAGCAGGAGCAAATTCCGTCCCCTTGAGCCAAGCTCGTCTGTAAGGGCACTTCCATTGCACGCCGTTCGTGGGCACAGCCTCCTTCCCGAATCCCACAGCTGTACATCCAGCAGCGTGCAGAAATGCCTCGCCAAGACCTGGTTTAATAGCCGAGTTCTTAAGCGCTTATCAACCTATATTTCCGCAGTGTGTCTGTAACCTGTGAATTTGAATTTGGAAAACAACGTTTTCCTTTTGAAATAATATATTCAGCTATTCGTGCAAAGGCGAAATATGGCTATATACATATATATATACACATAATTTTAAATAGCATATTTTTAAAGGGCATTTCCGTATAATCTTCTCGAAAAACTGACCAGTAGAAGAGAATACTCCGGAAATCGTACGCTGCATACGCAGCATCCCAGTCGTCTTTTTGATAAAGAAATCTGCCTGTAAGTTTTGGTCAGTATTCTAGGCAAAATATGCTCAACAGATGATAGTGGAGATGCAGCCAGAAAACAACTCCAGCTATTTAAACTGCCAAATGAGACATAAAGCCGCATTGTAAAAATCATCTGGAAAACAGGTTTTCCTATTGAAGTCGCTATGTGTTAATTACTGTGATCTGGAAGAGCGCTGTATCTAAACGCCTGGAAGCCGACTTTCACCCCGAGTATGTAAATGAAGAAAGTGCTGAATCTAAGCCAGAGGGTTCATGTTCGGATTCATTTCCGTGCATGCCTAGACATTAATATGTGTTCATGTAGGGTTCGTACAGTACGAGGTGTTATTTCCTTATAAAGAAACACCAGGTCTCGCTTTCCATTCTCCTTACAAAATTATTCACATTATTTATGCTACATTGAGCGATCTAATTTCTTCGTGATAGTCAGCTAATTGCTCTGGCAGGTAATTAGAAGCGGTTTACAACGCAAAGGGCTTCTGCGGTGCCCCTCGGATTATTAAGTTGCTCTGTAAATTATACCATATTTGCCGAAGAGAGCGGGGGAGGAAGGAGCTAACGATCTTTTGAGAAGTTCTTCTCCTGCGATCGGAGCCGAAACGCGTCCCTGTCCCCCCTCCTCCCCACCCAAGACTTAAAAAAATAGAGGGAGGGGGCTTTGCCGGGGCGCGGAGTCGAATTATTCTAAAGCACGCGATCTGAAGCCCATTTTGTTCGTGCTCACTGGTCCAGAATAACTTGGCCATAATGGCCGGGAATGGGCCAGGTCTGCAGCAAGCTTCCTGCGCCGTGGCAGCATCCAGCGGGCATGTGGGAAAAGAATGGCTTAAATGGGGACATCTGTTCAGTGCTGCTCATCTCGCTCCTACAGCCAGGTCAGGTGAAGGGAATAACCTGCTCGCCACCTTGTCCCCTTCCCGCTGCCCTCCTGCCATCCCCCCCCCTCCCCCCGCCCCCAGCCCCGCTAATCAGCTGCCGGGTTGGGGGAGCGACGAGGGGCCACCTAATTGCTCTGCAAATAGCGACAGGGGAAGGTGGCGGGTACATTGTAAGAGGAGCAGTAAATATATCAATATTAGGGTCTCTCGAGTCAAATCGCGGGAGCTCCGAGCGAGAGGAGGCTGCGATGCAGTCTCAGTGCGCGCTCGCCGCGGACAGACGTTGCTGCTCGCCCGCAGGTACGGCTCGCTCGGAGCAGAGGGGCTTCTCGCACTTCGCAAACGGCAGCAAGAAACGTCGCGTGGCTTTGATATATTATTATTTTTTTTTCCAAATTGCCACTTTTTGTTGGTAGTTGGTAGAATATAGAAATCAATACATACATACGTTCGTAGAAAGCATTCCTTCTCTCCTGTGTTATCTTCAGACTGATTTTTCTCAGACCGTGTATTTTCAAGTGTCCAAGCACACCCACACATACGCGTGCACACGCACACGGGAACGAGCATTTGTATGCACAATTATATACACCTTTACACGAGCAACAGCATTTCGGGGCGCGACCCTGCTTCAGTGGGAGCCCTTGCCCTGCACTCCGATCTCTCAGGCGGTAACTGTACATCGCCACCCGCCTGTACTGCTCGTACAGTGATTTGAGCACATGTGTGGTTAAACCATCGGACACGGAGCGGGTCCCAGATTATTTGTAATTAAACACAATTCCCAAAGTAACATTTATCTTCCCGAAACTGCGATTGCAATTGTCAACCGTCTGGAGGAGACGCGGGGTAATCTGGAAGCATTACCTCCTCTCCTAACGGAGCAGAATGAAAAGAAATCAATACCACCGAAGAGAAGAATTTAGTAGTTTTTAACTGTAAGTGGCGCCTGGGAGAAAGTGATGGATAATAAGAAAAGCAGAATGCGCCTTAAACAAATCTATTGGGAGCAGGAGCGGGGCGCGGGGCTGCGCGCAGTGCCCGCGGGTGGCAGCGCCTGGTGCTCGCTGTCCCCTCCGCTGCTCCGGTACTGATGGGAGCTCCCGGGAAGCACCGGGAATTGGAGATAAAATATTGGGGGGGCGAACTGGGATGGGAGGAAAAAGGGAGAGGAAGGGGGAGACGCGGATGGAGGATGCCTCTTCCTCCCCAGGCACGCACACTTGTGCACGGAGCTTTCGCCTATCGAGTGACAGGAACATTGCGGGATTGTCGTGTGCTCCCCTCCCAAGCCCCCCACAAAGCGCTCCGTCTCTCCTTGCCCGCAGCCCATGGAGCAGCCAGGCCGCCCGGCGCTGGGACAGGGGTTGCGGTACCTGAACACACTTTCGCAACGGCGGATGAATTAACTTCGGAACCCCGCGCTGCAATGAACGCAGCACCCGCGCACACACGGGGTCCGCTGGTGCCAGTACACGTTTTTCCAGCTGCAGTCCGACGAAACGACGCAGCCGGACAATGGGGAACGTCGCAGGTGAACCGCAGCGGTGTGAGCGATGTTTAATAACAGCGTTAACCACCACCACTGCCCGCTCGGCACCTCACGCTCCTCTCCGGACGTTTGGTTTCATTGACGTGGTAATCCCCATCCCAGCCCGGCTAGGGGTTTGCTGTCACCCCTCGGTCAAGGAATGCCGCAAGTGACAATGCCAGGTGCAGGGGCACCGCGGGGCCCGGATCCCGGGGCAGCACGGCCCGGGCAACGCGGGGAAGGAGCTCCCCCGTGCTGCCCACGGGAACGGGGCCAGAAGCCGCGTGCCGGCCGAGGCGGAACGCGGCGACCCGGCGGTGTAAGTGTAACCACACGCAGGACATGCCGTGCTGCTTCCTAATAGTGACATTCACCATCCGGCGTGGGCAGCGGGCACTTCAATCCTTCCAGCTCTGCCTTTGCAAATAGGCAGCGAGACCTCTCCTTCCCCAAAGAGAAACCTCTCACCACGCCGCAAAGCTGTCTGCGGGCGGACCAGACCCTGGAAGAGGATCCATCCATCTCCCTGCGAGCGGAGCGCCGGGGGTTTCTCCGAGGAACCCCCCCATAGCCCAACCCCGAAGGTTCGCGGAGGCTGTCGGCGCGGCTCAAGTTCGGCACTTGCTAATGGATATTGTAGGCACAAGATGTTCGGTAGACTTGGGCAAGTTGTTCCCGGGATGTAAATTAGGTCCCAAAAGCTGTTGTCCAAATCGAAGAAACAGAGAAATTAATCTGGGAGACTATCCATCATAGGCTGTAATAAAGGGAGCGACACGGATGAGACAGATGATATGATTAAGGAGCTGTGGTCGTTTTAATTAACTTTTTGCTGTCCTGTAATGATCAAACTGGTCAACAGACCCGGTCAATAAGCATGTTAATATCAAACAAATAAAACCAGGGATGATTAAAAACCTCCTGGTTTATTAAATTTGAAATTCAAATGAAATTTATGCTGCAGATGCATACAGAATGCTAATAGATTGTAGCTTTATTGAGAGTGGATCCCACAGGTTTTCAAGAAACAGTGCGAACATTTATCTACTCCCGTACATTACACTTCAAACGGAAAGGAAAAAAAAAAAGTTTTAATTAATTTCTGGAAAACTTCTGCTTGTTGCCTCTCTCCCTTCTCTTCCCCCCAACCCCGCTTCGCAAAGCTGATGGACTGCAGCCTCAAGTGCGGTGGTCAGTAAGGCAATGCAAACCAAACCCTACGCTTTTCTTAAATCCTGCGCCCACCCAGCATCGCCAGACGCACAGAGGAAGGCGGCGGAGCGGCTTACCGCTCACAAAGTTCAGCAGCTGCTGATTTCCCAGTTTCAGTGAAACTCGGAGCGACAGGAGAAAGCCACTGACAGCACTTGCTGTGATTTCTCCTCAGTTCTGATGGATTTGCCTTTTTCCTCCCTCTATATTCAGCTCCCTCGTACAAACTCCCACGACTATTCGTACAACTAGTTTTTCACGATTTCCAGCGCTGCGCTTTTAAAGGAAAAGCGCGCTGAAAATCCACAACTTTCAGCCCCAAATTAAAAAGCCGGGGCGAGCCTTAAAACAAGCACAGAAAAGCCCGAGTGAGGGCCGTGTGCGGGCAGAACGAGGAGCCGAAGGAAGAGCCACCCGGAGAGGCTCTCCTCGAGAGATTCATCAGCAGTGCCGACCCTGCGCGCTCCGGGGCTGAAAGGGGCGCGTGTCGGTCTCTAAGCGGAACCCGGCACGCCGCAAAATGGGATTTTCTGTGCCTCTAAAATGTAGCGCTCGCGATGCTTGTTTTGCTATTACGCTTTCTGATCTATGTCTTAATAGTTCCTCCCCACCTCCAGCAGATAAAGGAAGCGGAGGTAAAAAGTTAATAAGCATTCATTCAAGGGAGTATCTCCGGGAAATGTTCTTCCCCCCTTTGCGGGTGATAGTATTGATTAAATTAAACCCGAAATTTAAACAAGTGTGCATTAGGTCTGTAAAATGAATATCATTATAGAAGGAGACCAAAGCAATGAAGTTAATTCTTTTTTATTTGTTAAACGGAGTTCCCTCCTTCCCCCACCCCTTCCTCCTCCTGGGCTGGCCCTGTCACGCCTTCTCAACAGGCGAAAATCAGTCAGAGAGAAACGCGACATTTATGGTAACCGTCAGCCTTCAGAGAAAGAAAGCAGTTCATTAATTTACTTCGCTCTTGCTTCAAAGTATGATAATGTACGGTACCCCCCGATCAATAGATATGATGTACAGTCGATATCCCCTCGGAACAGCTCGAGGGGAAAGGATATCTGCCCCCACGACGCGAACGCACCGCGGGGTTCTCTACTAGAGATCGCGGGCCGGGCCGGGGGCAGCCGCGGCCGTGGGGGGGCAAGGGGAGCCCGGCCCAGAGCTGCGGACGGGGGGAACGGGAGAGGGAGGACGGTGCGGAGGAACCGGAGGAACAGTGCTCCCGCGCTCTGCCACCGCTGCGACTGTACAGAAATGCGAACAGATCCGAGCAGCCCCGCTCACACCTCGAAGGGGTGGGAAGGGACGGCCAGGACCAACCAGCCCGAGCGAGGACGGCTCAGGGCCGCCCTTCCCGGGGCCGCGGGGCGAGGGGCGGCGTTCGCTCCGTCGGGGCCTCACGCGGGGCGAACCGCTCCGGCCGCGGGACCGGACCGCTCCGGACCGAACCGAACCGCGCCAAGTCGAACCGGGTAGAGCCGAGCCGGGCCGGGCCGTGCTCGACGGCGCTGATGACCTCACGCAGTCACGTCGGCGAGCGGCGCGGCGGGGCCGGGGATTGGCTGGCGGCGGCTCAGCGGCACTTCAAAGCCGGCGAGGGAGCTACAATTGTGGTGGAATGGGCGGAACTGAGCATTGTATTGCACACCTCTAAAAAAACACTGCCTCTGATTTATCAATATAAAAAAGATCCTCTGAGAGGAGGGCACTTTTGTGTGATGGCAACTTCACTTCTAGGGGTGAGTCTAAGGATTTTTTCTCTTGCTGGTTTAATTAGTTTCTTTTTATTGTCGATTGGAGGGGGTTAAAATAACCCCTGTCTTGACCGGGGCTATCAGTCTCCTCTATTGAGCCTTTTTTTTTTTTTTTTTTTTTACTTTTTTTTTTTTTTTTTTTTAACTTAAGTACAAGTGAGTTTCGGAGAAAAGAAAGAGCGAGAGGGGGAAAAGGGGCAGAGTCACTTTGCAGCGCACAGGAAAAGGTTTAAGGGCATTTGTAGGAACAGCCCCCAGCACCCGGGCTGCGCGCTGTGCCCGCACCGCGGCCTTTCTCCGCACATGTTGCTGTTGGAAGGGAAACCCCGGCACCGCCGCTTCTGTAGGGCGCAGTTTCTAATTTGCAACCGAGTGTGGCTTTTTATTTCCCTTTAAAATAACACAGTCCGCCGTGTCCAGCAGGTATGTTCAACTTGTGTATACGTACAGATGTAAAATTTATGTATATATTTAGTTACGGTTGGTACGTGAGGCTCTTTAAGGAAGCCTTTTCAATTTATTTTTAATTATTTATTTGATAAGCCGGCGCTTCACTACTTACGAACCACCCCATCTGCCCCGAGGACCGGGAAGCGCCGGGTCCCGGGGAGGGGAACGGCACGAACGCAGCCGCCGCTGGGCTGGTGGCAGCTTTTAAGCTACATCAAAGCTGCGGCACCAGAAGCAACTTTTCCCTCCCCCTCTCTTTCCCCCGAGCTCCCTGGGCAGGAGGACCGGCAGCAGATCCGCGGGACTCAGGGCCGGGCCGGGGCGGCGGGCGGGCGGATGGCGGTGGCGGTGCCGCTCGGTGCCTGACGCCGGCGGGACGCCCCCGTCCCCTCTGTGCCCGCAGGAGGAACCGCGGGTTGGCTCCACGCCGCTGGCCATGCTCGCCGCGACCTGCAACAAGATCGGCAGCCCCAGTCCCTCGCCGTCCGCCCTCTCGGACAGCGCGTCCTCCTTCGGCAAAGGCTTCCACCCCTGGAAACGCTCCTCCTCCTCCTCTTCGGCCTCGGCCGGCAGCTGTGGTGCCGTGGGCTCCGGCCTCCCGGGCTTCGGCGTGGCGGGCGCGGCGCGGAACGGCTCCTCGGCGGCGGCGGCAGCGGCGGCGGCGGCGGCGGCCGCGCTCGTCTCGGACTCGTTCAGCTGCGGCGGCTCTCCGGGCTCCAGCGCATTCTCGCTGACGTCCAGCGGCGCGGCGGCCGCCAGCTCGCCCTTCGCTAACGACTACTCCGTGTTCCAGGCGCCGGGCAGCGCCGGCGGTGGCGGCGGCGGGGGAGGCGGCGGCGGCGGGGCGGCGGGGCAGGAGTCGGCTCACCAGCCCGTCTTCATCTCCAAGGTGCACGCGTCGGTGGAGGGGCTGCAGGGCATCTACCCGCGGGTGGGCATGGCGCACCCCTACGAGTCGTGGTTCAAGCCCTCGCACCCGGGGCTGGCGGCCGGCGAGGTGGGCTCGGCGGGCGCCTCCAGCTGGTGGGACGTGGGCGCGGGTTGGATCGACGTGCAGAGCCCCAACGGGGCGGCCGCGCTGCCCGGCTCGCTGCACCCCGCGGCCGGCGGACTCCAGTCCTCGCTGCACTCGCCGTTGGGCGGCTACAACTCGGATTACTCGGGCCTCGGGCACTCGGCTTTCGGCGGCGGCGCCTCCTCGCACCTCCTCAGCCCCGCCGGGCAGCACCTCATGGACGGATTTAAGCCGGTGCTGCCCGGCTCCTACCCGGACTCGGCCCCGTCGCCGCTGGCCGGCGCCGGGGGTTCCATGCTGGGCGGCGGCCCCGCCGCGCCGCTCTCCGCATCGCCGCGCTCCTCCGCCCGCCGCTACTCTGGCCGCGCCACCTGCGACTGCCCCAACTGCCAGGAGGCCGAGCGGCTGGGGCCGGCGGGGGCCAGCCTGCGGCGCAAGGGGCTGCACAGTTGCCACATCCCGGGCTGCGGCAAGGTGTACGGCAAGACGTCGCACCTGAAGGCGCACCTGCGCTGGCACACGGGCGAGCGGCCTTTCGTCTGCAACTGGCTGTTCTGCGGCAAGCGCTTCACCCGCTCCGACGAGCTGCAGCGGCACCTGCGGACCCACACGGGCGAGAAGCGCTTCGCCTGCCCCGTCTGCAACAAGCGCTTCATGCGCAGCGACCACCTCAGCAAGCACGTCAAGACCCACAGCGGCCCCGGAGGCGCCGGGGGACCCGGCGGCGGCGGTCCCGGTCCCGGCCCCGGCGGCAAGAAGGGCAGTGACACCGACAGCGAGCACAGCGCGGCCGGCAGCCCGCCCTGCCACTCCCCGGAGCTGCTGCCGCCCCCCGAGCCCGGCCACCGCAACGGCCTCGAGTGACGGTGGCGCCGCGCAGCGCCGCGCAGGGGACGCGGACACGTAAGTACCCGCGCGGCCCCGTGGGGAGCGCGCTCCGGCCCCGCACCGCACCAGTCGGGCGGCGGAGCTCCGCCGGGGGCCGCCTCCCCTGCCCTCTCCGTTCCTTAGGGACCCCCTGTCGGGTCGCACCGTGGGAAAAGCCACGTTTCTCCCGCTGGAAACCGCAGCACTTCCGTCCGGGAGAGGGTCCCGGGGCCGCGGTCGGGCGCTTCCCGTGGCGGGGGCTCCGCGCCGGGCTGCGAAAGCAGCGCCCGCCGTCGGTTCTCCTTCCCGTCGGGACCGCCCTCGTCTCGGTGACTGCCAAAAGCCCTTCTGCTCCCGGAGACCGCGGAGACACGGTGCTCTCCCTTCTTTTTTTTTCCCCCTTTCAGTTGTTTACCTCCCCGCATCCAAACGTTTTTGTGTTTTCCGGCGCATTTGGATCATTCCCGCTTGAGTGGGAATCGCGAAACCCGCTGGCAATAATTAGGTTTCAAGTCCCCTATTTTTAAACCCCGTAAAAATAAACACAGCATTGGTTGTGAGCGGAGCTGCGGTTCAAATGCCAAAAAGAGAGAGGCTGGGGTGGGGGGGGAGGACAGGAAAGTGGAAAGTGAAATATTTGTAAAATACATCAGAACCTCTAGGTTTGTACCATGGGGAATCATTCTAGATTAGTAACAATGACTCCACCAACGTATCGGTGTGAGGTGCAGTTGTCCAGGAGACGATTTGTATAGTATTTTTCTTGTACATTACTTCCAGTAAATATTTGGAAATATATTGAAGTACACTCGAGCTTTTTTTTTTCTTTTTTAAGTTTTTATTTTATTTTACTTTTCTAAATATTTCTTTTTCTGCCACGAGAAAGCATTACCAGTGCAGCCCTCCTCAGTTTTATTTCTGGACTCATTTCCTGGAGTGTCCATCAAAGCGCATTTCAGGATATAGGTTTTGCTTGAATATTAATTTAGGTAGGCATACAACTGTAATTAAGCAAACAATATTTGATAAATGTTGAATGACATTTAATTTAATGGAGCATGTACTTATTTGCATTTGCTGGCAGTTCAGGTATAGTCACAGTGAGAGTTCTCCTCTAGTTCCTGAAGTGGGTTTGCCACGACCCATGTATTAATAAACTGTCCGAGTGAAACTGAACTAACGTTGGCCTATGTGTATTTCCTGAAAATAATATTGATAAATGTTAATAAACACTCCTGACACCACATTAGCGGTTTGCCCTGCTGCAAACTAATTGTCTCATTGTAATGTTGAAATAATTTGGATATTTCACATTGAAATGGAAAGCCCTTCGCTGGAACATTTTAGATTTGCATTTTAAATGCATGAAATGTAATTGATTTTTATCTGTAATATTTTAAATGGTATTAATAAACTCCAGAGCGAACATTCTATCCCAGGCAGCTCTTTGCTTTCCTTCTTTCTCACTCCACCGTCGTGGGCAGTGCTGTGCTCTGAGCCCTATGGCACACACAGTTCTCAGAGTTTCTTCCAAAGGGGAAACTCAATGAACTGAAAGCCGCTGTAGGCTGTGCCACCACTGGGGCAGCACCGGGAGCGTGCTGGCATTCTGCTTGGCATGCTAGGAGAGGAAGCTAAAGAAAAAGCAGCAACACTACTTTCATCTTTTCATCTTTCTTTTCTTTCTTTCTTTTTTTTTTTTTTTTTTTTTTTTTAAATTTTCAGAATCATTTCTCACATTGAGAAAGGCCAATGCAATGCGGGAATTCAAATGATAATTATTTCTTTAAAAAGAGCTTGGTGGCTCTATACTTGGAGCCAGGTTTGGGTGGTCATGGGCAGAGCTGTGCCATGTGGACTGGTGACTCCTGCAGCCCCAGTGGGACAGACGGTGGGGTTGGGACGTTTTGGGTTGCCAGGGTGGGGTGTCTGGCGTTATCAAAGCACTTCCTGAGCTGGGAACAGAGGTGCAGGGGAGTGGGGAGTTAAACCTGCCACCTCCTGCTTGATCGGGAAGCGTTGTCTTTGCGTTTTCGCCTTGAAGTGAATCTCAAGAGCATTACGTTAGCACCTTGACATCAGGGAGAATATGTCATTCCTTTGGGAAATGTGGCCCCTCATGTTGCACACCATTGGTGTGCTGAGAGATTGGGGTTAGAGCCTAAAATTGGCATAGAAGAAAGATCTTTGTGCGGACGCAGGGAAGCACATTCCTGTGACAGCCCTACAGCAGCATTAAAACATGTAGCAAAAGCACGCAGGGTGCTTGGCTCCAGTACACTTGGGCTTGGGAGCTATGAGTGTTATAAGGCTCGGAAGGGACTTTTAAGGTGCATTGGAACTGGGATTTGCTCTGCTTGAGTTTCTCTGAGCTGCATTCTGAATGTGTGTCATTACAGATGCAGCCATCGGGGCCTGCAAAGTTTTCTACGAAAGCAAAGCAACAGTTTGCTCTGCATTTTTTCCTCTCTTTACTGTTATCATTATTAATTTAATGTTGTGGAAATGCAGCGATGTACCAGCACCAGATTCCCATTGTGGGAGTGAGAAGCACTGTTGCCTGCTACTTTATTCCTTATGGGCACCAAATGAAAAGGAAACAGACGAATGGCCCCAGTGCTACTTCTCCAATATCCCCTCTGAAGGAACAGCCACTAAATGCCGCCGACTGGGAGCCCAATTCTCTGTTTTGGAGCAGTGGCAAACTCATCCTTCCAGGGAAGGAGCTGCTGTGTTTCTCTGGGATCTGTAAGAACACAATTTTTTTCTTTCTTTCAGCAGCAGAGCCCAGCACTTGAAGATTGAATAGCTCCTTTTGGTCATTTATTTCCTTTTACTAAACCCCTCCAGATAAGGGCATTGAGCTGTTTGATAGCAGCCGGGAACTTGTCTGGCTCTGTGCAGATGAAGGTAGAGCTAAACCAGTTTGCTGACCTGTGGGTCAAACTGGCGTCCATCATCGTACCTTCCAGCCACCCGCTGGTGATTGTGGCCATTCCCATTTGCTCTCTGACCTTTTAAGTCTCTCCCCTTCAAGCTCATAGCAATGTCTATCAAATTTTGCGCCCCGTTTTCCCATGATTCTGCCTTTTCATTGTCATTTTCCTGTTTAACTTTTCAGTAGACCAGAGATGGGAGATGCACACAGTCGGAGCTATTCACAGCATTACTTCCTCCCTGCTCGGTGCCTTCCACACCACTTCCAGCCTGAACCGGGACCAGGGGCTGCTGGCTTTTTCTTTGCCTCCAGCCTAGGGCCTCAGAAGTAAAAGACTACACCCTGAGTTTGTGAATGTAGTGCTCAATCCAGCCCCAGCCCCTTCCCAGCTGCAAAGGTGCTAAATGTGGCACAACCGATCTTTCAATCTCAAACGTTTACAGGTAGGCACTTGCCAAACCCTGCCATGCTCCAGTTGCATTCTATGGAGTGACCTCTGTTTCAGCTATGGGAAGAAGGAGGCAGAAAAAGGTGTGAACAGATTGGGTGTGTGGCTGTGCACACTCCCACAAAGTGTGGTAAGAGGTCCTCTTTTGCTGCACAGGAGCAACCTCACCTTCCTCAGTGTAAATGTTTTCTCAGCTTGCTCCATTGCAGCTCATTGTTCTAAAGATATATATATATTAAATCCTCAGTGTTTATGTGGAGAAAAGCATATAACTGATTTAACACCGATTTTTTGACTGTTTGAGTGGTAACTTTTCCAGGTAGCTGGTTATCTTGAGCTTGAGTGGATGGGGAAATTGTTACATCTCAGAAAAGTATGCATGGAGAAAACCTGTGTCGCTGAGGAAAACTCCTGCATTTCCAGTTCTGTGGTTCTCTAACTGCTGCTTGAAATGATTCCTTTTTTTCAGAATGGCATTAGGGAAATAGCAGCAAGTGATAGGAGCTTTACCGGAGCACTCTAAATGAGGAAACTCCATTTTATAATTGTAGAGTTTGAAACAAACCAGGAATCTGCCTTTCTCTTCGGACAGTGGACAGTCCCCTGGAGCTCTGTGCTCGGAGTGCTGCAGCTGCCGCCGACGGGTGACGGGCATCTCTCGTGGGAGTCACCTGCGGCTCAGCACTGCGACATTCCCGGCTTTCAGACTGCGAAAAGCAAAACGCTGCCGCGGAGCGTTCGCAGGTGCAAAAGCCGACGGCTCCAGTGCGCAACGCTGCGGGATGGGGCAGGAGGGACAAGCACTGTGAGCAGAGGTGACACGGAAACGTCGTTCCCGGGTGGAGAAGGAACACAGCATGGGCGGGGCCGGGAAGCACCTTTGGAACAGTTTTTGCTGTCGGGGTGCAGGAACGCCACAGATTTCTTTAGAAGGTGGGCGGTGGGAATTTGTTTTCTTATTTTGTCGTCAGCGCTCTGGGACAAGCGGCTGCACTCAGCCGTGCCCCCTTAAATCGGGGGCGAGCGAGTTGCCCCGAATCCCACCTCCAGTCCTTTTGCTCCGCTGCCCGGCTCCCCTCCTGTCCGACCCCCGGAGCTGTGCCGCAGGCTCGCAGCGCCCCCCGGTGTGTGCTCTTCGGCGCGGTGACCCCGGGGGGGATCCTTCCTTGCCCGAACTCCTTCGAGGGTAACGCTGCCTGTTCACGGGGCAAGCAGCTGCTGCGGGCAGAGAGGCCTCTTGGAATTTGTGGGTGTCACCTGGCAATAAGCAAGACCGGGGAGAGGAAATAAGGGAGGTGGGGGGCAGCTGACAGGGTGGCAGGGGCTTCTGTGAAACTCACGTGCCACATAATGCGAAGTTGGAAGCAGTGTTTTTGTGAGTTACGGTGCGGAGAAATGCTTCAGCACACTGTGCACTCGGAGAGCAGAGTCTATTCCTCCTGCCTGTTAAGCAGAGTGTATTCCTGTCTACACTGAACACTGCTCCTGAGCTCTGCAGTCTTCTTCTAAAGCTTTTTTTCTTCTCCTTCATGCTCTCCTTCTTTTTAAGAGTATACCTTGTTATTAAATATTCTTGTGGGCAGTCGATCGGAAGAAGGCTGAGCACGGCTGGAATGGCTCCCCCTGCTTTGCCAGCTCTTGCCTCTCCCAGTTTTGCCATCCCCTGAGATTTGCATTGCGGAGAAGTGCAGTGGAAGGGCTGCATTGAGCAAAGGCAAAAGGGAAAGGTGAAGAGAATACTTTCAGGAGTGTAAACAAGCATTAATGCTGCTGCTTTCCTGACCCCAAATCCAAGTGTCTGTGGTCAGGTTTTAAACTAAGGAAAGAAGTTGTGATGCTCAGAACTGCATCAGAACAGCTTTCTCCTCTGTGCTGGTTCCCCTTGCTGCACACTCCTCACATGCTTTTAACCCCTTGGTCTCCTCCCCTGCAGACTTCAGAGATATATATATTTTTTTCTCTAACGATCATACCTGAGTATCAGATCTATATGACAGAAAACAAGACTGAGGATTTTTCTTCTCCGTTAAAGTAATCCTGGAGTGAAGTTGCTGCCTCTCCCTGCAGACCTTGCCTGTTGCAAACAAATTCCTGCACAACGTTCCCTTTTCACAGCCTCCAGGTGAGTGCCATGCTGCTGGCAGAGCTGACAAGCTGCTGATGTTTGCCTGTAGCCATTGCCAGTTTTCTCCAAATAGATGAACTACTCTCAAAACATTCCTGAAAAGCCCCAGGGGTGAGGTATTGATATAGGCAATGGAAACAGGCTATCTCAAGGAGGGAATCCCAAATTGGTAAG
Organism: Centrocercus urophasianus; assembly: GCF_019232065.1. Lineage (NCBI taxonomy): Eukaryota > Metazoa > Chordata > Aves > Galliformes > Phasianidae > Centrocercus > Centrocercus urophasianus. Next base: position 18,305,407 of record NW_024884711.1, read on the forward strand.
AAATTGGTACTCAGAATGGCAGTAAGAGCCAATATCACTGTCTCCTGTGTGTGTTTGCTTTTGGTACTGCAAATCCTGCCACTCTGAATCAGAGTTTAATTTGCTCATCCAAGAAGAAAGCTGAACAGGAAAAAAACTTGTCAAACACAGCGTACCATTGCTCACTGTGCTGCACGTGGTGACACACTGCTAATCCCTCATAGCCTCCTCTGCGCTGGGACAAACATATCTCAGAGGGCTTCAGGGAAGGACTTCTCTGCAGGGCATAGGTATCTCTTACACATATAGTGACACATTCTCTGCTCAGCAGTAAGTGCAATTTGTCGGTGTCATGCTCTCCTCCTGGGATCTCCAGCAGTCTGCTGCTCTGACGCCCACCTTGACACTGGGTCACATCTACTGCACACCTACAGCACATGACGCACAGAGCCATTGACCTGTGGGAACGGCTGCAGTCAGCTTCCTTTTCAGCCAAGCACGGAACGTTTGGAAGGATGAATGAGTTGAAAACACATGAGAACAGCATGTATTTGTTAGGAAAAAAGTTCTAAAAGCTCTGTGATCTCTGAAAGACTTGGATCCTGGAAAGCCTGCACTTGCTGAGGGCACCATTTTAAATGTAGGTGTGATATATTTGTTTCTAGTCCTGCCTAATTCTTTCTCCCTTCTTCCTTAACAACACAGAAAAGCCAAAAATCAGTCTGACCTGATGCTATACGTAGATGAAAAAATATGCACTTCAAAACTGTGATGTGGAGATTGCCTCTGTTCTAAATAACCACTGTGTGCCCAGTTACAAAACACACGGTATGTGAGAGTTCCTAATATTTTATAGATGTTAAATCACCACCTGGCTAGCATTTACATTCATGTCAGGCCCTACTAATTTTCACTCATTGTGGCAGATATTAGTTTTTCTTTTCTCTCACTTTATGAGTCAGGTAAGAAAGTTGATGGACTTCTAATCATCAGCTTAGGTGCCAAGTTTGCACATATCTTTTTCTCACCTCTCTGCAGCTCAGTATCCCAAGGTAATTTCTATTCAGCACCATGACATGTCAGAGAGTGGATGTAAAATGTCTGTTATAAATACGTCCAAGCTGAAATAAAGATAAGAATGAAAGATTTTCCACCTTTGGCCTCAGCAATTTCTATTCTTAAACATTCTGTTGGCAGATATTTCCTGTTTTCAGTAATACTACGTAACATAGTTGCAGGCAACAGGAGAAACTGATAATGCTCTTTAGGCGTGATAGGCTACCAAAATTCAATACTTTAAAATTAAACTTAAAAAAACCAAAAGATGAAAACCAAGAATAAACTATGGCCGATTGTCTTAGTTGACATTTTTTTTTAAGGTGGTATTTCTCTGTTTTGTTTTGATTGATTGTGCAATCTCGTAGCAAAGAGACAACTTTGTTTTGTAATTTAGTTGCTGGCTTGCTACCAAGATGGTGATAGCAGAATTAGCAGAAGTTTAAAATAAAATAAAGAAACTGAAGAAAATATTCTCATTGTCATTTCTCACTGTGTAAATGGTGGGAGTGAAAGAAAATAATTTTCAGTATTTTGCAAAATTCTCAGTGAATTGCAATTTCTGATTTTGTTCCAAGCACACATTTCACTGTCTGCAATGTGTTTAAAATAAGATATCTGAATTTTGTCATTTGGCAACAGGGTAAAGTACACTTGTAAAGCCAGATTTTGTTCAAGAAACCTATGTTACAAATACTTTCATATAATTTATCGTGTTTCTACAGGCACAGAAGGCATTGCAAAGCAATAACTGCATCTGCTAGATACATTTTTTGGCACAGAACTTAGCCACACCTCCCCTGCTAGTAGGAGTCAGACTAAATCTGATACTCATCCCTTACCCCACCTCTGGCCTGACTGTTTTTACTTTTCTAAATTGAGCTGTGCTCAGCCTTTATGGTAAATGTTTCCTTCTCAGTGAAATGGTGATGTTACAGAGGCTTCGAATGAGCTGAAAATTCTGTATGATCTCAGGCTGCGCCTTTGTGGGAAGGTACTCAGCAGGTGGGAGAGGCAGGGAACTTCCTTACAAGTAGATCTGAAGGCTGCATTTGCTATGCTGCATCCCCTGCCAGCATGGATTTCTCTATTTGATATTTCAGTGCCTTATGAAGCACAACTTGTATTCCCAGAAAGCACAATACTAGCAGAGAAGAAGAACAGGATACACAATGTGGGCATGTGGCTGCTGCCAAACCTGGCGTGCACAGGTAGGCACTGCACTTTAAAGGACCAAGCTCCTCTATGTGATCTTCCGCACGCCCTCAGGCTCAGTGTCACCCTGCCGGGTCCCTCCCCAGCTTGATCCTGTCAGTGTACTTCTAGGACTACCTTTGTACAGGGTTCGAGTCCCCATGTAATGTGCAGGAAATCCCCTTTTATGAGAGGAAGGGGAGAGGAGGAAGGGACAAGAGTAGGATATCTCCCTTTCCTACAAGATTACTATGTAAGTGCCTGCAACCCCATTTGGAGGATACACGCAGGGTAGAACTGATGGCAGTCAGAGCAGAGGTGCCTGAGCCAAGGGGAGAGAATTTCAGTCACATTGCCCACAGGCATTATCTGAACAGGTAAATGCACATGGGTAAATCAGATGGTATTTCATTCCTCCTGGATTTATGCCAATCAAAGATCTGTATCTCTACAGAGACGTAAACTCTGATGAAAGCTTCTTCTCTGTGGGAACACTTACACAAACTGCTGAGCTATGTGGACAGCCTAATGTGTAACCAGATGTCAGCTGGGTCTTCTCTTTAATTGGAAGACAATAACAGTCTGCACTACTGAGCTGCTGAGTTTTTAATTTTTAGAAAGCTGATTGCCTCTCGAAGCAGCCAACCAATAGGAGAGATCCTGTGAGGAGAGGTTTGTGGGCAGACTGGCAGTTTGATCAGGTGAGATGTTTGTTTCCTTAAGAAATGGCTTCAAAACAGAAACAAACTTAAGTGGGCATATACATCACAGGCAAGCTCTGATCCATACATTTTTGGTTAGTACAAGAACATATCACAGGTATGGCTAAAGACTGCCTGCTCTCGTGAGGCTGCAAGCATCACTGACCAAAACTCACTCTCCTGATGCATAAAGCTTGTCTGTATTACTGAGGTAATGGGATGCAGGATTCTAATAAAGGTAGTCAGAAGAAAACTTAGCATATCTATCCGGGACTCTTAACATTAAATCATTAACAAAAGACAGTTCAATGGAGAACCTGGTACAAAATCACTCACCATCTACAGTGGACATTATTTTTCTTAGAAGGTATTGCCTTACTAACTAGTTGCCATGCATGGAATTATTCTGGAATACTTCTCTGATAAAGTTGTCAGCACGTTTTTCCAAGCTGATAGAAAGTTAGATGTCACTTCTAACACATCAGAGGGAATCTCACATACCACAAACCCTGCCTCTGGCCCAGCTGCATTCTTCCCTGGGATGGAGTTTGAGTGCAAAATCATGATGGTGGTAGTATTCTGTGTGGCAGTGTGGAAAGAATCGTATAGAGGGTGGACTCAGGGCTGTTCTAAAGAGACTGTCCCACTGAGTAAGGTGCAGCTCTGATCATCCTTTCGAGCCAGCGTTCATATTTTTACAGTTTTTTCCATTCAAAAATTTCAAAGTGTACTTTCTGAAAGTAAAACTAAAGCAAAGCTGAGGCAGCAAGCTAAAAATCACAAATAAACTCTGCAATGCTCTGAATATTTATGACTCCTTGTTTTTCTTATACAGAAAGGTTCCTTTTAGCAACAGTAGACACATTAGACACAATAATTAAGTCTATTAGTAGCATGGGGAGACTGTTTAAAGACTTCAGACAACACAGAACTGGGTGCTCAGGTCAATACTGGTCCTGTCCACTATAAGATATAAAGTTCATAAAACAGACTACATCAGTCTGGAAAAATCTCAGGTGAGATTACTACTGTCACAGCAGGTGTCTGCTTGAGGATTTAAGCAAACAAACACCTTTCACACAGGCACATTCATTATTTTTCCCTGAAGTATCTGAGACAAGTTGGAACAAGTGAGGAGGACAAGAGCATGGAGGGCTCAGTGAGCAGCAGCATCTACTTGCAGGGTAAGTGACTGCCCCAATTGAAGGTTCCCAAATGATTCATGTTTTGTGTTTCCTTTTCTGAATTTGAAAACATAAGTCATATTTCCAGCTAGACCTCCAATTCCCTAAGCTGTCGCATGTAGAAGTATTCAACACCATGCAAACAGGCATCCAAATGCTTCTGATGCTCTCATCTCACACCCCAAAGCAAAGGAATGCTTACCAGAGCACAGTGTCAGGTGAAGAGACCAAAGGAGATGACCAAGGTAACTGAAATTCAGAACGGGATAATTTTTACTGATGAACTTATTACAGTAAAATGAAACACTTAGAAGCTTAGCTGTAAGAAGTAGAAGTGAAATAGAAACTAATTTTTGAGAAATGCAATGTATCTACTGAGATGGGATGCAAGCCCGTCTCTCAGTGGCATTTTTCCATTCCATCCTGTCTTTCATTTCCCTCTCAAAAGAATAGTTGTGTTTGCATCTGTGTGTATCATCATCTACAGATTGTAGAGGGCAGTCTCCTGCCCAGCGTTACTGTTGGGATGCCCTGCTCTCAGCAGTGTCTGCTCTTTTGTTCATGTCCAAACATAAAGGACTTCACACTAAAAGAAGACATGGATCTTTGTCACGAAACTCAAAGCATGCATAAAGGGCAGTATAGAAATCTGCTGCAGAATTAGACCTTGGGATGAAGCAAAGAAGAGGCATAACTAAGTTGGAAGACAGGGATGATCCAAACAGTAAAATTGAGTCAGAACAAGAAGTTCTGATAATTTCCACCTCCAGTGTGTAAAGACAGCTGAGTATGTCACAGAACTTGCGGTAATTGAAATTTATATAGTTTTAAAAAACTTGCCTTGTCAACAGACAGATTGTGTCTCTTAGTCTGGATACTAGTTAGGAGGAAACTGAAGAAAAATGTAGAAAAAATAAGAAGAACTTGGTGAATGAACAATTAGACGCAGAAAAGCAAGATACAGTGGTTACATGTGAAGTATTTTTTTGGAAAAGGAATGGTTCCTTCAGTTTTTGAGAACGAGTGTTTGTAAACTTGGCTGAAATGAGCCAAGTTCAGATTCAGAAAGCTTTCTCTATGGTGATAACCATTTAGTGAAATTAAAGGAACAAATTATTGGAATCATCACCAAAGCCTACATTGAAACTTATGCTGATAATGATTATTTAATCTTTTAAAAATATTATTTTTTCCTGAAGGAAATAAAATGCAGTCTAGGCATGAGTTAGTTTAAGAAACTCCGTATAACCATGATAGAGGTAATCTATTTTTGAATCTGTGGAGATAAACCATCAAGAGTTTAGCCTAAAAATTGTCTGATTGCTGGAGGCTGTAGGACACTTTAATTTATATTTATCATTCCACACTCTGTGAAAGTTGGACTAGGCCAACCCTCAACTCCTGGTTCTGTTTTGGTGAGTTCTGCCATCACATCGTGCCGGGATATAATTTGAGTAATTAGGTTTGAGTGGGATATTTATTTACTCTTTCATGTTTGCATAATAAAATTGAAATTTATTTAACTTATTCCTTGATCATTAGGTGAAAACCTATAGTTCTAGAAAAAAAAAAATTGGCTAGTTTTGTCGATTAATTAATTTAATTAATGAAAATAAAAGTGCTGACTTCTGCAGAACTTTGTTTTATTGTTGGTGGAGAATCACATTTAGCTTTCGTTTCGAACCTGATTCATGGCCTACTGAAATTTATAGGAGCCATTCATTAAGCATAACAGGCTTTGGAATGGGTCCCTTGTGAAATGGAGTGTTCAGATGAGAACAGATGCAATCATCTTTGGGTTTTTAAATACTAAAGCTTGAACTTCAGTTGTTTTCATTCACATGAAAGTGCACTGACTTATCAGAAGTAGTTTTAACCATTAGGTGTATCTACCTACTAATTTTCTATTACTTCCCTATGAATCCTTCCTGACAACAGATGCCCAAATGGAATTTCACAAAAGTTTTCCCTGATTGTGGTTATTATTCAATATTTTCATTAATGACCTAGAGGGGAAAAATGAGGGGAGTTTGCTTGTTAAATTTCCAGACAATATCATTCAATCTCGAGAAGGAGTGAAGGACACAATTAGAATTGAAAATGATCTTGAATAACCAACAAATTCTCAAAAAAATAGGGTGATATTCAAGTGGGAGGAATTAAGCTCAGTGGGGAATTACCAGTTGCACAAGCACAGGCTGGGGGATAACCACAGTAACTGACCAGGTGACTTTTTTATGGAAAGGAATTTATGAGCTCACAGTTGATCAAAATCTTAACACAAGTCAGTAATGTCATGATGTTGCAAAAAAAATACTCCTGAGATACGCTAAGAAAGAGTAGGATAGGATACGAGATACAGTAAGCACAGTAAGTAAATCTGCTCTACTCAGCAACCTTTTCAGCTTCAAGGAGAACGAAGATCAGATTGCTGATGGTTAGGCATTTTCAGCACTGGAAATCCAAAAGAGCTATTTGAACAAACTTATTTCATGAATAACACTGCTATGGCTGATTTCATCCTGGGGCTGAAGATAACCAGTTTGTCCCTCTTGAGTGTCTTCCAGCTTTGTATAAAGTGGGGTATACCCAGACAAAAGTAAATTCCCTGCTTGGAGAATACAGTTCCATGACCACGAGGGCGGGGGAAGTCAAGCTCTTTACTTTGAGCAACTCTTTTTCAGCTTACTCTTGCTGATGGTGATGAATGTTAGTTTTGACAAATACTGCTAGAGGCTGTCTCATATTCTTATATATTTCAGGCCAAATTCAGGGAAATGTTGTTCAGTATCTTTTCTTTACATCTAAGATAAAATGTATAAAATTCAGATTTAATGTTTTTTGTCTCAGGCTGTTTGAACTTTTTCTGACTTAGGAAAAACAATCTTTTTCCTAAAAGTTTTCTAAAAGTAAATGTTCCTGCATTCCTTATTAATTTCAAATGGTAACATTTCGTGAATATCTTCACTCTTTTATTATCAAACAGTATAAAATGAGAGCACTTCACTCTATTACATGCATTATACTTTGGTATACTGCAGATCTATCCTTATCTGAGAAAACTGTAGGTCTGGCTTAGGTGATCTACTTGTAGGTTTAACATGTCAAGTGAGATGGGCCTGTCTTTCTCAGCTTTATGTAGTATGAATTTGTTAGGGTTGAGCAAATGCCTTTAGATTCATCTGCCTAAACTCCCAACTGAGGTGTGTTTGACAAAAGCTGGTTAGAAACATCTCATATACCATTACTTATGTATTTCAGTCAAGTCCATTCTTTATTAAACAAAGACATAGAGATTGTTTAATCATAAGAGTTTCAAAGATCTTTAATGCTTTGCCACATTTTTTTTTTTTTTTTTTTTAAATGAATTCCCAGTTTCCTAAGCCACTGCTAGAGTCAGAAGTGGCAATAAAATATTTACAGGAAAAAAGTTATACACACATGTAGCTTAAATAGTACTGTGGGTCAGATGGTAAATGAAAAATTGAAGTCCTTCCTTTGATTTTCCAAACTACCAGCACATTGTGACCTTCATGGAAACGGTGGTGAACCCCTTTGTGCATTGAAGGATTCAGCAGAACAAGAGAAAACCTCAGAGAAACCTAAGCACTTATGTAACCTGTTTTTTAGAAATTTACCAGTTTGTCAAGAATACCTGTTTTATTAATATTTCATATTTTCTTGGCAATGAGGGATACTATGCCTCTCTGAGAGGGATCTACTATGGGTATCTAATTGTAGGGCACTTTGTCTGAAACAGTAAATCCAACTGAATTCTCTAAAAGGGATTTGTAGCAGTTTAAGTTGGAACTGAAAGTTGTTAAAGGACAGAATATTATCTTAAATTTCAGCTGAGCAGATTTTGTTCTGAAATCAGAACAAAATATTTTACAAGTTTTAATCAGCTTAATTTGAACTTCCAGGCCTGTCCCTGCAGCATCGAGAGCTCAGTTTAATGATTTAAACCACCTCTTACAAAAATTAACATAACACCTAGAACAACAATTTAGGATTATACAGCTAATTAATTATTTTTGTTCCTGTTAGCTCCAATGGAGTCTGCTCAGTTGCATATTTTATGGAGTAGGAAAAGATGGGGTAAGCACTTGAGTGAAAAGCTGAAAAATTATCTACAGCCCACATTCATATTCAGCTCAATATAAAAAAGTGTGTATTTATTATCTGAAGGCAAGAACACTGATCAAGTTAAAAGACTCCTAGTCCTACATAGGACTAATGTTTTAGAAAAAGCACGCCAGGTTCAGGTCAGATATCACCCTTCTGATACCAACTGCACTTTCTGTATTTTTTCCTCCTGACTGCTCATTTCTAGAAGACCTCAAGCTCTGATGCTCTATGACAATGTTTGTGCATTTACTAGATTAAAACATACTCCCTATTTTGTCATCGCCAATGGAGTATTTCTATTATTTTTCCATCGGCAGCAACCATAGAATATCTACTCTGTGTTGGTGATGGTCCATAAGTGGTTGTAATACAGTTACTTCCATTCTGGGCCATAGCAAGAGCTTGTCCCACCACCTGAAGAAAAATCAGAAAAGTTATGTGTCTATTTGGTTAGCTAAGAAGAGAAATGGTTTTAAAATCCTCCAAAATGCAACTCTAGATATGCAAATTGAGGCAGATTAGGCTGGTAAGATCTATTTCTACAAGTCCATGTGTAACACCTCTGCCAATTACTAAATAAGGAAATAAAGTGCTTTTGGAAGTCTGTTTTACTAAACTGGGACCTTGATGCAATGCCTGTTGCACAAAGTCTTGGTGGCAACAAAGTCTTTAGAGCTACAAGACTATCAGAGGGCTGAAGCAGCTTTAAGACAACAGAATGAGGGACTGAGGTTTAACTTGAAGAAAAGGGTCTGGGATGTCCTCACTGCTGCCTTGCCGTACTGGAAGGGAGGTTACAAGCAGAAGGGGAACCAACTTTTTATATGGTCTGATTGTGATAGCACAAGGGGGGAATGGCTTAAAACTAGAAGAGGGGAAATTCAGGTTAGAGGTTAGGAATAAATTCTTTACTCAGAGAATGGTGTAACACTGGCACAGGCTGCCCAGACAAACTGTGAATGCCCCGTCTCTGGAGGTGTTCAAGGCCAGGTTGGATGAGGCCTTGGGTAGCAACCTTGCTTATGACAGGGGGCTGGAATTAGACAGGCTTTAATGTCCCTTTCATCCTAAGCCATACTATGATTCTATGATTCCATGTGACTCTATCAGTGTTCAACCGAAATAAAGCTGAGGTGCATAGAGAGGGCACCAAACTGTATCAAAATAAGCAATTATAAGCCTATGTATATACTGTATATAATGTAACATTACAAACAGCCCCCCAGCTCTTTCCCCTTAGATTAAGCAGCTGCGCACCCCTGTGCTTCAACTTCATCAATTACATGTTTTGAAAATAAGGTCTGAATTTTCTTGTTCCACACAAAACCCAAGGGTATCTGTGGAGATTTACTGCCAGAACCATAACTGCCTCTGTGGACACACTTATTCCTTCCATCCTCATGGGGAATTAGAGCAGTATAGTTAAGCTGGTAAATTTTCCTATTCAGACAGGCTCAGACATCTCAAGAAACACAGCTAAATTAAATACTTCTCCTAGGGGAGCAGTATACATACATACATTCACCAGTTTTTGGTCATAACCACACACATATACACACACACACACACACACACACACACACACCAGTCAAGTTTAAAACACAGCAACCTGCAATTTGCTACAAGGGTGTTTTCTTTCCTGCCACGTTTTGTCAGCTCTCATTCATTCTGTAAATCACAGTTCAGCTTTGAGCACAGTGTTGTTTGCAACCCTGGGCCCAATTTTTTGAGGTGAAAATCCAGTAGAGGAAAGACTACAATTTTTTTGCTCCCAGAAAACTGATGTCTGGCAATAGCACAGCAAAGTCATCAACAGTGCAGGAGGAAATATGGATAGTTGTCTACTGAGAGATATTTTGCCTCTTCTACAGGATTAAGATTGTTTTTCAGTAGAGATCCTACACTGCTGTTCACATAGGCATTGAATAGATAGGATTGGAGAAAAGGCATTGGATTAGATAGGCATTAGAAAAAAGGATTTTTTTTTTCTCTTACACTAAATAAGTACTGAAAGGGTAACACTAGAAGAACAACAGAAGCTGCTTTAAAATTACTTTTTACACTCCATTAGTTTAGGACATACTCTCAAGAGTGACATATAATCATAGAATCGCTCAGGTTGGAAACAATCTTAAAGATCACCAAGTCCAACTACAACCTAACTGTACTACCCTAACAACCCTCCGCTAAATCACGTTCTCTGAGCACCACATCCAAATAGTTTTTAAACACATCCAGGGATGGTTACCCAAGCACCTCCCTTCCAGTGCTTAACAATCCTTTCCAGAAAGAAGAAATCTCATTGTGATCTCAGTGTAATCCACAGGAACATTTTAATTAGATTGTCTATTAAAATATAAGAAGGTATACAGAGTGCATACAGGCCCCTATTTTACCTGAAACCATGGCCAAAGTACTACTCAAAGTGAGTTTAGGTCATAAGTATCTTGACAAGAATAGGACTGTCCATGCTAGAACAGTCTTTCAAAAATCACATACAAATATACACCTTGGTCTGATTCACCTGCTTGTATGAAGATCTCAAATCCTTGAAACAGGTGCTGGCAATTGCAGGCTTATCTGGTCATCAAGCTGTTGTCTTCTGAAATCACCTTCTAGATGTCTGATGCTAAGGAAACTCCTGACTATCCATTTCCCTGTGTTAGATATACTGGCTTTTGTTAGACTTTTGCCATGCACCCATCTAACAGTACATTTAAGATTTCAAAAAATATCTTAATTCCATCAAATAAAATCAAAATAATGCAAAAACACCTCAGATCCCAGCAGTTGCTCTCCTACATATTCTGAAAACAAAACAAAAAAAAAGCCCCATAGAACAACTTCTACAATTTTATTTTTACACAACACTAGTTTGAACAATCACAATCGAAGTGCATTGTGGATATGTCTAGAACATTTCTAAAGCATCAAAAAATACTACTGTGAAAGAAAGTATTGAAATAACTACTTGTATTAGGATGGCAATTAGCAGGCTTCAACAAAGTCTGCAGTTGTTCCAAAAAATTCCTGTGCACTTAGTTTCATCAGATCATAATAACATGTTGGGCTTTGGTTTGCTTTTATGAGAATGACTGTAATTTCTCTTTATTTGAGGAAATTGGAAGAGGGTTGAACAGACAGTAAAGAGTTACCATTTTGGGAGACATTTTCTAGCTATATTAGACAACTCACACATGCACATTGCTGTTCCTCCTAATTATTTCTATTGAAATGACAACAGATACAAAGAACACAAAAACACTGTTTGATGGAACAAATTCTCACCTACAAAACACTGTTTTCAACATAGTCACCACCATTAGCAGTGCATTTTCACTAGCAATGAGTAAGAGCCCACATGCCCTGCTCATAAGAATCTGTACCAGTGGAGGTGACTTACTGTCACTGTTGCCACTGCTGAAATGCACCACCCATCACCTCACTGCACTCATACCCACTGTTTGGTCTCCAGAAACATTCAGCAAACATCAGTGAATGTCAGTAGGTGCCATTTTTTTCCTCAAGAGGGAATTAAATTCCATCCTTTGCTCCATATACACTTCCATCTCAGACACCAAATTGTCAGAGTTCCCCTCTGCTGCCGTCACGTGGCAACAAGATGTAACAACATATTAGCAGGAAGGTTCAACCTCCACTGGAATACCACCAACATCTGCCTCTGATGTCATGGGCATAATAAAATAGGAGATGTTACTTTTGGAGCAATCCCTAAACTTAACTAAGTCAAAAAGGCAAAATAAAAATAAAGCAGAAACTAAGGATTAAAAGGGAGTTCAGAGTTTTGAGACTTAAACACTTAGAATTTCTCCTCAGTAAAGCAGTTCTGGCATAAACTGAAGACAGTTTATCTGTCTTGCCAGCAGCAAACTGGTAGAACTCTGTGGGTATCAAGCAAGTCATACTGAAGAAAAGCAACATAACAGCCTTCCTGCTCTTTGTCTGCAACTTGTTGATGCTCATTTTTAAACCGGCCAATTAAAACTGCATCCTTTTTAATTTCAATATATAATTAATGAATATAAAGGTGTTATAATTATGAACTTCACCAGAAAGTTTGGCTAAGCAGGTTATTATACCGAAAAGAGAATAGAGAGAGTGCTTACCCTTGTCCTGGGCTCGCTGTAAAACTCCAGAGGAGGGATCTCCAGAAAAAGAACCTTCCCCACTGGTAGCCAGCTCTTAAATGGGTCTAGGAGAGGTGGAACCAAGCTCCACTCCTTCCAGCAGCACAGGTGAATTGCCTTCACTTGTGCTCCCAGAGCTGACTCATTGCTCACCTCAGGTGATCAATCAGAGGTTCAGGCCATGATTCAGCAGTTCCCATACATACAGATTAGCAACATTCAGCTTCACTAGTTTAGTAATAAGCAGCACTAAGTAAACACAGTCAATCAGTTGTGAAAATTAGACATGGTGTTTCAGAGCTATCCTGAGAAGTGCTGCTGCACATTCCATGAATATTGTCAATAGAGAACTTTTCTGCAGTTTATTAACTGCATTTGTAGTTGTCATGAAGGGACAGAATAACCATAAATCCCTGAATAGAGTATTTCACTTTCTGCTGCTGTAGCTAGGCACGTCATAATGAAATCAGCATTGCAGCTCATTGCAGACTAAGCATTTGCTCTTCTGTGGTGTGACTATGGTGAAGCATGTTCCCTCATCCACAGTTGTTGACAAGTGTTAATTTACCCAATTTAAATTCTGAGGGACAAACTTTTTAGGAGGGGGACATCTGAGTGAGATGGATGCACAAAAGAAATGCCATAGAATTGCAAGCTTCCATCAGACGTGATGTGATCAACAGTCTTACATGCTACATATGTTCTATAAGCTAACAAATCTGTTAGATAGTTCTCTTAACATTCTCTTGTCACATTAAGAATCCACGGCACACCTGCTTTTACAAAGCTCTGTTATGCTCAGATGCCCCGAAGTACTACATTCAACAAAGATTTCTGAGATGTCCTTGAAATACTGGTGTGGGTGTAATGGTGACTAACTGCTCTGAATAACCCTTATTAGCTGTTCTCCAGTTTTGTTTGACTATAATATTTAATTATATGTCTGACACTTAACACTTCCAGGAAAAGAATTTACTGAACACTTGCATGGAAAATGATGGCTAAAATAATTTCTCTGCCTCCATGTAGGGGAATTTTTGATGTCCTGGAGCTGAACAATTTAAAAACACTTGCATGTAACACAATTATGTAATTACATCAACCTTTGGGCTCTGAAACTCTTCAGATTTAAATACAGCATGACTTATTTGTGGTGTGAGTGTCCATCTCTACAGTCCCTTCAAAAATATACCAAGACACAGTGAATCTGTTATCCTTTTATAAAATGTATTATCTTCTAGCCACCAATAAAATGGCAGTGTGAGAAAGGGTAGTGTTCGGTGTGTAATTAAAACTCCCACTTCAGCTATGTCACATTTGGTCTGAACTTTGTCTTTTTAGGTTATGAACTTACTGCAGAATGATCATGTTTTCTGGTTACTAAAGGTTGCAGTGGGATACAGTTTTTTTAATCAGAGATTGTTCTATAATGAAAATATTTTCCTTTCCATAAGAATTCATTCTTCTGGAGATCTAATTCTGCAGTTTATTCTGCACAAGCAGTTAACTGCCTGGTAGGGCTACTAGGATGAGGCTGCGCTTCTGTGAAGAAAAAGATGGATTGGAGTCTGATGAGAGAATGTGACATAGCGGGTGGAAGGGGAGCACAGCACAGGAACAAAACCCAGAAAGTGCAGTTTCAGGAGCTATCACACGTGTTTGCTAACAGGCTACAAAAAACTATTAATAGAAAGACTTGTGCAGCCCCTGTTATTAGGTGGCAACATGCTCTGAGCCCAGTGGTAATGGAAGCAATGACAGCCTTATACTTGGTACTGAATGGCCCCATATTACTCTCTTTCAGGCTTCAGTTTTCCTCATTGTAAGGGAATGCTTTGATGAAAGGAGTAATAGCTAGAAATAAAGGCATGCACAATTTATGTAGAAGTGGAGGTGTACTTGTTGGTTAACTTGCTGCTGTTTCTCTCAGTGTAGTTTCAAAGAGGCCAAAGAGATATCTGTAGCAAATTTGGCTTTGCCATACCTGGGCACAAAGGCCAGTATCTTTTCAAGTGCTACTGTGCTGTTGGTAACTGAAATAAAAACTCATGAGGCAAGAAAATAAGTGTAGAAATCTCTAGATAATCTAGAAACAAATGCTGTTTCTACTGGAAGTCTTTGTACCTCAAAACTTGATACATAACATATGTTTAAGATTTTAACGCATTTAAGAAATCAATTTAAGACACGTTTTCTAACATTTGTTGTATGAGAACAAACAGTTCATGTTCTTCAGGTATAATAAGGAGTTGAAAGGATTGCATTAGACTTCGGTGAAAATCCTTACTCTTTTTCAAGATTACAATTAGCACAACACCTGCAGACACCCTACATACATATTTGTCATTCAGAGCTGATACATACCGGATAGGAGCACTTTTCTCACATTTTGTCCAGATTCAGTAGATCCATATGGCTTCAGCTGGGAGAACAGAACATACAGATTGCAGTCAAGTGTCCTTGAACATTTTACATCCTGAAATAAACTAATATTGACAACCACCCTTTATTACAGTCTCTTAACATAATAGTTCATAGCATACCTAAGAAACTGGATTTTCTGTCCTGCCTGACAGTAGATCTTGGATTAGTCCTTTTATCCTGTGATTTTCTGTGGCTAAGGAATTGATGTGAAAAGTTCAAATTTTCAGTAATAAGAGGCAAACAGCATCAAGTGCATCATAGTTCTTTTTGGGAATTATGTAAATAGATAAATAAACATATATGGAACAGGGTGAATCATGCTCTACTGATGACACTGACTCTAAAAAGAGGCACCATGCCCCAGATGTCATACCTATAGTACACGAAGATCAGGTTGGGGAAAATGAGCGCCTCATGCTCCTATGTACAGAATAAAAGATTTCTTAAGATTCTAAAATTTGTCTGCTTTCTGCAACTAGTTCCTTCTGGAGTCCTTTTGGCTATCCTTCACATTAATCCCTATGCTTATACACTCTCCATATTATCTGAAACTTTGCAAAGTCTCTTTGGAAGCTCCATCTAGGTGAAAACTCTCCAGTATTCTTTGCTCTAGAGTGAAATCAGACATTCGGCTCAAGATGGTTTAATCTCTTTGTGAGTCTATGGAGAAGCATTGCTTGAAGTTTTTTCAAAGAGTTTTCATTTTTCTTTTTCCTTGTAAGTGTTGTTTTTCTTGGACAGTTGCTTCAGCATTTCTTACATTCTTCAACACTTCACAAGGGGAGAATTAGCTGTTTTCCACAACTGAATGAAATAGTTTCAGCTTTGCAGAATTCTTCCTTAACGTGGTTTTCTTCTTCACTGTCTCTGCAAACAATACTCTTGTGAATTGCTTCCTGTTTTGAACACAAGTTTGTGGACCAACTCCTTTTGTGCTTCTCATCTACTGAGTATTCTGGCCTTGGGACTAACGTAACATGTAATTCCCATCATGATGGTGGCCAATATCTGTCTTCTGGAAATGCAGCATCACTGGTGATTCATTCTGTTACCTTCTTATTAAGTACTAAGTGTTTATTAAGATAGGCTGGTGAATTTATATGTATTAAAAGAAAAAAACTTTGAAGTCTATAAAACAAAGGCTAAAGTTTAATCAAAATTTATTATTCTTTCCTATTTCTCCTTCTTTATTATTAATATTATTCTCTATTCTTTATTATATCCAAGCTCCAGTCCTGACACTCTTTAAAAAAGCATGGAAAAAAAGAGCAAAGTTAATTTTTAGCCAAATTCTTTTATACAACATTGCTAACAGCAGTGGACTTGCTTTTAGTGGAAATAGGGAAACAAAATGAGTTTCAGTAGCCTTCATTTTAATAGTCAGCTATTAAAAATATGTCCTTCTCCACCAGTCGCCTCTCTCTTGCCTTGTGCTGATCTGTTGTACTCTGTCCATGGTTGTAATACTCTACTCTGGATCTGGATGGACACATTACATTCATCTCTGTCTGGAATAACTACATTTAGTATTTAAACATTTTTAATATAGCAGAATTCTTCGCTAGATGTTCCTCCTCTTGGGGAGCTATTTAAAATGTTTGATTGTCTGCTCTTCAGATCTATCTCACATTGCCAATATCTTCCCAGATATTACTAGCATATATGCTGAGGCACAAGAGTAAATACAGTTTCTTGCCAGATGTATGACAACAGAATCAGAGAGGATCCAAAAATGTGTCATCCACAGAAAGCTTTTGGATCAAAATGCAGACAGGGCCAAGGCAGTTCATTTTCCAGTTAAATAAATCTAGTGGCAAGGGGACAGAAGGGAAGCCTGAAGAAGGGATAAATAAACACTGGCAAGCTGAGAAACTTTTTTTAGGTGGTCCAAATGTAATGGTAAAATTCTTAGCAAGGCACATTTCATAATGTCCTGAAAAATAGTTTAAATCCTTTCCTCCAGGCTCTGATTTCCTTGCGTACTTGAGACACTCTGTGCTCTCAGATTGTTCCTGGGCATACCTCATGTTTTGATGTGCAAATACACCACGTATGTGGTCACAGTGAGTGTGCATTAATCAGCCTCTGCACAGCAGAACCTTGGCTGTGTGCATGGGGATGTACATGTCCTTGGGATTAGTGGCAGCTTCTTGGTCAGATTTGAAGCTTCTCTCTCCCTTATCCAGCCCCTCTCATTCACACCACCAAACTCAGAGAGCAATCAGATAGTGGATAAAAAGCTATTTCCCAAGACCTCCATGCTTGTGGTCGATCCATGCAAAGCCTCCCAGATCTGGCACAAGCAGCCTGCTGGGCCCACTTAAAAGTGAGAGGATACTCCCCAAGAACAACTCTGCTTGTTCCCCTCTGCAAGCCTCAGCATTTGTCACAAAAGGTTGTTGCTGAAGAGTATGAAAATTTGTGGTGTATTCAAGAATACAGATATAAAATAGAATTTATTTCCTTCTGTCCAGAAGATGATTTATTTTAGTGACAGAAAGATATTCTCCAGGATATGAAGGGGACTGCAAAACTCCTAATAAACTCGTCTATGTTTATTAATTTGTAAGACTTACACAAAAACACACTGACAAAAACACAGTCAGTCTCACAGAAACAATCAGATACATCCTGAATGGAAATTTTGCAGTGCGGGGAAACACAGAAAATCCAAATGGAACTCATAATAAGGCTCACCTATCATAGCTACATTCTAAGCACTTCTGCAATACTCACCATTTATAAACATAAATAAATGGTAAAAACTCATCATCCTCTCAGTTTGGAGTTTTCTGCAAACAAGACAGCTTCATTTATGTGCCCAAAACATGTGGAAAGATGTTGGGCACAATAAGCAGCCCCACACACAGACTGTACGTGTAAGTGGAAATGAACACCTAATGCTACATCTTTCTCTTTTTTCCTAGCAGTGGATCAGTATAAAAGATGAGTTATTGTTCAGATGAAGCTAAGGGCAAATGACTAATTGAAGAAGACTTTCAAATACAGTATTATTTTTAATACAGAGCATCTGCTGTTACAGATAAACCCCTTATCCTGCCCAGATCTTATGAGACCAAGAACACAAGTAAAAGGGGTAAAAAGCCTTCTGGAAACTGTAAGAGTAACATTCTCCACACAAGGCAACTGGACGTTGGCGGCCAATACTACTGCTCCACTACATTCACTAGAAGGCAGCCTGTCAGGATATTCCTTCCCATTTTAGTGGGAGGGTAACTCACCTGGACAGTTATCTCTTCATCCTGTCTCATAAATTAACTCTTACTTTGCATGGGTCACTCGAAGAAAACTGTCTCTCTCTCACATATCAGAGCAGAAGTATTTGCAGGTCAGAAAACTATAAAAATAAATGCTGGTTTCAAATTAAAAAAGAAAAAAAAAACAAAAACCTACAGGACAGCAATTAAGCCCTATTCAGACAAAATGGACAGCTTTTCAACATAAGAAATACTTAAATATGAGAAATAATGATCACAGCAAAAAGTGAGAAGTTGTAGCAAAGAACAGCATATGATGTAGTAGCTCTGTTCCTTCTGCACCATTTTTTTTCTCCCTAAGTTGGTATTGAAGGCTGTTTCCTCCTTAGGAAGTTCTGTGTTCCTCTGTACTAATACAACTTCTTAGTAGCCTTTCCTTCCTGTGGACATTAATAATTGATTTAATCTTTAAAATAATCAAAACAAAACAAAACAAGCTGGAAGGGATGATTGCAAAAGGGATGAAAAAGACAATGTATGCCACTTCAGTACCCCAGTAATGACTGGGATCACTCAGGTTAATATAACCTGATTGCCTGAATTATTTTTGACATGTACAGCCTCTGTTTTTTTTTTTTTTTTTTTTTTTTTTTTTTTTTTTTTTTCCCTTCCAAAAAATCTTCTGCTAATTAAACGGATGTTCTTCATAGCTTCTTCTGTTACATTTGGTCAAAGAGAATAAAGCCCAAAACAAGATGAAAAGATTGCCACTCATTCTTTCCACTGGCATCCTGCTTTGGTGCTTTCTTAGCACTTTGGTAGCTGCTGTATCAGCTAGAGGAAATGTCCAGCACTTAGATGTTACGTGACTGGGAAGAAGAAGTCTATACTTCTCTGTAGAGAACTCAATAAATGCAGTGTGCTGTGGCTTTGCCCTTCCACTCCATAAAACTGCAGCTCTAGGTGTGATGTGTATTAGGAGGAAGTCCACTGCATGAAGTTCCTGGTCAACTTCCAAGATTCACACAAGTTACCTCTATGTTTACTAACAGTGTTTGGCTTCTCTCCTTTAATTCTCTGCAATAAATCCTTGTGATTTTTTTCTGAGCTTTAATATACTCTTTATGGAATATTATCAATCTTCCCAAATGGATGGGGATATTACCAAGCTTGCATGATATATATATGTAAAATTTTATAGTTGTTGGGTCATTTGTGTAACTCTACTGATATTGTGTAACAGTGTTGGCACCCTATATGCATTACGTTGGTAACTCCTGCACCCTCAGTTACAGGACTCCAATGTGAGAAGTCTGGGAAAGGTGGAGGGGAAAGATGCTATACAGAAAACACAACAAAACCACAGTGGATATCACAGCATCCTTAAATCCTGAAGACACAAATTGTCACTGACAAGCAGTCCCTTTTCATCCTTGTTGTCTATGACAGGGAGCACAGATGCTATAGGAGATATCAACAGCTGTCCATATAGCAAAGAGAAATCAAAGATAGAGATGTTTTATGTTATGGCTCCATGTCTTGTGCCAGTAACATATAACCAGGTAATTAAAAAATATATATATTGTTTGCTCTTGGGTATTAATTTTTAAATTAATTTTGAATCTCATCCGCTGGCTTGCAGCAAGCACTATAAGGGAGTGGTGAAATGGAGAGGAAGAAAATAAGAGGCCATGAACATGTCAGTGAAGTTATTCTGCATGGCCTCATTCCTCCTGACAGAAATGTGTATAGCAATGTGTCAAAAACCCAATATCCTTTTGTATTTTTTTACAAACATTCTCCTGGGCTGAGTGCGTCATCAGTCTGTGCACAGAATTGCTATAGTCACACAGAGCTAGAAGGGATGTTTGGAGGGCAGAATCATGCTACCCTCATTAGGACCCTGACATTTCGTAATTTCTCTTCTCTCATTCTGGCTTCCATTTTAACAGCAATCTCTGAAAATCAGCCCATCCTAGGATTTTATGTCATCTGGTTTCAGTTCAGATTGGAATACAGAATTAATGCCACTGAAATAACGGCAATTTTTTGTCTGACAGCTGAACCACAAACTATGCAAACAAAATACAGTTCAAAGTTGGTCCAAAATAGAGTTCTTTCTTTTCCCTTTCTGAGTTATTCAGCCTTCTTTGATTGCTGTTTGTAAAGTTCAAGTTCATTTTGAACTGAAGATAGTGCTTTGAAAGAGGAAATTTCAGCTTGAAAATATCAAAACAAAATATATTGATTTTTCCAAATAATTTTCTTCCCTTTTCTCACTCCTGCTCTTTTCTGAATTTAAGTTGTTTCAATTCTTGAGAAAGGAGACAGTACAGGTGGATTTGCTGTTTTCAATTATTTGTTCAATCTCTGTCATTTGTCCGAGGTCTCTATAACAGTTCAGTTGAAATATGTAAATCGATGCATCTTGTCTACTTCGTTCTCACTGATTTTTTGCTCTTCCTGGAACTGGGCTAATTGAAAGTCCAATCTCCCAGTACATTTACACATTGGGAAACACTGAAGTTTTGCTCTTATCTATGTAGTGGCTAACCTTGCCACGCAAGAGCTGAGAGTTTTCAATCTTTGGTAATCTGCAGGGCAAACTTCAAACACCACAGCTCAATCCTTTTGTCTCTTCACTGTTTGTGCTTTAATATAATTTTTTGGGTGTTCGAATGCATGTGCTCTGTGACCAGCTCCTAAAAGCAATGTTTGGGTTTCACTAACTGCTTTCCCACAGGTCTGAAAGGGGCCTGTTTTCCCCCAAGGGTGACTTATTCTTTTGTTTGGTGATCTTTTTTGCAGCAATGTGCACTCTGTGCTAAGTTTGATGTTACTGATATCCTTTAAGACTGACCAACACTTAATGCCAACACTAAACTGATAAAGAGATGTCAGAAACAGATACAGAATTAGGTTTTTTCCCCCTTTCTCTGATTAACTTTGTCATAAAAATTACAGTATTATTTTTTCTTTACCAAAGCAGAGGTTCTCCTATAGGAGCATGCAAGGGCAGTGGGAGAAGAAAAGGGGTTATTCAGTGTGTAAGAGGCTTCTTCTCTCTTTCCTACACTATTATTAACAAAATCTTCAGTGTATGCAAGTGCATCTGTTTGCACATGAAAAACCACCACATGCAATAGTTCAATAGTGCTCTTGCTAATTAATGTGAACACTTACACATGCAAATCACATTAACTATCAGTTTGTGCATGCAATTACTTGATTTATGCATGCAAATGTCCACCTGAGGCCAGATCTTAACCTATTGTAATCTGGCATAGCTCCACTGACTCCAGTCAAGCCATGCTGATTTATATTTGCTACAGAATTATTCCATGGTATTTTTGCTGACAATTTTACATTATTGGCAGTATTATAGATGCAGTTTCAGACTTGCTTTAAAAAGCTGACCTTTTGCATTCCTAACAAAGGCAGTGTCTGACTCTAGTCATAGCCTGGATTTTACATTTTCTTCAAATCCTATATGCTGAACCACCTCTTTCTATCTATGAACTCAGCTTGCTCTATAAATCTTATCATGCCCTACAACCTGCAGCCTGAAAGGAAAGAAGGTCAGCAATTAGCCTTTTCAAAATAATGGCATGTTAGTTGTAGAGTTTTTGGGTGGTCCTATATATCAGATTGACTTTTAGTTACTGATCAATTGAAGATCATTTGTAAGACACAATGAGAAACTAGATAGCCCGTTGCTCTGGGCAAGGTTTATTCCAGGGCTGGAGTGGAGGGAAGGTAACTTCAAAATGAAGGTGTGGAAAAAGTCATTATTCAAGTATTTCTCCAGCCAACAAGGAGCAGGCTGCTTTAATGCAGGTGTTGATTTCAGCTGAGTGCTTTCTTGGTGTCATGACAGCAATCATACACTTTTTCAGGGAATCACTTCAAAATGGTCTTGAAAAAGGCTCCAGACAAATTTAAAATGCTTCTTGCTGCTTAAAGAAAAAATTTCAAAGCCTTTAAAAATATTTAAGGATACATATTGCAAAGATCATGACATACAGATTTTCTCAACTCTGGAAAGATTGATCTGACCCTAAAGAACACAGAGATGCTCCATTAGCAGGCCTCTTAAACAGAAGTTAGTTGTAAAGTAACAACAAGATCAGCTCTACTTATAGATCAGCTATAGAATCTCATCTGGCTATGGCAAATACTGCTGGGCAGTAGTTGCACAGTAATAATTCTTTTGCAGTCTTTCATTTTTCTAGGTCTACAGCCTGTTTTGGTACCTTGGCCATTGCAAGAACAGCCATTCCTACTCTGGGAAATGCATACCACTAGTGTACTGTGAACACCCTGAAATAACCTGCTAGACCTGGTACAAGGGATGGATAAAACTGAGCTCCTAGAATAAATATGAGTCATGGGATAGAAGACAAGGAGACGTATGGGTGATTGTGGAATAAAAAGGTTGCTTTCAGCTAGAACTGCATCCTTTCTTTTAGCTGACGGACCTGGCAGCAGCAGATGTGAAGTTGCAAGGAGTAGCATGAAAAGCAGGCAGTGGCAGGAGGCCCAGAGGGAGGAGGAGGACAGAGCTCAGGACACGGGTGTGAAAGCACCACCGTGTTTCTCATACAAGGTCCTGCTTCAAAGAAATGTGCCTGTGACACTGAGGAATTCTGAGAAGTGGAAATCTATGCAAGATGCAGTGGAATTTTTTTTACAGGAGTATCATGCAGACAAGGTCTGGGGGATAATCAGCTTGACCTTCTAAAAGATCTGATGGGAAAGCAATTTTAACATCCAGAGGAGACTAAATATATCTTTCTGCTTTCTGGCAAATGAAACAGCTATTTCGTCCATGAGCTCTGCTTCTTAAAATTACTACTTGATTTACAGCTGTTAAGTCATTTTAAGGATCTGATTAATCATTTGCTCTTGGCAGGTTGAGTTATATCTGCTAAAAGTAAGAAACAATGTATTGTGTCTTAATCAGAGTTATGGGGAAGATGGACAAACAGAAGGGATTCTTGCAAACTTTCTGTGCACTTATGCGTATGATACATGTTGGAGATAAACATACAAACACCACAATCTGCTTGGTTAGTAGAGCTGATTATTGAAAAGAAGCTGTATTCCCACTGCATTTTAGTGCCATGATTGGTCATGGAAATTTTGTGAGAAAATAATGCTTGATTGACAGTGTACTCAGCAAAGTACTGTGAAATAGATGCTCCAAAAACAGGTAATTAGCAACTATTTCAAATATTCATTCTTATCTTGTTACTGTTGAAGCTGATGCATTAAAAGAAGAGAAAAACATGAATAGAGCTATTTCCTATAAAGTTTTGCAACAAAGAAGCTGGATGTATGGTTGCATCCCTAGTACCAACCATAGAATCATAGAATGGCCTAGGTTGGAAGGGACATCAACGATTATGAATCTCCATCCCCCCTGCCACATGCAGGGCCACCAACCTCCCCATTTAATACTAGATCACATTGCCCAGGGCTGCGTCTAACCTGGCCTTTGGATGCTATATGTCTTAACATTTTCCTTTGAATTTCTCACAATTTTTTGCAAAGAAATTTCTGAAAGATAATATCTGCCCACAGCCTATATTTCCCTTTTACACTATTAAGTACTCAGTGCTATTCTTATATGTTATACATGGCTTATTGCAGCAGTTTGTAAGAATAAGTATAAAAACGATTAAAATCAAAACCGTTCCACAGCAAACACTCCCACACCATGATTCCTTGGCTGCAAATAATAAATCCATCACAGTTTAAACAATCAGTGAAGACTGTTTCTTCAACAATTTACTCTGCTCAGCACAAGAGCTACCAGCAAGGTTTAAGCGATTAGCAACACATGGTTAATGTAATGGAAAAGATACTGGATTCCCTGTTTCATTTCCTACAATTCTTAGTCACAGTCTTGTTAATGGAATATAGAAAGATAGAAGACTGCATATGGATGAGTACTTCTGGACTGAGAATGAAGGCTACGTGTAGAATTTTCTGAAACAGTTGTGTTATAAACTGTGGAAGTCCTTGGGACTTAATGTGCATTCTGAAAGAACACCGTTAGTGTGTCAATATGGATTCTGTTTGTTCTAATTGTAACTTAGGAAATAAATTTGTGTTGAAGACATAGTCTAACCTTGCTGTAACAAATCATCAGCGTGCTAGGATAAATATTCATGATATCAGACTGTTCACTGTAATAGGGTTTGGCCGCTGCATAAGAAAAATGGAGAATCTTGCAATTTGAATGAAACATTTACATATAGTGCTTTTATGAAAATTGTTTCCCGCAGATAAACATTAAGGTGATACCTTAAATAAGAAGCAAAAAAATAAATTAGAACAAAAATGGGAGGGATTTTTGCAGACCACATACAACACATATTGGGGAAGACTATGAATTTTCAGATTATTCTAGGATTAACTTCTCATTTTTTTTAAATCATTCTAGTGGACTAATGTAAAATAAACTAACTCACTGATAGGAACATTAAAGTAGGATGTTATGGTGAAGTTAGAAGAATGATTTTGAAAGTAGACTATGTTTAGACAGAATATCTCCATAGGAGAAAAAAAAAAGAAACAGAAAAAAGGAATTTTACTCAACCTTGCTTACGGTACACAATTACAAGTTTGCTTAGATCTGACAGACTGAAGTCTAACCTATGCTTGTCTACACGAAGTAGATGTATTTAATACACATCTAGATACATATATTCACATATAGATACATATATACACACATATTTCAGCCTCACACTGAAAAACTGTGTATGTACACATGTTTTTGGAATATGCTTGTATGGTTTGTTGACCGCAGTGTCGACCATCCAATGCAGGACAGTCTTGCTGCCAGTTTTTGACTTCTGGCTGCTGGTTCATCAGTCTTTCTTATTGCATAAGTGCTATTCCACATGTATTTGAAGATCTTGGTGGACAACATGGTGAACATGATGACTAGTCTGCCATTGCAGCAAAGAGTAACAAAAGCACAGGAGGCTGTTAGCTTAAGAATGTAGGTAGAAGGTGGAAGAAAATGATAGTTCTCTGTTTGGAAACTGAGATAGTGTCAGGAAGACTGTGTCTAAATCTAATTTTTCTCCTGTAAAAACACATTGGCATACTGACATGAGTCCAACAGAAGGCTGCAGAGAGAAACACAGCTCTGTATAAGAAGTTATTGTGTTACTAAGATAAGTGGGTTTGTTCAGTTTGTAGAAAAGAAATGTAGCAACAGCTGTCTTTAACAACCTAATGGTAAGATAGGGAGAAAATGGGGACAGATTCGTCTCTGAGGTACATAGCAAAAGAACGAGGTGCGACAGACAAAGAAAATTCTGACTGAACAATTAGGAACACACTGTTTACAGTGGGATGGTCAAACATGGACACAGATTGCTCAGCTCACAGGCTGCGAGATCTTCATCCCTGGAGACAACTAAGGTTTGCCAAGATGAGACCCTCGCCTAGCTTCAAAGCTAGCCCTTCTGGCCCAATAAATGATTATTAATACTTGCTTATTACAGTGTCTTCAAGGAAATACATTTGGGACAGATATTTCTATAAAGCAGAAATAAGAAATTCAAATAAATATTTTCTTTTAGCTTTTGTTACTTTAGTCTTCAGTTTTGGATTTATTTATAAGATCAAGTGAGCAAGATTTCTCAAAGCTATGGCTGGATAAAACTATAAACACATCCTTCAGAGGAAAAACTTCATCCAGGTATAAAAGAAAAAAAAGAGAGGCGAGGGGGGATGAAGTTGTTTCAAGCTTAAAAAAAACCAAACAAACAAACAAACAAAAAAAAAAAAAAAAAAAAAAAAACAAAAACCAAAATAAAAAACAAAACAAAAAAAACCCCACACCTCTGCTTGCTTTCTTTCAGAAAGGCTAATTCTGTGCAATTTTGAAAGATTCCTGCAAGCATCCATTGACTACAGTGACAGATGCAATTACTCAGCATCTCTTCAAATAGCAAAGTGTGTGAGTAAACAGCAGATTTCCACATATATTGACAACTTTCAATTCCATTGTTTTGAATGCTTTGGCAAACTCTTAAGAAAATGTCTTTTGTGTACATTTCTGTCAGTATCTGCAGTTAGTCAAAGCTTCTAGCAAGGTCAACTAGGGTAAGATTTCAAGATTTTTCTGTAATTTCTTTGTAAGTCCTTTTAGTTCTGGCCACCTCATCCCCACACAAAAACCCAGGGTAGCTAATTCTAGGTAATGTGCCAGAAGGACTTTCTGCCCCAGTGCACTTCCAGCCATGTTAGAATCACATCTACTGCTTGGTTCACATGACATTCCTGAATAGGCCAGAAAAGTTTCAAAGACACTTTACAGAACATAGATTTCAAATTGTGCTTCAATAACCTCTGGAAATCCAGTCCCACTAATTTTACTAAAAGTTTTAACTTGTTATGCTGTGACAAATGGTATGTGAACTGACAATGTACTTGGTCAAGATTTTGTCTCTTCTGTCATGCTACCAGCACTTTTCTGTTTGGCAGAGTAGAAAATTATCTTAGCCCTCATTAGATGACATGGTGGAGAACCTGTTTACACCTAGCCTCACTGTCTTTCCAATGCTACTTCTCATTTTGCTGATGGATGTAGACTAGCTTGGGAAAAATGGTCGAAGCTGTTCATATGTCTGTACAAAAAAGGTAGATACCTAGAAGATTGCACCATTGTTGTATCCCAAGTGCAGGCAGTGTAGGGGATTTTTCTGTCTTCCCATTGATTTGGTTTTTATTTGGCTCCAGCAGCACAGAAGGTTCCCAGTTACAGTCTAAGCTATTGCATTTGTCTTTACAGCTCAGTTTGAACAATGAAATCTCATCTACACATCTACCTGAGATTATTATAGGCACTGCTGTGTCAGGCAGATTGCAGAGGAGCGGAATTTTAAGAAAAGTGAAGCCTAATTTGGAGATGGCAGTCTGTCAGCACTGACAGCACAGCACAGAAGAGATTTCCCACTGGAAATGAGTCTTGAACCAGTTTGTCTTTTAATGGTCATCTGAGATGTTCACAAATAAGCAAGGTCACAATGCAACAGAAAATAATTCAGCACTGTAAAACTGCTGAGCAACAGATGCACCTATGCATGGTTGTATTTTCACATCTCACAACTAAAAGCTGTATTCAGTAGCAACTCAGTAGTCTGTGGTATATCATCCAGCATGCTATGATTATACAAATAATACTAGTAATAATAACAAATGTACCTGTGAGGTTGGAAGTGAATAATCTGACTCCTTTTTCCCCCATCAGCTCTGTGTGTGTTCCCATTTCCACCACTGTGCCATCCACAATGCCCACGATTACACTGCAATCTGAGTGGGAGAAAGCCGATGAGCAGTAATAATAGTAGTTTGACCTCTCCTGGCCTATAAACAAAATACCCAACTGTAATTCATGTCCCCTGTTGCTTGATGGTTTAGAGTAATTCCTCTAATTTATCATATTGATACTGCTGTTACATCCCATTGATCTCATTTGCTGAACACCAGTACAATCCATAGTTCTTTCACAACTGACTTAAAGTATTACCTGTTTCCTTTTCTGACAGGCTGGAGTCGAAACCTGCCTTCTGTTTTGGCTTTTTCTTGCTTCTGCTTTCACTGGAGTATCTTTTGTTGTTTAAAGTTCTATGGGACAAAAAGCTGGGAATACTTCCATGGATGCTGGCTTATTGGCAGAGGGCACAACTGTGTTTTACTCTCTTAGGTCCCTCTGGTTCCAACAGTGGGACACTCACTGTTCAACACAAGGAAACATTACCCAACATTTCCTCGCCAAAGTGTTTGCTCTTAATAGCTAGATTTGGGCCTCCACTGCCCCTTAAAATGTGGGTTTTATAATCTAATAATTTGTGGAGGAAAGCTATTGACCTCACTCAAGTGCAGAGGCCTCGATTTCCAGGAGCAGGCTTGCAGGTTGGTACCTGAAGCCTATTTAAGTTAACTGTTCTGAGTTAAATATTCAAACAGATAAATTGTCTGAAGTGTTACAGTGAAGGCTCATCCCCTCAAATGGCTGCTGTGTGGTAACAGCCCCCAGCTGGATAAGCCAAGTGGAAGTCATTGTTTCAGTGGTGGTGAGGTGGAAGATACAAGAATATTGCCACAGAACAGCAGGCAGTCTTTTCTGCAGTGAATGGGGAAATTACCCATGCAATTTCTACAAATCTGTCACCGACAATGATAACTGTCACTTGTATCCCTTCCCTGAGTTTAAGTTAAATGTATGAAAAGAGAAATGAGGGTTATATCAATGACAAAGCACTTTTTCCAGTTCAGTGTGAGCTTTTGTCTTGTTTTCTGTGCCTGGAGCAGGTGCAGTGTCATCAAATAGGAGTTTTTTTTTTAGGACTGTATACCACAGCTCAGTCAATAGCCATTCCTCATTTCTGACCCCCCCCAGTTTCTGCTGATTTCCCCTTTCAACAACTGTGGTAACATTGTTCTAGAAGAAGAATACAAGATCTATTATTTTTGCATCGTGAATAATTAGTTTTTAATAGTATATGACCTGAGCGCAGGTAAATGGAAAGGTCTCCCTTGATTTCTATGTTTAGTTCAAGCTACAAAAAAAAATGGGAGCTAAAAGTAATGTTTTCCTTCCACGTAACATTTCCTCCTCCTAGAAACTGAATACCAGTGCAAACTCACTCTAATTCAGAGTGCTTGCCCTCTGACGTTATATATGTGAACGGATCCACTGGCAGCAGCAGTGATACATGCAAGCCCCAAGTGACTTGTGTCTCGCTGAGGCGAGGCAGTGCTTTTACAATATTATGGGAGCTGCAATTTCCATTTTCTACACAAGGTGGCTGCCGAAAATCACTGTTGGCTTACACTGTTGCCTTTTTTTTTTTAAAAAAAAAAAAACAAAAAAAACAAAAAAAAAAAAACCCACCAAAAACAACAACCCAGAGGGACAGATCTTCCCTCCTTGGGACCAGCATACTAAACTTTCCCAGGTCAAAAGGTGTCATAGATGTCATTCTGGTTTTTAAAAGGCATTTTAATGGTTCACTCAGCCACCTTGCAATTCTGGAATTTGTTCTTCAAACCTTTTACTTTCTACTCCATCTCTTCATTCTTAGTTATTATTTTTAGAGAGATGAATTATGTTTTATAAATAAGTCCACCACATGAAAAAAAAAAAAGAAAAAAAACCAAAAAACCAGCCAGTTTCTATTCAGCACCAAATTTTCTGTCAATCTTTTCCTAGAAAGAAATATGTTTGCATATTGCAACTATAAAATCCAGAATGTTATCATACATATCTTGTTAGATTGTGTTGCAGGTATAGTTTCTTAATCATTTTCTTTGTCTTGTCTTACACCAGTTATAGTTATCCTAAAGAGAGTGGCTACTTGGCTGACCATGTTGATGAACTGAGCAAAGCATCTTAATTAACATAAACGTAACCCAAATGAAGTTGTTTTCCAGTTTTTCATTCATTCATTCTGGAGGTATCCTTATCTTCTCTTCTTTGATTACAAAGGGAGCCTTGATGATTAGCTTAGGCTAAAAATCTAACTTCTAGATGCTGATGAGAACCTGGGAGGTTATTTTGCAGGAAATAAAAGCATTTTTACAATCCCTAAGTGATTAATTTCTTTTTTGCCCTTACAGTCAAGGCAGCAAACTTTTAAACCTAACCATGAATCTAAGTTTTTGGGTTGATACTTACATGAATGTGTTTCACCTACTGAAAGAACAGTCTCAACAGCACAACCAGAAGTCAGGACAGCTCTCTGTATAACAAAGCCCCTAACATTTGTTTATAAATAGCTTCCCAGAGCCAGGAAACTCCAAATACTCTCGCTACCAATGCTGATTAGGAGGTAGTTTTCAGCTGTCATGCCTGTGCTGTTAGAACCTTACTGGATACTCTTATATCCACCTGCAGACAAGAGGAAAAAAGAGAACTTCAAAAAAGAAACAAACAAAACAAACAATGTAGTACACTTTTGTACAGGCTTCCTATGTCATCCCTGTTTGTCACTGTGGCAGAAACATCTGATTTATGCTCTCCAGCCTCCTGGTCCTTTACAACCAGGCTGCTCTGGTGCATTAAGGTAGTCTTTTACTGAATGCTGTGAGGTTTCTGGCAGCCCCTTTCATCCAGCTTGTTGATACCCCTCTGGGTGGCAGCCTTGGTCCCATTAATTTACCCAGGTTTGGTATCATCTGTGAACTTGTTGAGGACGCAGTCTTTTTCACAGTCCATGTCACCAATGAAGGAATCAAATAATAGCAACCCTGGAGAAACACCACTTGCAACTGGCTACTGGCTGTGCTTTGAACTTGGAGCATTATACAACTGGATTTTCACCAGCTTTGTAGTCCATCCACTCAATCAGTATTTCCTTATTTTGAATGTTTCCATATCTAATACAAAAGAAATATAAAATAAAATCATTGAGTCACTCAGGATGGAAAAGACCTTAAAGATCATTGGGTCCAACCATGACTTAACCATACTACTCTAACTAACAACACTGCTAAATCATGTCCCTGTTCACCACATCCAAACAGTTTTTAAACACATCCAGGGATGGTGACTCAACCACCTCCCTGGGGAGCCTATTCTGTAAAGAAGCGTTTCCTAATATCCAACCTAAACTTACTCTGGCACAACTTGAATGTTATTTTCTGTTCACTCAGAACTATTTCAAAATTTCCCTCTGCTTTATGGTACAGTATTTACTGTCCAAATTAATGGAAACATACCATATATGGTTGCAGAATCCCTATTCCAGCTACACTTGGAGTAAAAGGAACAATTGCTGAAAACCAGGGATGGGAAAATCTACCATATAAAGAAAGATGAAAAAGGACTGGAACTATTTCACCAAGAGGAGAATGGAAAGGACATAATTTGTATATATGGTATACAGAAAAAGAGACTGGAAAATTCTTTGTTCTCCCTGTGCAAGAGCAACAGCATAATTTTAATATCCAAAAACAATAGAACTGTTCGTCTGGAACCCAGCAGGAACACTACATCCATTTCCAATTTTTTTTTTTTTTCTAGCTGTATGTCTGATATATTAATCCAGGCTGGATGTGGCTCTGGGCAGCCTGGTTTAGTGGTTGGTGACCCTGCCTGAGGCAGGGAGGTTGAAATTATGGTCCTTTTCAACCCAAGCCATTTTATGATTCTATGATTCTATGATATTAGCCTAGACTATACTGGACCTTATGTGCCCTTTTTGTGTGTAATTTTGCCTTACAAACTTGGTTGCAAGTTCACTGTTTAGGTATGTACTTCCATTATTCTTCATTAAGAAAAGACAAATATTATAAATGAGTAATCTGATGCAAGACAAATATTTCTTGGATACAGAAGAGCTGCAAACATGAGAAATCATGCTGCCTCTTCATATACAGAACACAGCTTCAGAGGGCTGCACCAAGGCATTCAGACTTGCCTGAGAGTGTGCAGAAGCTGTGTAACAAATAGCAGATACAGGTCATTTCAAGAGAAATGTTAGTTCAACTGCAACCAATTTTCGGCCCTTTCCCATGGGAGATTGTTTTTCATGAGCCTATTTTTAACTTGGATTATTATTCCTTACTATGTTGTGATAGCCACAGGAGTATTGTTTTCAGTTTATCAAAGTAAATGTTTACTGGGAAAAAAAGAACTTATTCAGATGGTATGTAAAATGCAAAAAAAGCCAACAACAACAAGAAAACAAAAACGAAAACAAACTCTAAACCACTGAACTCCTTTATTTTGGAAGCAAAAAATCATAACAAAAATATACTGAAAGCACTGATCCAAAACCTTATGAAATGAAGGTCTCAGGGTTTAGTAAGGAAAATGTGGAGAAAGATCATTTTCCAAGAAAGGTGTAGCTTGTTGCATTAACCACCTAAGGAACTTGCACCTTAAAACAAAATCTCTCAGCCAACCCACTTACTTTGCCTTGGTGAACAAAAGGGCATGCACATGGATTGCTTCCACGGTCCTGAGCCTTTGCTGCTGATGGTGGTTGAGTATGTCCTGTAACATTCTAAATTGGAGGGCTGAAGACTTCTCTGAGAGCAGCCTCCTGAGGCCTCACATCTGCTTCCCTTCCCTTCCCTTCCCTTCCCTTCCCTTCCCTTCCCTTCCCTTCCCTTCCCTTCCCTTCCCTTCCCTTCCCTTCCCTTCCCTTCCCTTCCCTTCCCTTTTAACCTTTGTTCAATTCTAGAAGCAAATAAGAACTTAATATAGCTATGCACTAGATTCATACAAACCATGCTGCAATTTAAGTCTTCCTATTCCACACCAGCAGATGCATCTGTATGAATATCATTAGAAACTATGGATTTCACAAAGAGCTTTGCAGGTGCTGTTGAGAACAATAAGAGGTATGGTAGAGCAAAAGGATGGCAGTATAAAAAATAGCAAGGCATACTTGTTTGTCTGAGATATTCTGGATACAACAGAGACACACTGTATGCTTGCATGCTTCACTTGGCAGAAAGTAGGTGTTATAAGTATTTTTGGATATGAAAAAAACTGATTAGAAATCACAAGTGGCTCCATCACCTTCTGTGCTTGTGTAAACACTTTATGTGATCTTAGTTTTTTTTTTTTTTTAATCAATAATATATATAAGCGGAAAGTGTAATTCGTATTCAAGTTTATCATCAGCAGTCTAATTTAACAAACTCTTCCAACATCAACAAGAGTTGAATTTTAAATTGCCAGATTAAATATTTAGTACCTTTCAATACGAAACTGAGGATTTGTTTAAAGTCCCTGGTTCAAATTTGATCTATTATTCAAGGGACAAATTCGACCTAAAAATTCAGAAAAGAAATACAATAATTGGTACAATACAAGGCAACATTATGACCTCCATCCGCATATTCCTTTTACAAGACATGTCAGAATGCAATCTTCTGCTCCTTTAGATTCAGATAGTGCATCATAGTGTATGAAATTCTCGTTTAAGACTGGAGATTTGTTCCATGTACTGCATGTAAAGCAGAAGCTCAGACAAGAAATGGTTATTTTACTGTCCCCTTTATAAGGTATTAAGCTCATCTGGAACTGCTGATTTATAAATTACACGCATAAAAATATATCATTGTAAATAGCACAATACACATGAGCTATACAGTCCACAGCTGCAGCTGAAAATATTAAGCTCTGGTTAGAAATCTGCTTTTATGAAAAATGTTCCTATCTGAGAAGCATCTTTCCATTTTCTTTCCTTTGTACTCATACTCGATGTATTTGGTAGAATGTCTAGGATTTGTAAGTTCCTCTCTAAACTGTATAGCTTTTGCAATACTTTCTTTGGGCTCTTCCATTCAAGTTATTGCTGTCTCCTCTTATTTCAACCAGCAGTGATGCAAGTTGGCTTTGTGCTGCTCCTTGTCTTCATAGAGGAATGATACAGATGTCCCAGCAGCAAACAAAAGAGGGAGGGAATGGCTGTGCAACCCACAAACTCTGACCCATTCATAGTAGAAGATGAGAAATGCATTTTTAAATGTCAGCTCTTTCCTCTGCAAAGGATAAAGATTCTGTTGCAAAATAAAATAAAATCATGTAGAATTTCATTTCAGATGAAAAATTCCCTAAACATGCTAACTATATTCAACACAAAAGTGATATATACCAATTTCATAGTGACTAGTGTTGCCTCAGAGAGAACTCTGACATTCACAAGTTCAGCAAAATTTGATAATTATTATTTTATTTGAACAATTTAAAATATTTGTATTAATAGTATTGCAAACAATAGTAGATTTCTATATGATATATGAATTTATATATATAATTGTATCACATGTAATAAGATGCACACATTAAATGTGTTGTTGCTCACAACATATTTATACACTGTATCTTATAACATCCTTATTTTCTTTCTGCTGGACATATGCATATATGTGTTGTTCTGAAAGAGTGATTACAGAAATTTGGGTTAGTTTATGGTATTTGCCTCCTACATTAATTAAATGATTGATTTTACAACATAATTTATTTTTTAGAAAGAGCTGTGATCAGTTTTACCATGTTGAGTAATTGCATGCTTATAGGCACAGACACAGTTTAAACTTAAGAACGTTATTGTCTTTTTGTGTTTTTCTATTAGACTTACAACAAGCTTTATTTTCCTTTCCATACGGATTGAAATCTGACCTTCCCTCTCCCCAAGTGCAATGTTCTTGACTCAGACAGTATTTGAAAATTCTGGCAATTCTCCAAATGATACGTTTAAAGAATATTTTTATTAGCATCTGATTTGTGTTTGTTGGTGACATGTCTGGCCCTCACACAACCAATAGCTTGCCAAAACATAAGTTCTGTGGGATAGCTTCAGTTTTACACTGAGTCTTTTCTGGATTCACACAATTTAATTATTTTTTTTTTTTTTTTGAGAATTTCTATGGCCTGCTGAATTAACAACACAATTCTGATAGAAATAAACATTCCCTACTGTCAAAAGCGAATACAAAACTTACAGCTATAGACCATAAAAATCAACTTTTTCCTTGATCAGAAACTTCTAGATGATGGGAAAAAGTGTGAAGACAATATGCAGCTTGGATTAAGAAAATGTTTTTCTGAAACAATAAGACCATTTATTCTTAAATGACAAGTCATTTCTCTATGAAAGTTGCTGTGTTTGGATTATGGAAAGACAAGCTGCATTTTGGAATGGGCTTTTTATTTAGAATTTATTTATTTCCTTTTCAATTTTCTTTAACTTCAGAAAAGTCATGGATGAGCATTAACAGAGAGAGGCCTTGTGTTTCAGTCTTACCAAAGCATTTTCTTTGCACATATTGCATATTTCTAATACGTGGAACATATCAGCAAAAGCTAAGGAATTTAGAAAGAAAAATGCACATCTACCTCCCTAGGCTGTTGCCTACCTTTAAGCCACTGTTATCCACACTAGCTCTCCAAATTCATCCAAGTATCAGTGTCCATCAAGGCTTCATTTTAGGAACAAAGCCACAGATAGGGTTCCTTCCCAACTCCAAGCTCAAACCAGGTTTTAATAGTGGAGGAATAGACACCAGCCTGAATTTGAAGCAAAGTAGAAAAGCTCTTGGTCTACTCTGACACTGCACCTTTTCTTACACCTGTTTTAACAACTCTTTCAGTGGCTGGTCCCCTTAAGCTGCAGGCTGATGAAAAGAGGTTTTAGCAAGGTGGAAGTTGGCCTCTTCTCCCATGTAACAGTGACAGCATGAGAGGTAATGGCCCTAAGTTGCGACAGGGGAGGATCAGGTTGGAAATTAGGAAAAATGTCTTTGAAAGAGTAGTGATGCGTTGGAGCAGGCTGCCCAGGGAGGTGGTGGAGTCACCATCCATGGAGATTTTCAAGAAGGTGGATGTGGCGCTGAGGGACATGGTCTGTGGGCGTGGTGAGGATGGGTTGGATGATCTCAGCAGTCTTCCCCAACCTTCATGATTCTGCGATTCTGTGAGGAGAGGTTTTGGTGGCTCTCCATGCAACGCTGTGCTAGCCAGCTTCATCATGACAGGATATATGCAAGACACGGAAGGAGATTTAAGCATTTTTATAGACCACAACAAACTGTCTCTATGGTCAAATACTTACAGAAACTTCAAAAATACAAAATTACCTGCGGAACTGCTTAATGCAATATTGCAATTTCATAGAAAAACAGATTAGCTTAGAAGGGACTTTAAAAATCATCGAGTTCCAGTCCCCTGCTGTAGGCAGAGCTGCAGCCCACTGGATCAGGCTGCTCAGGGCCCCATCCCCAGCCTGGCCTTGAACACCTTGAACACCCACAGTTTCTCTGGGAAGCCCATGCCAGTGCCTCACCACCCTCTGAGTAAAAACGTTCTTCCTAACATCTTCCTTCTTTTAGTTTAAAGCCATTCCCCTTTGCCCTAGCACTGTCACACTGTGCAAAAACTTTCTCTTGACTGATTACAAGGTCCTTTTAAGTACTAGAAGATCTTAATGAGGTTTCTCCGGAGTCTTATCTTCTCAATTTGAATTACATTTTAAATGTACATCATTCGTAATGTGCCCTTCTGACACTTGTGCCTCTTCTCTTTGCTTCATGGTTGTTGTTCATCTAAACACTATGTAACATTTTAGCTCCTAAAACAGTAACTGATTTTATAATCAAGATCAAGAGAATTCACTTTGAATATATCTTTTGAACTTGTATGTCTGGGTTCACAAATACAACCAATGTAACGAGCTGAAGAAAACACACATATAAAAGTGATGTTCTGAGAACATAAAAGGAAGAAGGAAATGAAGCTCAGTGAAAATATCTGAATTTACTTCCCCTCATCTTCAGTCCTGGCTTCAGGGACTCCTTAGTAAGAACAACACCCAGCAGGATGATTGCACAAGAAAAGCTGTGTAATCCAGGAGGCATTATCACGTAGTACATTCATAAGGTTGTTCACCTGGGATAGCAGCAATGCCACAATTTTCTTGATAGGGAATTTAAACGGTGAAAGTCATTAATTGGCTGAATTTTTCTCCTGCATGTGAAAACAAATCATGGTTGTATGATTTACTTGTGTTTTTAATCAAACGTTATCTCTCGGGAGGAGACCTGACTGCTCACTGGGAATTTTCTTGCACTGCTATGCAGAAAAGCTATTCTCTTTTTCTAGAGACAGAATTTGTCTCTGTTTGAGCTCTATTAGTCACTAGCAGTGAATGCATCAGCTACCACTTCTCAGTAGGCAATAACAATGACTGTGACCACAGCGGAAATCCAGGCTCCTTATAGTCTCTCCCTTCTTTGCTTTTGTTACACAAGATTTCATATTATTCATGATGGGTGATCTTTTTTAGCTTGGGTTTCTTTACATGACTGATTTAGATGCTATAAAGTAACAAAAAATTAACAAAACCCGACTAGACACCACCTTATTACAAAAGCATTGGTAAATAGCATAAATCAAAATTCATTTTAAAATCAAACAGGATATATATTTTTTTTCCCCCAGGTCTCTCTGATGTGACTAGGAAAGCAAACCAATATATTTCAGGTGAAGGAGGTAGTCCTTCTTTTCCTTACACCTCTTTAGAGCCACATGGTGCTTTGTAAATTACTTGCAACTAAAATAATCAAGAATAGCTTCACAGAAAGGCAGGTTAAATGGACCCTCTAGGACTAACAGAATTGAAGATTGACTTGGCTTAACAATGCCCCTGAAATACTTGAGCACACAGTATTCCAGGGACTCAGTTTATCCTCTTGCATTGAACTGCACAGTTTCAGGTACAATTATGGAAATAGGAAGAGATCACAGGAAGTTAATAACAGCTATTGAACCAAATACTCAGCTAGAATAATTATTTTGGCCCTGCTTTAAGCAGGCAGCTTTAGTGAGAAGCAAACCACTGAACACTGAGAACATGCCACCCCAAATCAGAAAAGTGGAGAGAGCAATGTAAAGGGAAATAAAAGAGGCAATAAAATCACTTATTTATTGTTTGCATCCTGGCAACAAGAAATAGATAAAGTCTCTAATGCCCACATTAGAAGGAGCTAGATGACATTTGTCTGCATTTTCACTTGTAAGTGAGCTCTGACTGGGAGAATAATCACAGAAAAATGCCTATTGTACCCTTTTAGCAGACAATCCACTCAGTCCATTGCATACCAACACTGCTGCTCTTCTAGACAGAAGTCAAGAAATTCAGATTCGTCCTGATACTTACAAGAATTCACCCCCAAGACCCTTCCTGAAAGTGCCTCCAACACAGAGTGATTCTCTATGGCACTAGGGACAGAACAACTTGCAGAACCCTGCCCTTCCTCAGAGCACAGCTGTTAACTGTTTCCTTGAGAGCATCTTCTGTCAAAGGACAGAATTACTGAAAAAGAAATACAGCAGGGGAGCTAACTGATATCTTGAGGGCTTGGATGAAAATCAGTTATCAGCCTCAGGAAGATTTGTCCTGTGGTTTAAACATTGTCTAATAGAGAGAGACAGGTCTGGCAAATAGAGAGGTTTAAAATCACCATGGCCTAACCTAGAGCTCTCAAAACTCGCTACTCTGAAACAGTTTAATGGGCTAGGAAACCTGGCACTTTTGTCTAGGTTTTCTTTGCATTTTCTGCTAAGAAAAGATCAGGAAAGAAAATGTCTTTGACTACTAAAACATCTGTTTTGGGAGTGGTTCTTGAAAGGAGACATGGAGAAAACACCTTTTTTTTTCATACATGAGACATCCATGTAATATTATGCATTACCTTGCTCATTAGCAGAAATAAATAAATAAAATTACATGCAATCTTGATGCCTATGACCTCTGTTAAAAAGTTGATCATGCCCTCTTGTGAGATGGAAAGCAGGGAGGGAGGTTTGCACATTACTGCTGATATTCTGCACTGTAGGGAGGAAAAGTGTTTAAATAGATAACTATAAGCAGATCTGATGCCGTTGCTCTGCGTTTTATCTGACATTATTTTAGGGGTTACCTGTATGAAAGAACACAGACTAATTAAAAATATACAACTACATTCAGGGGTAGGCACTAAATTTTATGACAGGCCCATAATGACCCCAGCCCAATGCAAGAGCCTGCAGGTGCAAGGTAGGGACCTGCAGGTGAAAGAGAGGAGGGTTAAAGTGGTTCAAGAGTGTCTGACAGCAGCTGGGGCTCTGTGAGAGACTGTTAGATCTGTAAGGGAGTGTGCTGGCCATAATCTCTGTGCTGTGGGGTAGGACAGTATATGGAAGGAATGTGTCTGCACTTACATCCATCCCTGTTAGAAGAGAGAGAGAAGTGGTAAGAACTATAGTGGTTGTGGGTTTGCTTGTGATGTTTTGTTTTGTTTTTTTTTTTCTTTTTTTTTTATGTTCAGTCATGTTCTGTTCAGTTACCTCATTGAAGAAACTTAACTTAGTGCAATGTGGCCTATTTGTCAGATTTTTATTTTCAAGTGTTCTCAAGTTGAGAATTACTATGAATTGTTTCCGACCTTTCCCACTTGTCACCTCTGTTGAAAAATTAAAGAGCTTCCGAGGAAGCCCCATGTACTGCTGATGCCTACAGCATCCGTAATGTGTGCCTCATCTACGCACTAGTAACTCCTTCTTTGATGACTTTTTTTTTTGTCTTAACTTTCTCTGCCCTTACCAGTTATCTTCCCTCTTCCTAACCTTATGTGACAAGCCAGGCTTCCTGGCAGTAAACCTGCCCCAGAAGATGCCTATTGCTCCCTGAAGCTACAATTAACACAGAGCTTCAAGAATTCTGCAGCCCAAAAGGAAAAACAGTTTTACTACCTGTCTTGCTTCTAATGGTCTTTCTCTGGGAGAATCACTGGATTATGAGGGAAAAAATGTTTGCAGTGAGTTCTATTCTCTTCCCAGACTAACTTCAAGGTTCTACACCTGTATGTTTTTGGACATAGGAACATCTTAGGGAGGAAAAAATAAAAGAAAATTTGTGCGAGTTCACTATGAATGAAGATTTCATGAACAGCAGTTTTGCTGTGTGGAGAGAACAGTGTGTTCAGAGTCAGTACTAAATATCTCTGCTCGAGGGCAAGTTATTCAAGGAGGAATTTGCCTTGCAGCCCTGCCAGCTGCTGTGCCCAAGCACGGCAGTGCTATCACAGTAGCATGTGGTGTGCGCTCACATCGCTAAAAATATTGTGGTAGAACACAGGCAGTGATGGGCAAGGACTGAGCCGATAGATGTCACTGTTGCATATGTTATGTGGTTTTATACTTCTGGCAAGCGCTGCTGGATGTAGCTATGCAAGGAAAAGACTGGCTACGTGTCCTGTGTGCTTTGTAATACACATGCATGTCCATACGACAGGAAGTAAGTGAACTGGGGCTTCTGCTGTCTAGTGCTTCATTAATCAGACTGTTAAAAATGTTTATTTTGTCACTTAATGATAAAAGCAGACCTTCACCATAGACCTGTTTCAATATGCAGACCTGGCAATTAGCAATGCCATCTGTAACATGGTGGTAAATAGACATTCCAGAGATAGAAGTGAAGCAGAGAAAGCATGGAGCAGCACAAAGCAGTGCCCAGCTATTTCCACCCTGAGACAGCATCTCTTTGGGCACCATGCTGCTTCAGGCACACGTAATAGAGATGGGCTGTCAGAGCTCCTGGCAGCCCTTGAGGCTGACTCACACCTGGGAAAGTCACCAGAAGGCCTCGCTGCAACACTGGGCAGTGCATTTTGTCTTACCCGTGTCTCAGCTGAGATGTTGCCAGGAGACACTTTTTGGGGAGGTTTTCTCTCACCAGAAGTTTGCTTTCCCTTCCTTGCTGGCTCATTCATCCTGGCCTCGTTTCATGCCACAGCCCTCTCATGCTCCTGCATCTCCGACTGCATAACGGGGAAATCACAGAAAATGTTACTATAATTAACATGCCACTTCAGGGTCTCATTCCTGGCTCATGAGTCATCCCCTCTGTTCCTTCCCCCTTATGGCAATTCACGTGCATCTGTGCCTTTGCCTCAAATGGCAATGTTTTCACTATGTGGCCCTTTGCTCAGCGATGCCAGGTAGAGCAGGCAGTTTTGATCCTACCGACTTAACCGGAAAATCTGAAGAGGCTTTTTGGCCTCCCGAGTTTCCTGCATCTCATTTGGCTGCCTGGTGCACATCTGTAACAGCTCACAAGCAAGCCTGTCAGCACATGGCTCATTAAGGAACTGTGGTTGCCAGCTTCTTTTGGCCTAACTCCTTCCTTTCCCGGCCCAGCACAAGTGCTGCTCTGTGCTCCAATACCTATGTGGGAGCCTGAAGGAGACCAAAGCAGTCTTGTGAGCATCACACTTTTCTGTGGGCATCAGCGCAATCTGATGTGCAATGGCCATCATGCTCCCTGAGTGTGGTGAAGTGGAAAATCCCCATGGATTGGGCTCTGACCTGAGGGACTTGCCTTGCCAACTACACAGAAAAGTCCAGTTGGTTGAGAAGGTTTTGGCCTCTCGCAAGTCCTTTTGTAACTTCTCTCTTTTCTTGATCATATTGTATTTATGTATATATTAAAAAAAAAAAAGAAAAAAAAAAAAGAAAAAGAATTTAAGTCAAGGGTATTTTTTACCATTATCTCTCTATTTTAAATTAAAAAATATATATTTCTAGTTAATCATCATAATTTATTTCTTGACCCATATACATATACTATTACAGTAATATCAGGACTCAAAGTACCTCAAACTTAAGCTTCCACAACGTCTCTGTTGTCCCAGCAAAAAAATCTGGTGGTACAAAGTGAGCATCATCACCTTGCCCTGCTAATGCTGCTCTTCCTCAGGAATCTCAGACATTTCCTGGATTGGGGATGCAGGGAATTTCTCACAAAAACGTTACTCAAGGACTATTTTGGCTAAATCCATCTTTATTTATGGCACCTTAAAAATATTTTCAGCTGTCCATTGGAGCACTAAAAAATACAGATTTGTATGAGCTTGTACTTGCTCAAGAAACATGTAGATGTGGTGCTTAAGGACACGGTTTAGTGGGCAATCATTGGTGGGTGGGTGGAAGGTTGGACTAGATGATCTTAGAGGTCTTTTCCAACTTTTATGATTCTGTGATTCTACAAAACAAGTGTTTGTGCTGTGAATGCTCAGAGATGCCTAATGGGGATGGGTGGCAGCTGTAGCTTCCTGCCATTGTCCTGCATTTCCTCTTCACACATCTGTCTCATAGCAGGCTTCATTTTCTGTAACTCTTTCCAGTCAGCAAGCTGGTGAATACATGCAGGTTGCCCGTGTCCCATTTGAATGAAAAGAACTTTGCAAGGTGCAAGAGTTCTTCCCACTCCTTCTTCCTACTCTACCTTATTCATCTGCTGCTCCTCAGTCCACTTTCCCAAAAGTTTCTCCTTGTTGCAAGAGTCACCTGCTGTGGTTGCCCCTCCAGCTTAAAGCACCAGGACCAGCCGATTGGCTCTGGATGCACAGTGTGTTCAGTAAAAAGGTCAGCACAGGTTAGTTAGAACTATTTGCAGATAGACATGGAAAATTGTTCTGGCCATGGAAAACTGCTGATAAAACTGAAGCTATTCATCTCAGCATTTCTAAAACAAAAAACAAAAATTTTTACTTGCAGAAATTATTTATGATGAAGAATTTTATAAGCAGAAACAATACTTTCTCCTTTTTTTTTTTTTTTTTTTTTTTCTTTTTCCTTCAATGAAACATTCAAAATTGTTGGTTTAGCCAAAATAATTTTTTAGCAGATAGATAGATTTTCATTCAGCATAATCTAGGGGAGAACATCTTTGCAGTGGTTTTGCAATTGTAATTTGTTAGGGCAGAACATGCCACGGCAGAATTAGCAGTCAGGTAATGCCTCTGTGCTTTAAAACTTGTACTTTGGTGAACAGATTTCTACATCCAACAATGGCTGAGAAAAGCAAATGCACTGCCTTTGATCTGAACATAATGAGGTTTCTTAAAAAAAAAAAAAATGACCTTTTGAAATGCCTCCTGCTAATCGCCCAGAGAGCTACAATACACAACAGAAATCCTCTTTCTTTGTTAGTTTCCTGTAGCATCATTACTCATCACTTCTGGAGTTTGCTTACTCTTTCTGTGGAACTCTTTGTTTGAGATACTTATTATCGTGTTCCAAAGTATTCAGGCAGGACTGAAGCTGAGCCATACTGGTCATTTTATAAACAACTCTGGGGAAATACCTCCTCCTCTGTTGACAGGTTTGCCATTTAATCTGAAGCAAGATAGGACAAGTGAATGTTGTGAGCTGAAAGAGTGAAGGCCACTTGAAAGATGTATGGCTAATGTTCTTGCAGCACATCATTTACCCCTTGAGCGTCATGAATTATTTCCAGAAAGCACATGCATCTGACTGTGATTTAATTCAGCCTTTA
The DNA here is from genome assembly GCF_019232065.1 of Centrocercus urophasianus. Taxonomy (NCBI): domain Eukaryota; kingdom Metazoa; phylum Chordata; class Aves; order Galliformes; family Phasianidae; genus Centrocercus; species Centrocercus urophasianus. The sequence goes on from NW_024884711.1 coordinate 18,348,299, forward strand.
ATAGTTGCCAAGATTTTTGGTAGGTTAAAATAGTACAGAGTCCTGAAGGAAGATTTGGAAATAGTTCTGCTTGCGTGTATTCATAAAACTAGGAACTAAAAGAAGTTGGGGTTTGGTGGTTTTTTTTTTTTTTTTTTTTTTTTTTTTTTTTTTTTTTTCTTCCTGAATTGTTCTCATTTGAGAATAGCTTCAAAAATAGCTGGCATGTTCTAGAAGCAATAGTCTAAATAATAAATATGGTAACAATTATAGCAAAGCCCTTTCTGACTTTGACATATCATCAAACTGGGGCTACATGGAGCATCTGCCTAGGCACTAGAAATTTCCAGACGTCCATTTGATATGGCCATTTTTCTTTTTCCTTCAAGTAAATGAAATGTAGCGAGACTATATTCAAATCTTCAGTGTACCTCTGCTTGAAGGGAAGCATTATTCCAAATTATTCCTTGCTAGTCTTAGTGAAAGACTGAGCTACCAGTGTATGTTAGGCTTCTTCTTCCAGGGCAGTGGTTGCAGTTGAGACATTGAGTAATATGTGGGACAATCTGAGAGGAAATGAGCAGGTGAAGGAAATTCCAGTGGATTTTGTTGGGGGGGGGGAAAGTAGAAGTATAGATGTGAAAAAAATGTTATTTAGTAGAAATGCAATTTTAACAGTAATTTACAAATCAGTTATTTACAAAATTTACAAATAAAGTTATTTTAACAGTTATATTCACATATAACTAAATGTTGCATATACAACCCCATATATGCAACATTAAAAATCATTTATCGATGCCTTTTTTTTTTTTTTTTTTTTTTTTTTTTGCTTGCACTATTTTATTTACTTGTTTAAATCTGAAACTCTGTTTGAATGTGACTTGTGTTAATACAGGTTTACTATAAACACACGTGAATACTTATGTGAAAGTGCCAGTCCTGGTGGCATTATAATTGAGAGCCCTTAGAGGGAAGTCATAGCAAAAGCTGAACTTGAACAAAATGCATTTTAAATATCACTCATATAGTACAGCTCTTTACTGATTCTTGGCAATAACAATGTAACTATGGCTAGGGTGGTTTGAGCCATGCTCCTGTTTGTCTGAGATACTTTTAAAGGATGTTCAGTGTGGGGGTTTGGGCCCACAGCATAGCACTTCTATGCTGCTTCTGTGCTCATCCTCTGAAGGTGCTCATTTAGAGCAGCACCCTGTCACTGCTGGCCCTGTAGTTTTTTGAGAAATGAAAACATGAAACCTACATGAAAGCTATACTACTTTTCTGGAAAATAAGCAACCCTCTGGGAATGCAGTGAGATGAGGTTTAATTTTGCAGTAAGAAGTTTTGTGTTAGACAAGCTGAGTTTTATAGCTTTTCACAGTACCTTCCCTCTTGAAAGCCAGGGGACAGCTTTGGGGATCTTGAGAGATTTGCTAGTGCTTTCATGAAGTGAGCAGTCTGGGCTTTTCAAGCACATGAAGCTTAATTGCTTTCCTAGGAGGTAAGGCTAAAAGGCCTAGACATAAAAGCTAACAGGGGTTTATCTACTCAAAAATGGAATAGATCTGCATGCGTAACTAACATTATGTGCACAAAGCCAGTATGTGAGTTGAGCGATGACTTATGTGTCTAAGAGGAATAAAGAAATTTCATCATCCATTGATGACTGTCATAACAAAAAGCTAGTTTTGATTCTGAAAGATTGAACTGAAATGCTGAAACAAATGGAATTTTCCCATGATTCATTTGAAAACATAATTTTGATTGCTTCATTGCAAGGAATATAGGAATAATCTATATGCACTGAAACAAATACAAATGTGTATTTTATAAATGTAAACTTACCACACTGCAACTGAATATATGAGTGTAAAAGAACTATGGTAAAGTATTAAGATCTAATAGAAAAAGGAGAAGAAACAAAAATGAGAAAGAAAACGTAACTTTGGAAAAGTCCCAGAAAGATTGGCATATATTCATGGAAAAAATTGCTCCAGATCTCAAAGTATGCGTGAAAAAAGAAATTGAAGAAACAATCATGTGAGTACTTGTTAGGAACCCTGTTTATCCCAACAAAAACTACTTTATTGAGTATTAAAAAGTAAATCATGTTACAGATGCCTCTTCATATTGCTCTAGCATCATAAAAGTGACCCATTAAAATTTCATCTTCGTATTCTGCATTGCTTCTATACACTTCATTTACAGTAAATAAAACACATGTAGCAGGCTTATAACTGAGACTATTAGTACTGTATAAAGTGATAGCTGTTTGGTTGTTTCCTCTGAAGCAAAACACACACATCACTGCCAGGTGTATGATCATATGGATAGCAGATGTGAAAATGAGTACTCCACTTATCATTTTTAACGTGGTTTCATAAAAAAAATGGACAAAGGATTGGATTGTCAGAAAGACTATTTATTTTGAACCCTGAGAATGTTTACTCTTCATTTAAAATTCCCCACACGCTGTTGAAGAGAGAAAAGAAATCCCATTTCTGCTAATTTGCTCATTATTACAAGCCATTTGAATTCTGCAAACTGTAAACTTATTTTCTGCTTATATATTCAGGATAACTAATTCCTGATTTCTGAACATTTGTCCTTCACTTCAACATTCTTCACTGCTAATATCCAGGTGAAGAAACTTCTCCTTCCTGTGCTCCAGAGGTCCTTTCTCACCCTCAAAGCTCACATCCACAAGAGAAACCTTTGTGGTCAGCACTCCAAATGTTATTTGCAGGACTGATAACAACATCTACAAGAAAGATCAGACATTTGGAGTGGTACTCCCTTCACCTAATGTAAGTGTATAACCTGAATAGAAACCCATATTCCCCATTTACCTTTGTGGTAAGAAACAGGCGCATCTGTCGTGTAGTTCACTGCATACTAAGACATCTGGAAACAGATGACTCAAATCCTATGGATGTTTCAAAGGCAATTTGGTTTATTTCTTCAGCCATACATGTCTGAAGCAGAGTGATAAGTTTCAAATTGCACTGTCTCTTTCCCCTCCATTTCTTTCTTTGTAGAATATCATGTGCCTTCTTTCTCCAGGAGTGAGCCCATGCTAGATCAAATACTGAGGAGCCAGAAATCAACAATTATTTGTAGGAGAATAGTCATATTCAGGCCATTTTTTAGAATCCAAAAGACTGCAACAAAAGGAATTATTCTACTGGGCATTAATGAAAGGTAATTTTGCTTTGGAGTATGTATGATAAGGCAACAATCACAGATGATGCTTGGAGAAATTAAGGAGTGGGATGGTGGGGTGTTACTCTGATGGAAACAGCAGAGCAAGTGAAAATACAACAAATAATACAAACATGTCCATAAGTCCTACTTTGTGGAGCTAATACGTTTTCAAAATATCTTTCTGTGAAAGCATTCAATAAAACAAAAACTGGCACTTTGTGAGAATTACAGGAAGGCTTGGTGAGTTTTCTTTGGAGCATGAGATACTGATGTTGTTGGACAGGCTGGGAATAACCAGAGAGGATGTGTAAGTTTCCCTAAGGGCACAATAAATTACTATTTCCAGACAGAAAGACATACTTCATAAAATCGTTTCTTAATATAACTGCTGAAGAACCAGGTAGGCAATAAAAACTCAGGATGATTGCTAGGGTCTCAGGTAGGTAAGAATTGCTTGTAGGCTATTTGGCTGAGCACACCACAGAGGCAGATGGAAACAATCCACTGTAAATGATTCACCTACTGAGAGCAATGACAGTCTTCTGCTGAGAAATATTCTCGAAATAAAAAAGTAATCCTTTTGCATCTCTGTTGCTTTTGGCACATCCCCTTTGTCTCTGTCTGTCCTTTCACACTGCATCACAGTATAGCATCTGCTGTGCATGCTAGGGCAGGTGCTTGAGGAGAAAAAGCAGCCCAGATAGCTGGAAGAGAAGAGCCAGGCAGAGCTGTAACCATGGAAAATGTTGGAGCGATGGGCAGTTTGTGATAAGGCTTATAGGGCAGCTGGAACTTAGTAGAGAATAGCAGTGCATGGGGATTCTTCTAACTTTGAATAGAAAATTCAGTCCTCTGCATGTACCTAGGGATCCAGATTTAACAAATGAGTCCTCCAAGTACATTTTAAAAGAAGAACACATCTGTGCTGCTGATGGCCTTGTTACCTTGCTATTTATCTTCATTCCTAATAGTCTGGAAGAACTTAGGTACTCCTCAATATCTCAGACCTTATATAAGAAGTTTGTCTTGGAGAAGCATGGGTGCACAAAAAGAGGCCAAGTAACGTACTGGCTTTCACTCACCAGTTCATGTACATACCTACAGCTGTAGTGATTACAAACTCATGTTTCTCTCATACAATCAAACAGAAAAGCTTGGAAAAACAGCCACTTCATTTTCTTTTTTTTTTTGGACAGGAACAACCATGGCTCCAAGGCCTGTGGGAACTCTTCTGCTTTTGATTGTATTTATCTCTGTATAAAAATTAGTGGGTGAGCCCTTTATTGAGAGAGAATTGTAGCACTGCTAAGAAATGCTTTCTCGTGAAAGGGAGGGTTGCACAAGCCATCCTGAAAAGCTGTTTAATCTTCAAACAGAAAGCCAAATTCTTTGTGTTGGATGTTTGGAAACAAGTTCACTGAAGGTAATGGAATGAGGTTATCAGCTGTCCTATGCATATCTATATGGTGGGATTTAACAGTTCAAGATCTGGCTTTTTATTACTTTTGTTACAAGGGTAGTAATTTTCCTAAAGCTGACTCAGTCCAGTAAAGCAGTTTCACTTAAAACCCTCCAGCAATGTCAAGTGAACAGACCTTAACAATCTGCATGCTTTCTTAGCATTTCCCTTATTAATTAGTGAAATCACCTACCATTAACTTTGAAATAGGCCTGCTCCCAGGTGTGACAGGCATTTTCCTAGTGCTTACTGTGACAAGAGTCCTCTGAGCTCTCCTTTTGCCCGACACTATCACACCTACAAACTCGTAAGTAAAAAGTCATAGGTACAATGTCTATTGATTACAGCAAAGGAAGGACAGGTTAGTTATCAACTGCTACAGTTTAACAAAACTGTGCAAACTCTCTGTGTTTCGATTAAGCTCATAAAACTAATCCTAGTAAAAAATAGATAAAAGACACTTTGGTTTAGTATTTCAACTCATCCCATAAGAAAAGGGTTGCGAATTGCAATTTTCATGAAAGTGTTCTTTTTTGTTATGCAATTAGGATTATCAAATATCATTATGAGGCTATGCAGTTCTTTACAGGTTTTAGATGCCTTTAAATTGAAATCTTATAGGCTGCAGAATAAAGTAAACATCTGGGGAAAAACAGTGCTGCCATGAGCTGGTAAACGTTAAATTCATTCACTATTTTGCAAACAGCATTATTCTTCAATTGCTGACAGATATTTCAAACTGAAATAGAGCACCCAGAAATTGGAACCATTGGGCCCACTGGGACCAGTAAGCTCCAATGCCTGTATGAGAACAAATGATTCTTTGAAGCCATAAGGATAGTCAATTCCTGTACCTTTAGTTTGCACTTTCCTGTCAACTCCGTATCCCATCTCAGGGGCTTCAGTTTGTTAGTAATTTTTTAACTATACAGTCAGTTTAAGTCACCATTGATTCATTCTCCTGAATTCCTTATGAATGCCTTCTCTGAAGTCTCAACTCTCATCTGTGGAGCACGGTAAGACATTAATTCTCTAGCAGGATTAGCAGTGCTGGCATAAAGCAAGTACACGGGCTGAATGCTTCCCATCTATTCATGAACAAGGCCTTTGGTGTTTCTTGAGTTGATGTTCTTCCTTCATCACTATACTCATGACACTCATCTTAGGGGTGATGGCCCCAGTGGCATCACCAGCACCTTACTTGGGATATGTAGCCTCTACTTGTATAGGGGTAAAGGAAGCGTAACTAGCAGCTAGGCTAGATGGCAACATAGCAAAGGGGATCTTAAAATATATGTTCTTAGGCCTTTTTTTTTTTTCCCCATCAGAGATAATTCTTTTGATCTTTATACCAGCCTTCTACTGCTGAAAAGGTGCTTTTAACATGTATTTGTCTCTGACTTTATATCTGTTTTTAATTGGTACACAGCCAGTCTGCCAGCTGCATGGGCATAACCAGCTGTGGAAGATGACATGAACAGTCTGAAATAAACCACCCGAGTACAAAGTTTGTTAGTAATGCCTACAGGCTGAACGTGCTTATCTATTTATAGATCCATTGAATCAGTAAAGTCACCCAGCTCAATCTGTAGTTTTGCAGTCATTCAGTAGTGTGCTATTCTGTCATTCTTAGAGATGGCTGGAATTTTGCTCTTCTTCTTGCCCACTACTGTCTCTTGCCTGGTGGGTAGGGCTTGGTTTTGTCTGGTGGTTTTCTCACATCTGCAGATGACCTTTTAAACAGGGCTATAACATTAGCAATTTTTAATATCCTTGTATTGAGTCAAATTTGTAAAATACATTCATACACTAAAAAACAATTCACTTAGCTTAAGTAAATTAATGCTATTTACTTTAGTCATGTTCTCTATTCTCCCTTTTAATCTTCTAAGAGCAGAGGACACTCAAGGAACCTCAGTTAGGCACAGCTCTTTCACTCAGATCCCATGGCCCAGAGCAGCTCCCTCTGTCATGACAGGAGCACCCATTCGTTTTGGCCCTAGCCAAAAGGCAAGCTCATCTTTCCATGTGGTGCTGCCAAGCATCTCACTTCAAGACCTTACTTTGTTTATCCCTAAAATACATAGATGGTTTTGAGACTGTCCAGCTACTGCAGCATGAGAATGTTCTACTTGAACAGCGGTGAGGAACATGCTGAAAGCGATGCAAGGGAAATAACTTTTCTTTCCATTGTAGGTAATATTTACCCTTAGAAAGGTCAACAAGGGGAAGCACAAGCCCCACTAGTGACACAACTTATTTTTCTAGGCTGACCCCAGTGAAACTGTTATAGCACCTTCCAGGTCAAATACTCAATATTTCCTTACTTCATTTGCCTCCGTTTTACTAAATAATTCCGAGCCGGAGGTAGGAAGCACATTTTGGATTTTTCTGTTATCTGTGTGGATGCAAATGCAGTATTTTCCACAAAGATGTTCCATTAACCAGTCACAGATGTTAGATGATTCAGCTTAATAGCTGCTATTTTTATTTATATAGAGAAAATAATTTCCTGTTTTTTACTTAATTTTACTTGCTATTTTAGTACTATAATGAATAAGTTTCTGTAGTGTTTCAATTTATTACAACTGTAACGAAAACACACATACACATCCAACCCAAAGCAACAATCACTCTTTTCTTCCCCGAGAATGCTGGTAGATTAAGCAATAAGATATTTTTTCCCCTAAATTAAGAATTCACTGCTTAATTCCTGTGCAGAAATAAAACAAAGAAAAAGGGAATGTAACAGTGACTTCATTCTAAACAAGCCATCCTAGCTCTGTCCTACAAGATTTTTGAAGTGACCCAAATGACTGCAATTGAAAAGTACAACAGACACTGATAAACTATATAAAATATACCACTCCATGGAAAGCATTCCACTATTACAATTATCATCTGAAATACAACACTGAATCCTCAAAAAATGGATGAAGGAGAGTAATATCAGAAATATGGCAAGAAGTGGAAAAAACAACCACTCCTCTCTAAATGAAATAGAAATGCTTTTATTTCAAATATTATCTGAGAATCATCAGCTCTTAGATCATAAAGAAAACTTTGCAGCTGCATCTTGGAGGAAAAAAATAAAATCAACAGAAGCAAGCACAAGCAGCCCTCTGCTTATCCATGACAGTTAGCCATTGCCACACTCACGGATGACCCTTGATCTGTGTCAACTCACGTGGGCCAGAGTTTCAGGGGACAAAGATCTGGGTTCTTCCACCTGAACTGGTGGACTGGATGAGACTGCTTTAGGTCTGGCTCTCTCCAGATCACACCATCCCTCCAAATGCCCAGCCCCTGGGCTGCCACTTGTACCTATCACTCATGGGCATACACTGTTTATTCCTCTCTAGGTACATAGGCCAAGGACAACACCAAGTTGAGCAATCAGGCTACACACTACATGGCCACTGTTCCATCAGCAGAGATACAACCAACAATACTTCTTTGTCAGCTTTTCACATCTTCCCAGGAAAAACAAACAAATAAACAAACAAAAATTCTACTAACAGCATTCTACTAACAGTGTGCATTTACAAGGGCATAGTAGTGTCCTTCCTTTGCCAGTAGCTGGCTGTGGGTGCCCTGTTCCACCACCTTGCCATTCTGGATCACCGCAATGATGTCTGCATTCTGTATGGTTGTCAGGCGGTGTGCAATTACAATGCAGGTTCGACCTTGCCGGGCATTATCCAGAGCTTTCTGAACAATCTGCACACAGATGTGAAAATGCCGTTAGCAATTGTACAGCCTCAGATGTAGGAAACACATTTGATATCTTACTTTTATTATCACCTGAATATATGTCCTGTAAACTACGTGTATATATGAGACATCCTTACCTAACAGGGTTTCCCACAGTGAGAGAAGTCACTGACAGTTGGGTTCTTGGACATCAAGGTTGTGTCAGAACACAGATTCAGCATTTACTACCAAATACAACTAACTGAAAAACCCAGAGTGTAATCTGAGCCGCTTTTTTTTTTTTTTTTTTTTTGTGACATTTTTATTGTTCCAAAAGCTTTTTTTAAATGAAAAGGATCTACTGATAACTTATGCACAGCTTCCTAATGTTTTTAAATTCACAGCCTAAAATGGAAATGCTACTGTGATACACCTGCTTATTGTTGTTTTTTCCCCATAGCTGATTAACTGCATCACATTACGCTGATTTTCTTAAATTTTTTCTTTTATTCTAGAGAAAAGCAACTAACCATATATACCTGTAAGTAATTCACGTGATGATCATTACTCACCTTTTCACTTTCTGTGTCAAGTGCAGAAGTAGCTTCGTCTAGAAGCAGAACAGCAGGATTACGAACCAGAGCTCGGGCAATTGCTATCCTTTGTTTTTGACCTCCAGAAAGTTGTGTTCCTTTCTCACCCACCCGAGTATTATATTTCTGAATGTTTGAAGGGGAGGAAAAAAAAATAAGGCTTAAGAATACTCATAGAGAAAAGTGAAGTTTCACTTGTAGCAATAAAAACGTTTAGGTTAGATTCATGAAAGAACAGTACAAATGGTTTTAATAAAGCTAAAGTGTTATAAACACCTCCAGCATGAATGGTTGTATAACAAGCCACCTATCTATACTTGATCTGAAAATTTCCTTCCCCAAAGACTAGAGCAGCTCTTGAATGGTACTGCCAGTGATACAGTATTAAGGTGTCCAGGTGACACTTAACCATCACTGTATGATCATGAGAGTAACAATGTTTCCTGACACATATATCAAGGACTTCATCCTGTGTTACTCATAAATCACTGAAGAATCTCAAACATTATTAGTAGTGACAAAACTATAGTATTTTTCAGCATCAATGACACCATTTTCAGTTATGCAGAGCTACAGCGAAAACAAGCCATCAAAGAATTTTTCGTTGTTAGAACCAAATTCTATGCAGGCATGAAGGTTAAACATCAGGCAATTCACTTTTGATTTACTAACGCACAGTATTTTAAGAAACACTCCCTGTCCATCCAACTAGATACAAAATATTTAGTTTTGTTGAAGTATTGTAGAAAAATTAATCTTAAAGTAATTTGAGAAGTTTCAGCTACAGAAGCAAAAATAATATTAAAAAATGAGGATATGAGAAGATGCTTGTACAGTGTCCTTATTCTTTCCCACTCATACTGCTTTGTCTACCACTACATTCATACATACATTCACACATTCATACACTGACTTACTTGAGCAATCCAGCAGGGATTTTAAACAACACACGTTTTGGTATCTTAAGATATCAGTTATCTTCAAAATACATTCCTCATATAAAGGAAATTATAACTACATGTTTTCATTTTTATTTCTGTATTGCCTCTCTCCACGTCACTCCAAGCGTCTAAAGTGCACTGTGAAAAGCAGACTGCTGTTTCTCACCTCTGGCAGTTTGTCAATGAAGGCATGAATATTTGCTGCTTTAGCTGCTTCTTCAATTTCCTCCTGACTAACAAGCCTATTGTTGTCTCCATACTGAATATTTTCAGCAATGCTGCAGTCAAACAAAATGGGTTCCTGTGACACTAGACCCAGCCTGGACCTCAGCCATTGTAAATGCAAAGACTTGGTATCAAATCCATCTGCTAACTAGAAAGAGAAACAGAAAAAAAAAAAATGATGTGATATTGACTACAGAGCTCATCCACAGATACGTAACGTAAAGAGGAAACAATCTGTATCAGGAAACCTGTTAAATGTGAAATTTTCATCTGAATTCAAGTAAATTTTGCATGTGAAGTGGAACAAAAGCAACACTGTGGATAAATATTTATTTTCATTATTTTTTAATTTCATGTGTTTTTCTTTTGTTTTCTGGCAGATAGAAGCATGGAGCACATAGCAGAGGCTGTTTCTGCAATCCTTCTAGCCCTGCAAAAATCAAGCAGAACTGGGATCCTTGTGGGAAAGCTCATCCTTAAGAAGCTGAATTAACAATACATATTCTCAACTGTGGGCCTTTAACTTAATCTTAAAACCACCAGGAAAGTTTCTTCACATCTTTGATAACACATTAACAGTGAATGCATCAAAAATCCTATTACATCCTTCTTAGGTTTGTACTGTGTGAAGAATGTGTTTTTGTCTCTAATGTGTGAATTTATATTCTCAGATGATCTGCACACAGTCAAGCAGATGACACGAATGCTCTGGCCCAGAGTGATCAGACACTTAGAAGCTTTGAGGAGACAGTGTAGCCTGAAACCATCCCTCTTGGTGATGTATCAGTGCTGTGAGCCAGTGTACTGTGTCAATCCCATGCATTAGCCACTAGTGCTGGGGCAGGTAGCAACAGTTGTCTGGAGACTGTCTACAGCTGCAGCCTCAGTAACCCACAACTCATTTATGAGTCATCTCTCCAGAGCTATAGCCAGGATCATTTAAGACCCCTGAAGCCTTAGAAGATGAAGAATTATGTAGATTCAATGATTATGAATAGCCACATAAGTCTACTTTACCACTTGTCCTTCCACAGGATCATAAAATCTCTCCAAGAGCTGAATGGATGTGCTTTTGCCACAGCCACTGCTTCCTACTAATGCCAGAGTCTGTCCTTTGTTAACCTTCACATTAAGTCCTTGCAAAACTTGAACTTCTGGTCTTGTTGGATATACAAAATTGATGTTTCTGAATTCAATGTTGCCTTCAAAATTACTCTGAAAAGTAACAGAATGTTTGTATGATTATATTATCATTTATCAGCTTTAAATAAACAGTCAAGACTTAAAAGTGTTGAATGAGAAAACTGACACAGAAGTATGGGACAGTGATTTTGAAATAGTTTTTGTTGTTCTTTGCAATCACATATTAGAATCAAGTTTAGTATTGTCATTTATAGGATGATCTCTTGTTGCAAATCACTAGATCCTTTTGGAATAACAGTTCTACGCATTTCTCTCCTGTATTTATATTTACTTCAGCTTTCAAAAGGAGTATCTTTACACAAACAATGTTAGTATTTTTCATTTGCTACACATCTAATTGAGGCACTTTTCCTGGTATGATCTATCACATTTACTCTCCTGATCTCACATTGCAGGTAGCATGACTTGAAAGAATACATCACAAGGTTAAGATCAGATATTAAAGAAGGAGAGGTAAATTCTTCAGTAGGTAATTTACAGGCACGTATGACAAGCGGGTGTTTTGAAAAGCAACAGCGATCATTAATCAGCCATTCTAGACAGGCAGATCTCTAAGACCAAATGAAAGAATGGGGCAGGCATTCAGACCTTGCCTAGTTGCCTGCTTCCTCTCGGTAGGAGCAAGTCCCACATGAAAACTAGCAACATTCTAGGAATGCTAGCACAACAGCTGATTTAAGGGGCTTGCTCAAGACACGTGCACTAGTTTTTGAGTCCAGTCTAGACTATACATATTTCTATCCAAGTTTTATTTTGCCATAGATTTTCTACCAAATTTTTCCAAGTCTATGCCTGAGAGCTCTGTTTCAAAGAGATACACAAAGAACGTAATTGAAAAGTTTGAAAATCCTGTGTAAGATCTTAAAGTTACTGAAAGTGGATTACAGTTTCCTGTGCAGGGGCTACTGTCTAACACCTACAAGTGAGATAATTTTCATTTGTATGTGTAAACGTAATCCTTCCACATCAAGTCTCTGCACAAAGTTTATTTGCCAAGATCAGCTTCCTTAATGACAATGTTTTAATAATGGTTTAAAGACAAGACATTTTAAACCTCTAGAGTAAATCATATTATTCATTAAGTTAGTTTTGACTTCCCAAGAACACATTTTCTTATAAGAGAAACAGTTGTAAGGGGATGGATTTTGGCAAAATTGTTATTTCTCTGACAGGGCTACTCTCCTGTTTATCTGCAAAAACAGTAGTAAACTGTACTTCTGTTTTATTTCTCCCGTAAACCTTTACACAAAGGCAATGAATTGTGAACTGACATTATCAATGTTTTCCTGAAACCATTTAAAATGTAGGGCAGTTGAATGAATAATCATTTCAGATTTATTGAGAGCAAAACCACATTTAAGACGACAGGCAGAATGTCCATTAAAAAAAAAAAAACTAGCCAGGCAGTAACACTATTTTATACAGCGTCTGTCTTTAGTGATGCTCTACAAAACATGAGGCAGTGCAAATACAGTTGTAGACAACAAAGCATTACTAATAATGTCATTCAAGGTTTTTCTGAAAAAAACTCACCAATTTTTCACCTTCTTCACTGTAACTGTCAATTTGAGGCTTTCTATCCAAAAGTTGAAAGATTCTTTGAGCTGAAACTTTAGCTTTGCCATAATCTGGTGCCAGAGAAGCAGACTGACCAACATTCATAGCTGCAAATATGACAGAAGAGAAGACTCTAAAAACAAAAGATAAAGAATCACTTGTTTCTGGTGGAATGTGCTGTTTTATTCACATACAAAATAAACCTTCAAAAATAATGTTCATAGCCTCCTTAGATATGTCATTAATTACTATTTTATAGATCAGTAGTAGAGTCACAGTAAAACCCTCTGCTTGGAAGAACGTGAAACATTAAAGACTCCTCCAGAGATGATGCACTTGTAGTCACAAGTGTGTATTTGGGCAGTGGAGCCTTTCTCCAAAACAACTCTTTTGCCCAAACTGCTCCCAAATGGACCGCGAATTTGGCAGTCTCCACATCCCATTACCTCTGTAAGTAGATTAAATAAGCACACACTGAAATATTATCCCATATATACCCATCTTTACCTTCACAACAATACTCACATAAATACATTTTCAAAGTTACTCAAACAACGAGCAATGAGCCACGCCCCAAATCTGAAAACTGCTGCATTAACGAAGTAGTTTGCAGACTGAGCTATTCCATAGGTAAATCCATACAAAGGAGCCTTTTTTAGAGAATCTCTGTGAAAGGGAAGACATTTTCCATAAATAATTTGTAAAATAGAAACAACAGACATTGGCTGGGAGATGACCAGATTTCTGAGTTAAAGTTTTCAAGCAATACACTCTGACCCTGAAAGCATCTTACACTGTGACATGGAATTGCCCATAGAACATAAAATTGGAGTAATGAGGTCTTCAGTTATGCTATCTTGAATTGATCCCTTTTCTTTCCTATAGCAGGGCAAATCACTGGAGCAGATTTTTAAAAATCGCATTTTAATAAGCTGGATCATCCGTACTGGTTATTGAGAAATAGGCAGGCTTCAGCCCAGCCAAGGGCTGCCTGTAGACGGCAGCAAGGCCTTCCCATCCATGCAGAGACCTCTTATCCCAGTTTGGAACAGGGACATACTGCTGATTTTTTCCACAAGGATACAGACTAAGCCTCTCTCAATTTGTCTTTCTAGAGAGGTTTCATTTGGTGTAGCTAATTCAGTGCACACTGAATCAATCAGGAGGACTCTGCCCTCATGGTCTAGAATGATCACTAAAAAAAAAAAAAAAAAAAAGGAGATCTTTTCAGTCTGAGCAATAAATCAGAGACCTCTGACAGTCCATGCAAGCATATTACTTACATATTGGGCAATGCTAGCTTGCCAGATATTGAATTCTAACACTGTTTTGGATTATGACAGTTTATGCAGTGCATAATTTTCAATTCCATCTTTTATATTTTTACGTCAGAAAGAAAAACAAACCAGATCTTATTTTGTTTAAATAAAATGGAATTAGAGAAATCAGACATCCCTTGTGATTTGAATGTCTTTCAGCAAAGAGACGTCAGTGGCACACAGAGGCTCAAAGGAAATACATGAAGTTCATTTGAGGTTTCAAAGGCACACAAATAAAATAAAACTGGTTTGTGCTATAATGAGCATGGTATGTGAACTGACTGTCCATTTCTTAGTTGATACCAATTAATCCAGTGTACTGAAATTGACTGAATAGATGTCTTACATTCTATACACACACAAGCAAACGATATTTATGTAAAGCACTAGGAAAATGCATTTTATAAAGTATTCAAATAATGAAAGGACAAGTCTTGCATATGTTATTCTCCACACTGCATATAAAAAAGCATATTAAATTGTAACTAGTGAAAAAATTTCATACATATGGAAAAGAATACCCTTCCCAATCTTGTGGATATCAGATGGTTTGCAAGAAGTGTATCTAAAACAAAGTGAAAGGTTTAAAATGTTTAATGAACAGAATTAAAGAAAAAAGATCCCACCTATATGGACCATTCAAACTGTTTATGTACTTCTCATAGAATGCTTCTTCCCTGGTCAGTGAAGCAACAGTTCTTATATTTTCAACTGATTCTGTTGAAACCTAAATTGGGAGATTAAAAAAGAAATAAATACATAAAATAAGAAAGGTAATTTCTTACAACCATCTATGACATATCTCCCAAATATCTGATCTTCTCCAACATTCATTAGTTTACATCAGAAAGTATTTACTTTAGGAAAAGAGCTTGAGGTCTGTTATGAACAGAAGCCTACAGCAATGAAGTTACTCACCCCCAGGTGAGTACAAGACAAGGGGAGACTGAAGACGACAAAGTACTTCAGTTTTGGGCCTTTGGGTCAGGACACAGGAAGTGTCAGCAGCCCTTGCCCTATCTCATAAGTCACAATCCCAGCAGATAAACCCTATGTAATAAAATAAGAATAAACCCCAATCATCTAAACAATGGGCATTTTTTCACAGAGCAATTCTGCCTGGAAAAGCACTATCAGGTAAATGAAGGCAGTACCCTAGACCTCATAAGTACATAAATAGTTTGCATTTTACGATGGAATTAAAAAAAGAAAAATTGTGTTGGTGCTTGACAGCTGAGCTCTGCGACACTTCTAGCTACAGCACAGGCACAAACCATAGCAGTACTGGGGCTGCTGCTGTTACAGCTGCCCCTGCCCAGAAATCTGCTATGGAGGCATTCAAATGCATTCTTATTTACAGATGTTTTATGTTATCTATGTTTTGTTTTCCTCAGGGATATATAAACATTCCCTTCATCCCCCATCCTGCCCTCTCCTCTCTCCACTTCATTTATCTTAGATAATTGAGTCAGCTGTAATATAGCAACAGTGTTGTCCTTAAAAGCGATCTCACACCATAACCCTGTAGTTAAAATCGGAGAACTTACTCTTCCAGCCTCCTCCAAAGCTTTTTGATCTTTTGCTGCATGACCAGACACAGAGCTAACATTTGCAGCATTTGCAGCAATAACGAAAGGAATGCAGGCCAGGATAAGCAAAGTCAGCTGCCAGCCGTACACAAAAGCAATAATGATGGCAGTCAGAAGGGTAAAGACAGTCATAGTCATCAGTCCAAGCCGGCTTCCAGTTGCCTAAGAAAACCCCAGAAACCCCAAGATATCCATCATTAGATTTTCTTAGTTATATCACCACTTGAAATTACTATTTACTCAAGGCCAGCAGTTCAGCTGGAAAATTAATTCATGAGTGGTAACACCCACTGACATTGTGCATCTACTTATGTAACAGTTCCTCAACATTCCTCTTATCTGCCAGCATTCAGGCACCTTCAAGCGAGGTTAAAGATGTCTGAAGAGTTGCTCATGCCAGCTGTCTAATGGAATACACACACTGTCATACGCATGCACGTGAGACCTCTTTCACTAATCCAGGCTCAGGAGACTGCAGCGCTGTTGCAGGAAAGCAGGCTGGAGGTTGAGCTTTAGGTTAGCAGAGTTTTGTTCCATTGATAGCCATCCATTAAGCTATCCCACCAGCAGCAGTGGAAACCACTCATCCTCAGGTCCTTGTAGAGCTGCATCTACTCTTTTTCTGGGAACCCAAACCCAATTTGGCCACGCTGAAAAAATGCTTCATCTCAGCAGGTGATGAGTGAAAAAAAATACTAACTCATACTGAAGAATTCCTATCTTCTCCCAGCCTGTATAACCTTCTCATCTAGGGACTTCAAAAAGAGACATGATTTGCATCCAGCATCAGGATGGCTTCTGGCAGGCAGAAGAAAAAGGTTTGAAAACGGCCCTGTAGATACAGCTCGTCTTCCACAATTTGGCTTGATGGAAAAAATAAAAATCCAAACAAAAATCCCTGGGCAGGAAACAACATTCTTTTCCTTTGCCAAAGACTTTCCTGCCCTAAAAAGACTTTTCTTGTTCAACACAATTTAAAATAGTAATAATTAAACCAATGCCAAGGTGAATTGCTGCCATATGTTCCAAGGGCTGCACATAAAGATGGATTTGAAAATTCAGCCAGCACAGCATGAGGCACGCACTTACTGACACACTGAGTGCTCCAGAGAACACACTAGCCTTGGAGAAAAATTCATGCCCTGGCTTTTATAGTCAGATGACCCTGTGTACCTATTTTTTCTACTTCTGCCCTGCATGGTGATGTAGTTCCAATTTTCTTCAGTGGCATTGAACTTCAAATAACACAACAAGTTTGTCAAAGGCTGTTAATAATATTAGCCCTTAAGGAAGGAGGACAGAAAACAAACAAAAATCAACTGACAATGAAAAATGCAAGGATTAAAGAGTTTTTGATTTACAGGTTTGAAAGAAACAAAATCATCTTAAAAATAGCAAATGTCTCTCTTGCAAGTCCTGCAAGACAAGGAATGCTGATGAAATGAGCAGTAGGTGCTGGAACTGTGAAGGATTTGCCACATTCTCCTGCCCATGTCCAGAGTCCTCCTGTTCAAAATTAGTACCTTGAGTCATCTCCTCTCTTGGATATTTACTTCTTTAGTGTTCTTTATTAATGCTATGCCATTTCTTCCCATTTGGCCTCCTTGTGTGTGAAGCATGTTTGGTAAGGGACAGGAAGAATTGTCTTCATTAAGGACAGTAAGGGTCTGCAGCATCTACAGCTGTAGGCTTCAAGGCACCCAAATAATACACAGTATGTAATGCTAAAACCTGGTGTCCACCAATTCTGGTCCTCAGCACACACACAGATTTCACTTTGCATGGTGAAATGGTCTACAGCTGTATGTTTAAAGGTATGCAAAGAGACAATGAAAAATCATGAATATCTGCTGCATTTTCAAGAGATTTCAAATTATCAGTCAGAAATCACTCCTATGGTGTCAACAACAAGATTTTTAATGTATCTGTCACCCTATGGGGGTAGATTTATTACTCTGTATTCTGAAATAATCTCAGTGTCTCTTGCCAATGGCAATTAATATTGGTAAATAAAAAAATACTAACAAAAAATATACAAACATGAAAGAATCAACGCACCCCTTTGACTTGGGAAGCATCTGTAGCAAGTCGAGTTAAGAGAATTCCAACAGCATTTTTCTGATCATCATACCATCCAATCTCCTACAAAACAATTACAAATTTTTGTTTTAAAAAGCCACATGTTCTTATTGTGTTTCAGATAATCAGGATAACTGGTAAAATGACTAAATGTTTCCAGATAATGTAGCATAAAGGAAAATGGAAGTACAAATCAGTGATGGATAACTACCATTATTAACCTTCCAAGTAATAGAAAAAACTTAAGAGTGTGAAAAATTAGATATTTCAGCAGAATAACAATAAAGGTAATGCAAAGTTCCTCCAAATGTCAGGCAAGTTTTATTATAATCTCTTTTTACCCAGTCATCCTTTGACTGAAGATGTTAATATTCCCTTTTTATAGGTTGCAAATTTGCATATTTGTAGATTTGGGTTTTACTTCCTCTTTGTTTTTCCAACGGCAATGGGTGATATTTTTAATCACTTGAATTTTCCCTCACCTATTCCCTTTCGGATGATTCTGTGAACAACCAGGCTCTTGCTGGATGCCCCCAGCAGGTACACGGCGCATTAAGTTGTGCATTTGCAAAACTACTATGCAAGCAACATGAAGTTGCATGAATTGATTAACAGGAAGGGTTTAATACAAGTAACTTCACTCTTCTCAATTAATTCTTGATGCAATAGGTAAAATTTAACTTCTTCATTAAAAATTAACCAGACTGCCTATTTGCTATGGATTACAATATATATTTAAACCTACAGATTTAAGTCCACATGTTATATACTTGCATCATAATTTTCAAGCAAATGGAGATTAAATTTTTGCTCATCCTTTCGGGAATCTAGCTAAGCTCAAACAGCTGCAAACCATGTGTACACTAGCATGTGAGAAATGTGCATATTTGCAGTGACAGCACTTCAAAATTGGACTATTTGTAGCAGCAGAGCTGAGTAGCTGAGTGGAATAGAAGACTCAGAAAAGTTATATTTTTTCTAAGCTAGTAGCAGAAGAGACTATTTTTTTTTCTCTTCAGACTGCACAATTGTAAGCAAACAAGTACAAGTATCTTGCAAGCCCTGCAAAAGCCATCTGGCTCTCATGACACCCTTGCTGTGTAATTCATACCTGCTGAAGTAATGCTTTGAAGGACAAAGAACGCAGTCTCATTGTTAGTATTTCTCCAGACTTTCCAAACATGAATCCCTGCAGGGAAAAAACAGTCCCAGTTTCTCATCTGATGCTTTTATATCAAAAAGTCTCCTACAACCCTCTGCGCATGTGTAAGTCTTGGGAAGAGTGCCATTCACATTCCTGGAACCTGAAGCACTGTTTTTCCTCAGAAAGGGAGCAACATGACAAAGAAGGCAGGATCTTTATTGTAATGACTTCTTCATATTTCTCAGCAGCATTACAAGATAAATCAGCTTATCTAATTGTTGGCCTCTGTTCCAACCACTGCCAGAGGCATCCACTTGCAGCAGTTGTACCAATGCACTTTATGGTATAGACATCAATATGCAGTATTTCCTGCAAGCTATGAAAGAGTAGAAAGAGGACAGCAAATTATGCATTTCTTATTTGGTATGAAAAATGCTTTCTGCAAGGTTAAGAGCCTATTTTGTATTTATTTTGCAAGAGTCTGCAAATTGTCAATTAGAAATGTCAGACTTTGACTTTTGTGGCCTGGCCCAAAACATTTTCAGTCATTCTGAATCCACACTGCCTTCAGTAGAGCTGTGTTTATTTAAACCAACAGAAAACATAGCCATATATTTAAGTAAGTACATCAATACAAATCATGCATCTCAGGAACAGCCCTTGCATTTATGCATGTTTTCATAAGCTCTGCTTGATGTTTTGCTTCTCGAAGTGCACTGATATGAGTTATACCTGCATTCTACTGGAGAGCTGAGAACTTCTAACATTTCAGCATGGTGACACTTACTTGGATTATGTATGTTGCTAAGGTAATCACTCCAAGTAAAAGAAACATTAGAGAAAGTACCACAGTGTTTTTATTCCTTCTTTCTGTATCTTTTTCTTGAAAAGCCTGTGCAGGAGAAAAAAAAAAAAAAAAAAACAACCCAAATGAATACATATACAGTGGCTGCCGGCTACATAAACCAACCTTCATCTCAAGAAACTTGACCGCTTTAATTTCTCATAACATATATTCTGGATCCTGAAATGAGACTGCACTCAATTTTCTGTCGAAGGCCAGAAGACATTTCAGCTTTCTGTTTAGCTTACATCTCATATTAAGTCATTCCACTA
Source organism: Centrocercus urophasianus (assembly GCF_019232065.1). NCBI lineage: Eukaryota > Metazoa > Chordata > Aves > Galliformes > Phasianidae > Centrocercus > Centrocercus urophasianus. Next base: position 18,368,403 of record NW_024884711.1, read on the forward strand.
GCTCCAGATATTCCTCCTTTTCTCTGTCAGCCAAGTGCAGTCACACTGCACCCCACCTCTAGAGGATCACTTCCAATGAAAAATAATAGGTGATTCATCTGTTGGAGCATCACCCATCAAGCTGCCTAGAAATCCTATCATTTTCCATCAGGTTCTCCTTCCAGTCTTCTCCAAGATGGTCACTGTACCTGCACTGGTAAGTTTCAAAGTTTGAAAATGCACAGGAAATGCACAGGAGACTCCTGTCCCCTCATAATAAGAGGCAGCAATTTGTTTACAAAGTCCATTATCAGTGCCTTTCAAAATTAGCTGAGCTAACTTCTAAGAATTTAAGTAAAAACCAAAAAGAATATCAAAAGCTCTAGGGGCAAGCTTAAGCAAAGGGTGCATACACCACTGAAACAAACCTAACATATTTACAAGAACAGCTTGAGGCCTAAAAGACAGACATGTGCTTTATACAAAACGTAAGGGGAATGGAAAATAGACAAAACATTCCAATTAGAAAGAAGTTCTGATCCAAACATGCATAAACTGGAGAAGACAAATGAAACCTATCAGGAAAATACCAGTATCCAATTTCCCAAAACAGTAATGAATGTATGTAAGTTGCGCTGGAAGTAATGCCTCCTATTTATTTCCATAGAAGCTCCAACAGGTGCAAAGAGCACAATAACATCATTTGATAGAGCAAATTATCAGCTACAAAACACTAATTTTTCAACAGAGTCACCATCATTAGCTATGCATTTTTACCAGCAACTGTGCGATATTCAAACGCTGCCACAATCATTTCCAACTCACTGAAGATGACACTTAGCTCCATACATAGTTCCCTGGTGCTAATCTACAATGAACTGATCAAGATGCTCTTCATTTTGTGGTATGACAGCCACTTACAGATATCCAGAATGTGACTTGCCTTTCATATTGCTGTTCCCACTCCTGAAATGTATCGCCCATCACCTCACTGCTCTAACATCCACCATTTGATCTCCATGAACATTTAGCAAGCATCAATGAATGTCAGTGGGTGCCACATTTTCTGCATAGGGGAATCGAAATTTGTATCTTTGCATCATACTCACTTTGATGTCAGACACCAGCCTGTCAGACTGCCCCTCTGCTGCTATGTGTCACACATCAACAAAACAGCATGGAATATTAGCAGGAAGGTTTGGTGTCTACTGCCATACTACTGACATCCTTCTCTGACATCATGAGCAAAAATAATAAAATAGGAAGTATTACTTTTGGAGCAGCATTAATAATTCCGTTTTCTAAACAGACATCCAACACCTCTCTACATGCGCCTGGATGCATGAGATACCTTTAGGAGAGACAAGGGACCTACATTTACACAAATGAGTCTCATCTAACCTTGCATACTAGCAGAGCATGAATGAAGTTCAAGGTTGCAGCCCATTTGCAAAAACTTACCCCAATGATTTTTCCAAATATAACAGCAAATGCAGGATGGACCCCACCTGAGACAGCAGCAGCAATCACTCCCAGTAGTACATATAGCCACTCAGGTTTATTCAGAGCCAGGATTCTTGAGTAAGGCACAGCAGGGAGATTTTCTTCCTGAAAAAAGAAAGAGAAGAATGCAATTTTTCCTTGGAAAGTTGCAGAATGTGAGAATTCACAGGCAGCAGGAGTTCATTAGGTTTTGAGTAGTAAACTGTCTTCATAAACTACTGAAAGCCCTCTCTTTGCACTCAAAGTGAACAAGCACACTGGAGATCTGTAGCTTTGCTTCTCCATATTCCAGAACTTCAACAGCACAGTAAAAGTTTGAAGAAAAAAATGTAACAAACAGCTAAGTTATGAGGGGAGACTGATGGTCAGTACATTTCATTGAAAGTCAGGATTGGTTGGCATGAATGGCAACTTTAACACTTGCATCATTATAAAGAACTTTATACAATTCTTGCTGTTTAGAGCCAAGAAAAAATCCCTCAAGTTCAGCTGAATGCTAGTGGGCTGGCAGTAACACAATTGAGTATAGATGTCATCTATGCATCATCACCAAGAGCATGAAAGAGGCATGGATAATAGTGAGTTAGCCTATATCTCCTTTGAAAGTACAAAAAATGCCCTGTTCTGCTTTACTTATTTATTCAAGTGTCTGTGCCTTTACAGGAACAGTTTTGGAAAAGCAAAAACTGAAAATATTGGAAATGGGACAAAATGTAAGACAGAGTTATGGTAAACTACTGGTTTCCTGGTTATTTTATGCAGTGCTTCAGATGCCAAATTAGGGTGGCTAAAGCCTCAGCCATGAAAGCAGACTGATTTTTTTTTTAATAATTAATTACAACAGTTGGACATTTCTTAAACTTGTGAATGTGATGAATACTTAATTCATAAGCATGAACGTCCACAACATTCTGAAATGAAGTCTTAAACTATACTAAAGAGTCTTCTTTTTTGAAGATACGTATCTTCTTGTGGTAATAGGAATAGATCAGTCCCTTCACATTGTTTGAAGTATGTGTTAGCCAGAATCCATACTCAAAGCAGAAGGAATATAGATACAAAGTAAACTAAGGTTTAAGGAATATAGATACAAAGAAAACTAAGGTTTATAAAAGTACATTAGATAATCAGATGTTATCTTACAGATGAAATCCAGATGAAATCTAAAATTTCATGGATTTCCAAAAATTCAAGATTTTTGCTTAAGAATTTATACTTCTTCAATTTGAGGGTCCTGAAGTTTTAAAAAAAAAAAAAAAAAAAAACAAAAAAACCCAAGTAATTAAAAAAAAAAAATCACACAACTCCTGTCAACTTTTTCAATGCATTTCATGTGAAAAATTACTGGAATCCAAGCAGTACAAAAATAGGAAAGTTAAGCTTCTTTTGACCTGCCTACCTTTAGTCTAACCCAGAGATCACTAAAGCTCTTCTATGAACTGTAGTCAGCAAGCTTTACCCAACTTTGACAAATCAAGGTTTGCTTTTCAAATTTCATGACTTTTATTCTTGTTTGATATTGGTTAGTTAAAATGTACTATTTGACTGAAAATATCCAGAACTGAATTTTGAGAGCATATACTGAGTCAGAGATTGAGAGGCTGCAGGAAAGCAGAGCTGGTGGAGATAGAGTTGTTTCATTAACAATTCAAAATGTTATGGTCTTAATATATATTTTCTTTTTGATACGCATGCACTATGATATTCAAATGATATTAAAGCTTAGCAAGCACATCCCATAGACTATGTTATCCACTAATATCAGCACTGGAAAATACTACAAGGTAAAGAAGAATCTTGCAACTGAAATCTAATGTTTTAATTGGATAGAATTAAAATTTCACTGACACTAAAATAATGTCCTAGTTATAAGAAGTTTGATAAATAAACAACAAAACTTTCCCTAACTTTACATTTATCTCACTACATTAACAATGTTGAAGTGAAGTTTTGGTAAGATGTACATGATTACCTCATATTCCTGGGGCAAATACTCAACCTGGTGAGTACAGCCTGTGGTAGGATCAGAGAAGAGGTTGCGTGACTGTTAGCTATCTAAAAATAATTAAAATTACGTGGCTTATGATTATGCTTACATACAATCACTAAAATCTAAGTTGAAAGCTTTAATACCAACCTCCAGCTCTTTTTTTTTCTTCTTTTTAGAGGACTTTTTCTTAGAAGAGGATCTTTTACTCTTGTATCTGCTGGATCTTCTACGAATGCTGCCTCTCCCAGTTGTCACTCGTTCTTCAAAGTGATCTTTAAGGTTCAGTTTCTCCACAGAACTACTTTTGTCATTTTCCTCATATTCCTCGGCTTCAGTTTCTTCATCTTCTTCTGATGTACCATTATCTTGGACATCATTGCTTCCGCTCTGGTGAGAATTCAGGATATATGATCAAAAGACATTTTGAGCAGGAAGAAATAAGAGTGAAAATCATTTCTCATGACTGCTGCTGCTTCAAGCAAATGGACACTGATATTTATAGGCCAAATGTTTTGGTGTGTAATGGCACAGCAATAGGCTAGCATCCAAAAGAAATGACACAGTTAGATGAAAAGGATAAAAATGGTAAATGATTTGCCCTTACTTGCTGCATTACAAGAGAATAGTAGACTCCCTTCTGCAACATGAGTTCACTGTGTGTTCCTTGTTCAACCACAATGCCTTTCTCAAACGCAGCAATAGTGTCAGCAGTCCTGATGGTAGACAATCTGTGTGCAATCACAATAGTGGTACGTCCAGTCCGAGCCTTGCAGAAAAGCAATAGCAGTTTACATTAAAATGTGCACGACTACGACTGATAAATCAAGGTTATTTTAGGCATTTATAATACAAAAATATCCAAACTTAAAAAAAATTTTGTACAAGTATATTTTTAGGAACTGTAACATTTGCATGACTTCTGAAAAGATTTTACAGAAAATTGCAGAGTAGTGGATCACAGTTGGAGTCAGAAAGGTGCTTTAGTCACTCCCCAAAACCCTCTTCCAGTCCTTTGAAATGAGTTACTTCTCAAATGTTCAACTAATACAGTCTCAATTTTGCAGCTAGATTGTCCCAAGATAGGTCTGCAGATTATAAGCTCCAATGCCCTGCAGCTCTCAAATGCAGCCAAGTTATAGGCACATTTCTCACGCAGTGACTGTGCACATGCCAGCCTGCAGCTGCCAGAGAAATTTCTTCCCTCCTTGCTGACACCTGGAGCAGGTAGAGATTTGGAGAAAGGAAAAACCAAAAGGTAGTTGTGCAACAAGTATGCTGTGTAGCCATGGAAACTGCCAAAAGTTACTTGCTGCTCGAGTACAGTGCACCAGCACTGTAAAGGTGTGAAAAGTGTGGAGAAGATGACAGCTTTGTAGAAGAACTACTCCAAGGAAATCTGGATTTTTGGGGCTCAGTGATCTGATGTGGGTCACTACAAGCCTTTGCAAGAGCTCAGTTCTGGGTGGTTTCCATGCTATGCCCTAATACGTAGAAGTGCAAAGTCTTCAATCACTCCAGCTGAGACTTGTGATCAGAACAAACAAAATACCTCAAAAAGATGAAAGGTTATCCAAAGAGCATCTTACTATATGCATCTACATACAACTGCTCAGAAGCGATGTGCATTTGTGAGGTTAATAGTTCCTCAGTTACGGAAATAATGACTAATGTTAGCACCACTTTTTCCATTAAGGGAACGTGAGAAGAAATTCATAAATCCCCTTCAGAGACTACATTGACGGACATCAAACAGCTGTATAAAGATGAGTAAGTTATGATTCAGGGTTCATTTCATGTGTTTTGAGAAGACAGAGCATATAGAACAATTGCCTTAATTTGGCAATCTCTGTTATCCACTAAATCAAGCAATATGCTTCTGGAAGAAGTGAGTACATACTCAGAATTAAAGAACATGCAAAAGAAGACTAGACTATAGTTGAAGCAGAGACATTATAGTGCTTGCTTTCACAGTAATAGTCTCACCTACGCAAGTCAGATTAGATGAAAGTTACTTTGGCATCTTTGTACTATCTCAGATTTAATAACATCAGTACAGTGACATGAATTTAGCAGCTACATATTACCTCAGATTTAAACCGATTGGTGATAAAGGTGGTAAGTTCTGTATTTCCCTTGAGCCATACTTGTAATTCATATCTCTGTTCATAACTACTGAAATGAAAGGCAGGATTTTTCACTTTGGTTTTTAAAACATTAATTATTTGATACACTCCAGTCCAGCCACGCAGGGTTCTTTATTATCAATTTTTGAAAAGTGTTTGTATTCCACTGTATCCTGAAACTGTTGATGTAATAGGGCTGTGAGGAAAGGACTGTGAGCTGGAGGGTCTAGAGGTACAGGTATGACCTAGCAGCTTGAGCAGTGGACTGATTAAAAAAAAAAAAAAAAAGAAAAAAAAAAAAAGAGCAACAGATTACAGCAACTGGCTCTGCTTTATGCTCTGTGTGGGGGTCTGATGTGCACTCAGTTTCCATAAAGAAAGAAAATGTCTCAATTCCAAGAACTTTCTGAAAATTATGAAACAACTGTACAACAAAGAATCAGTATGAAGAACACTGTACTATACATTGCTGTTATTCCATCTGAAAAAGGCCATTCAATCCTCATGCCTTGCCTTCCTAACATGCTAACCATATTTCACCAACAAATGAACGTCTGACTTGAAAAGGAAGCATAGGTTCTAGCTACATAAGTGTTTTTTTACTGTTATTGCTAATTACTAAAGACAACTGAAATGATTCCTAGTTAGAGCTGTTTTAAATTCCATTTTAGCCCCAGGACTGGGGGTTAAATCTAAATTTTGTTTTCCAGTTCGCATGATTCCAACAGAAAGCTGCTCTAAAAACTGTAAGTTAGTTTTTAATTGCTACTGAACATATTCATGGTCATTGACAGCTTCAATAACATGACCCTTACCTTATCAAGAGCTGCTTGAACTACATATTCACTTTGAGTATCTAGAGCGGATGTAGCTTCATCCAGAAGAAGAATCTTTGGATTTCTTGCCAGGGCACGAGCAATAGCTATTCGCTGCTTCTGTCCTCCACTCAGCTGAGCCCCTCTCTCTCCTACCATGGTGTTAAATTTCTGAGAAAAATGTTTAAAAAAGAAGTTGGGACACCTCTAGAAAGAAATCCTCACTTCTCTGCACTACTATAAGCACTCAGTTTCTAGACAAGAGATATGTTTATCTGACTGACTTAAACATAATCAGAGCAAACACACAGCTATATCCATATGCTTAGGCCTTAGCCAAGCCCTCCTACCCCATTACACACTTGACATGTCAACATTTGAACTTATGTTCCTTTAAAGTCCCAATCTTTACTGCTTGCCTAAGAATGGTCCAAATCCTGGATTTTTCCCATGACAAACCCAAAAAAGTCATCTCTGCATTTGCCAAGGACTGCATATGTTTATATATATATAACACATATACATACACACATACACATATTTATATATGCACACATCTAATAGTTGTAAAGCATCTGAAGGAGCTCAAAGCCATGAATATCAATTTACGGAAAGCTAAAGCACTCAGCTGCTAAAACCAGCCTTAGTTCAGGTCATGCTTTTTCACTTTCCTTTCCTATTTTCTACTGAGTGTACAGGCTGCTCCTGACAAAGTACTAGATTTCTACATCTTCTCTTTCAAAGCCCAACTCCTCCCAGGCTATGTGAGAACAGCACATGTGGTAATATAGCTTCCTTCTTCCTCAGTTAATGTATTGATATTTTTTACAGATTTAGCACGAATCCTTTGAGGGGAACCAAGCAAAGGCAGTGTCCCTGAGCTGAAGACTAGTAAGAGTGTTTTGGGCAGTTATACCACAACTTAAATTCTCATGCTCTCTCTGTCAGAAACAAGACACCAGCCTAAATGGATCTTTCATTATTCTACTCCAAAAAAAGTTCATAAACTCACATCAGGCAGTCGAGATATGAAGTCAAAAGCATTGGCTTCCTTGGCTGCTTGTTCAATGTCAGCATCAGAAATGCCTTCTCTGCCATAGCGAATGTTCTCAGCTATTGTTGTTGCAAACAAAACAGGCTCCTGGCTCACAATACCAATATTTTCTCTTAGCCACTTTACATTAAGTGTCCGAATATCCCGACCATCTAAGGTGACCTGAGATTAAAAATGTATGTCAGAAGCTGAGGAAATACATTCTACTTATTTAATAAAAATTATTTGACATTTTATAAGTATCAGCTACGAGGACAAAAATGGTGAAGCAGCAACAACAGAAGTTTTTGCATCTGCTGCAAAACATACAAAATGGTAAGGAGCAGCATAACCAGAGAAGACGTTAGGTTTTTATTCAGTAACTATTCAGTCTGAGAACAAATCTGGCTTAAGAGTTTTCCAGCTTTCCTATAGGCTTTTTACCCTGTTTACATGCCTCCATGCCAGTTTATTGTCTTATGGTCTTCCCAGCTATAGCTATGCAATTGCTTCTGTGGCTGTGCTTTACCCCAAAAAGAAACAACCCAAGTCAAAATAAATGGGAGGTCATTTTTCTTTTACTAGATCATTTGCAATGCGATCCTCAAAATATTTGGAAAATCAGCACAGGAGAGGAACAGTAAATTGAAACACAGGTAGGAATGAACCACAGAAATATCAAGTTTAAGAAGCTACTATGCTGATAATTGATAACTATCTCGAATGCAGTGATAGCTCAGTATTTAAGAGCATTCAACTGTTAGTATTATTTTTCTCCATTTTGTGTCCCCCTTGGAAGTTTCTGAGAAGAATTTACCATTCCCTGATTGCATGGAGCAATGACAGAATGATGAGTGATGGTGGAAAATTTTGCTGTGGTATAGCAGATAGAGGAAAAATAAGACAGGAAAAAGACTACTTAAATAGGAAAACTCTCTCCAATTTATGACCAATGGAAAAAAAAAAAAAAGCAAAAAGTTTTGTTGGATGCTACTTTGCTTCAAAACAAATACAGTATCTTAAAAAACATGTTAATGAAAATAAATTTGAATAGATACAAGTTTATAGACTTGTGGTACTTACTACTGGTATCACAAAGAAGGGGGAGAACAATGAAGTCAGGCCTCCAGAAAAAGATGGTTCATTTGAAGTTTAAATTATGGAAATACATACATACAAAGAGAAATGCTCAGATTTGATCAACAGTCAAAGATGCAGTCAACATGGAAAACTTACACGTATCTTACTAGTGTGTTGTTCTGCTCCCCAACCCTTCCTCCTCCTCCAGATCCCTTAAACTACAGCACGCTTAAGAGTACTCACTTCTCCTTGGTCAGGATCATAGAATCTTTGCAGCAGCTGAACAGTGGTGCTTTTCCCACAACCACTAGCACCAACTAAAGCAATGGTCTTCCCAGTTTGAACTTTCAAGTTTAGACCTTTGAGGATCTAGAAAAACAAACAAACAAACATGTATATCTCAGTTTGACAAATTTGATTAGAAAACAGCCTATCAAGGTAATTGTAGCAATAATCAAGGCAGTGGTAAAGGGGCATAGTTTAAGTGTTGTGCATTATCAGTAAATTAAGTATATCTGGGAATATTCTGGGGGCACTGATAGAAAAAGAGTTTGCATTTGTGCTTGTGTAGTGTTTTAGCTTTTGAAATAGGATGGCTACACACAACCTGTCTTTTTGGGAATGATTTCTGGTCTCTTTTAGCTACCAAACCAAGCTGGGAGTTATTTGAGAAGATTGATAACTGGAACAGACCAAGTTCATGCCAAGAAGCATTTTAAGAGTTCCCTCCAGCACTGACAATTGCATTTCAGTGCCTGGGGAAATTCCTGAGAAAACACATACCAACTAATAGAGAAGTAGCCCTGGTATTCTAAACCTGATTGCTCTGTTTCTGTGATTGGTGAGATTTGGCAGCAGATTCGGGGACTTATGCTCTCCTGATTCTCCATTTTCCAGTGTTTAGTTATGAATCTTGAAATAAAATATTTAGCACCTTTGAAATACTATTGCTGAGAAACAAGTTTGCCTTCCTCTATTTTTTGAATGTAAAAGGTTGTTTTGACAAGGTAATAGTTGGAAAGTCCTTAATAAACCTCCAACCTTATTGCTAATAGCCTCAGAAAACTAGGGACAAAATGCAAATGAATGGTACCTTTGTTGCCATTTTCACATTTGGGAATATTTTACCTCAAAATATGTCAATTTTATACATGAGTAATGCTGTGTTCTTGCCAAAATATTTGGCTGCCATGGGAACTCTTCTTGTTTATACCGGGTTGATTTATAATTTTGCCCACACATGTTTTTGTAATGAGAGATCAAAATGATTACAATATTGCTCTCCTTTCCCTGTGTCACAACCAGTGAGGTCTGTGTCTTTCAGAAGCTGACATCATGATACCTACATTACCAAGCTAGAGCTACATTCTGAATACCAGGTGCAAATAGTTACAATCACCCAATTGTCTAACTCTCCTATCAGGTAAGATGTTATCAAAATTAACTGGCAATTGCTGGACTCCTTAAAACTCTGATCTAGTTTAGTCTACAAAGGGGAGATTACACCATGTTACATCAATTGCCTGGGAGACTAGATAACTTCTAAACATCTTTGTTGTTTCTTTTTTACTCTATTAAATAACTAATGCTATTAACAGAGAAAGTAGTTGTAGAATTGGGAAAGATGACAAAACATTCCTTATTTTCCTCCCTTTTAGCTTGCAGGCTCAATACGAGGCTTATCTGCCTGGAGAGTATTTCTAGGAAGAACAATTAATGGTCTGATGAAGGCTGCCCTGTCACCTCTGGTTTCTGAGCCAAGAGTAAAATAAAAAACCTTCAGTTAGGCAGAGAGCCCAAATCTGGTTCCATCCTTTGGTGCTCTTTGTTCTGGAAAAGGATTTGATGTGTGATGGGACAGACTCCAGATAACTGAAGTGACACATCCAAAGAGACAGCCATAGTGAAACGAAATTCCCCATCCTCATCTGTCAGTTGGCATATTCAGTCCTCAATTGTTGACACTTGAAATCTTTACTTCTACTGGTTTCTTAATCATCAAAGAACTGTGGCAAAACATTCTTTCATTATTACAAATGTCTTCAAAGGATTACAAACTGTTGGTTTATTTCTACCATACTCAACAATACACAACTGTATCACCACAGGATTAGATCACCATGACAACGAAATAACACTGCACGATACAGTTACTGAGGAAGTTCAGCTGGCAGAGGATATGAACATTTGCTTATTGAAGAGCAACTTTAACACTTGTCCAGAATAGCATTAGATTTGCTAATGTATGTTTGGAGAGGCAAGACTGGATTCATCTGGAGGCATGCTGTTACAAAGTCTAACTATCTCACAGGTCAATTCCTCATGCAGCAAATCACAGCAATTCAGAACAACCAGGAGACTGCAAAGTGCAACTCCAAGGCTTAACTGTAAGGTGTGGGAGTTTTAGTGACAAGTATTTGGGAAGGGGGATGGGGGGCAACAATGAAGAAAACCCTTATTTCATTTATCATCAATCTTGTGCACAGAAATTCAGAGTAGGAGCAACACAAAACCTTTTCTTAGCTTTGTCCTGCACAGAAGAATAGTGCACAGGTGGTGACAGTGGTAGTAGATAAACAGCTTTATCTTCTGACATTATGTTTGCTTTTTCCCTTAGCTCGCAACCTCCAAAGGTAGGAATGCATTTAGCATACAAGAAAAGCAACAAAAGGATTAGAGAAAAAATCTTGCACGTGGGCTGCAAGATTTAAGTATAGCAGGTACATCTGAAATTTACACTTACTGTAATATCAGGCCTGGACGGGTAACTGAAATGGATGTTTCTGAATTCAATTTCTCCTTTGAGCTTATCTGGTTTGTAGCCTTCCTTAGAACTGCTATCTATAAGCCGTTTCTGGAAAGAAGTTTTGAACATATAGTGCTCATTACTTTGGAATATTTCTGCTGGATACATTGCTTAGTACATAGCTGATGGCTTACACTGCATCACACCATTGCAAAGCAGTTACAGATTATTTGCAGGACACTGAATGCAAGAGAGCAAAGTTTAATTCTACAATTATGGTGCGTTTTCAAGTGCAAACGAACAAGAATTGTAACTGAATAACTTATTATCTCGCAGACAAAACACAGTGCTCAGGAGGAGTTTTACACCCATTTAGAGAGGAATGATATAGCTATTTCTGTACAAATTTTGGACTTCTACTTGTTTTAATTATTTCATATACACAGATATCCAATTGCTACACAACAGCAGGACTGAGATTAATATAGCTTCATTAGCAGTATTTAAATTCCAAACAAACCCACAATCAAAGCACCAAAACCACCTCAGCCAAAACTGTGCATATATGCATTTAAGAAAATAAAAATGAGCAGGGCCATAATTCTTTCCCAAGGGAGCCATAAAACTAATATTAGAGAAGACTTCGTCTATAATGATGCACATACCAGATCACCTACCACTCATTGTAACAAATAATGAGGTAATTTTCTTCATTTGAAAAGCAATATTAATTTAAGTGCTGAGCATCTATAGAGCTCATGTTCTGGGTTGTGGGGTGTTTCTTTTGGGGGGGGAGTGGGAGTGGGGAAGGTGGCTTGTTTCTCTTTTTTTTTTTTTTTAAGCACAAGGTGAAATATTTAAGTCTGGTTGAAATGCTTTTCTCTTTAGATTCTTACCTTATTGATAATTTGATATACTTCATAGGCAGCCCCACGTGCATTAGCCACACTCTCCAAGTTGGGAGCTGCTTGTCCTAGGGAAAAGGCTCCAATAAGCACAGAGAAGAACACCTGCAAGAGAGAGAGAAAAGCCTTGATGTTAACAGTGATTACAGATTCACCTAGCTGTCACATACCCAGAACAGCTCTCTGCACCCTTTCTACAGAAATTAAACGTTCAAGTGAAAGGTATATTTCAGTCACTCTTGCCCACTCCCACTTTTTTCTGCAATGATTGGTAACTTTTTTCACATGTGCTTTTTTTTTTTTTTTTTTTAATCATCACCTACAAACAGAACTCATCTTTCTCTTTTAATTTTTTATTTTTTTTCCAGATGTCATCAAAATTAAGAGACCCTCAACATTTCAAAATTTAGTCGAGAGTTTCCTACTCGAAGTCTCTAGCTGGTGTTAATTTAATGGACACTTCAGATAAAGAAGGGATCATAAGCACTTCTTACATAACAGAACTTTCTTGATTCTGCAGAATTACTATTTTTTTTAATGTTGTGCTCTCGTACTTACAATTAACACACGACCAATGTCATAATTTTCTTGTTCCTCAGCAGTGAGCTTTGTTCCATACCAAAATGCAAGTGCATAGGATCCAAAAATAAGAAATTGTGAAACACCCAGAGATGTATTGGTAGTAATAGATTTTTTCACTCCAACACGTCTGGCAGCTTCTAGATTAGTATCATATCTGAAATAGATAGGGAAACCATAATTTGACAAGCCATCAGATCAGTGTTTCCTATGCTCTTTTCTGGTTAAGAGGTTTCTCCATCACAAAAGCAACTAGCTTTTCACATAACGTACAGAGTATTTTTGACAAGGGACTAGCAGATATAGAATTCCTTTGAATAATTTTGTTTGGACACATGCTGAGATCATCTAATCTTGTCATTCACATTTTTAGATGACAGCACTACAGAAGGCATACTTTGAAAACATTTAAGTAGCATGACTTCATCATCATGATAAAAACCATCACCAGAGCGATTTGTTTGCGTTAGCCTTAAAGGAGGTCTTGAAAAATGTTTATCAACATTATCTATCAAAGACAAATTCACATTTACAAATAAATAAACATGAACACAAAAATAAATACTATGGATGAAGGCAGTTAAATAGAAGCCAGAGTGATGCCAGAGTATAAGATGACTGAAAGCTCCTTGCAAATGTAAGAGGGTTGCTCCAAAAGAGGGTTGCCTCTTATTTTCTTCTGTTGGCCCAGGACATCAGAGGCAGATTTTGTTGGTACAGCAGCAGAGGCTGAACTTTCCCACCAGTTACATGTTGTTGCTGTACGACAGATGGCAGCAGAGGGACAGTCTGCTAGACTGGTATCTGACATAGAAGTGTGCATGAAGTAAAGCGGTGGAACTGAATGCCTCCATGAAGGAAAAACAGCACCCATTGACATTCGTCAGCTCTTGCTGAACAAATGTCCAACTAGTGGATGTAAGCACAGAGAGGCAGTAGGTGGTATGTTTCAGCAGCGGTAGCTGCAACGTGAAAGTCAAGCCACGTTCTGGACAGACATGTATAGCTGTTATACTGCCAGATGTAAAGTGTTTTGATCAGCTCATCCGAATGCATCAACTAATGGTGGCTCCTATGCAAAAAAAAGAGTGTTTTGCAGGTGAGAATTTGCTCTATCAAATAGTGTTATTGTGCACTTTTGTATCTGTTGTGGCTTCCATGGAAATAAATAACAGACTTTACTTTCAGAGCAATCTACGCAGATACTGTGAAAGTACTATGCCTTGAAGGGTCCTAACTCTGAGGTAATCTTGTAAGAGTTATGTAGGAGTCACAATCTACAGTTTGAAAGTCACTAGGGGAAGTCTAGTTAACCCCACAGGAAGACAGTAATTTCTAGGAAAGCCACTCGTACCAAAGCTCTTCTTCCATTTAATGTGAGCAAGTGTGGAAGAAGAGAAAAGATGCCACCTTAGCGGGAAAAACAAACAAACAAACAAACAAACAAAAAAAAACACCCAGAAAACAATGGAAAAAGGAGAAAATAGTTAAAAAGCAGTTTGAAGTAGTTCTCACCACTGGATTTGGTAAGGACCAAGAAAGTCTAATCTATGTCATTTCTTGTTTTGTTTTGTTTTGGTTTTTTTCCCCTTTTTATAAAGTAAAGAAGTCACAAATTTTTTGCAAATTCATAGCAAATCCAGTTAAATAGAATATGATATAGAATATCCAGAACTCAGTCCTTAGAAGGAGACATGCAGAAGCAGGCAGCAGGACCCTGAGCTAGAACTACCATCTAAGAAAATTTACACAAGAGTGGGACAAATTGCTGTCGAAAAAGAAGAAACATGAGTCATCCAGTCTAGATTTTCTGCTTTGCCTTTTCCAGCAGGGTGATACTGGTGACATAACATATCTACAGAGTTAATATTATCATTTATTTTGCAGATGTATCTAGTAACAAGTGTTACATTTGTGATTAGCCACATTTGGCTTGTAAAAGGTAAGTTGCTAGATTACATGACTAGGACCAACGCTGCATTATGCCAACAGATGTTATTTGCAAACCATTACAGCAATAAAAGGCAATGATGCTATTCTATTTAAGACCAGTAACCAGTGAGGCTTAAATGTAAGCCATTAATCAAAGATCAGAACAGTAATGCATGTTCTAAAAAGTCATCTATTAACCATGTGCTTGGCTGTATTTGACTACTAGGTAAAGACAACCTTTCCACCGCTTTCATTTCTAAATTAGACTCCAGATCTCATCCAGAAGAGAAATTTGTGTCTATGCTACAGTGATAACACCAAACAGCCTCTATTGACTATGACTAGTTATGTTTACCTTCAGGTGAGCTATACACTTAACAGAAGAATAAACGGTCGCCAATGAGAATCTTACTGCCTTCCCTCTCCAAAAACAAACAAAAAAACCTCAACCAAAGTAAAATGAAACCCACAGTCTCACACATATTCTGTATTTTAAATACAAGTATTAGTTCAAAAAGCTTACTGTGCTAATGCCTTCTGCTGTCCATTGAAAGCCACAACAGTCCTGATTGCAGTCAAGACCTCTTCTGCCACAGCTCCTGCTTTGGCATAAGCAGATAGCTCTTTAGCTGTAAGGGATGCCAGAAGCTGGAAGTTGAAAACTGTATGTTACGGCAGCATACTGAAGTGATATGCACACTGTATTGGTGAATAAGAGCAATTAACAATCAAGGGAAAGGACAGAACATTATGAAAACAAGGTCATCTCCTCTGGGCCCTGAATTACTCTCAACTCCAGCTTTTCTCATAGTGTTCCTACTGCAGTTAAGGACAGTATCACATCAGCTGATGACTTAAGATATTCTTTCTGGGCTAAGAACAAGTACAGATTACACTGTTATGTGTATGGGATCAAGGAGGTGAGTTGTAGCTGGTTGGGCTCCCATGAAGAAGTGTGGGAACTCTACTTCATAAGGAAAAATTTAATGGACTGTAGCAATAGCACTGTTCTCTAGATAAAGGGAATAAACAGCATTTTTTTTCAGAATGGCTCTCAAGAGCATATTAAAAAACAATCACAAACTGAGGTGTTCAGAATCTAAAACAGCAGTAAATATTAAATTATGTATGCTAATCACACTACAGCTCCCAATACTCTTCCTACCTTCTCTGAAATACTTGAATAGGGGTAAAAAAAACCTATGTAAGTGACCACTTGGAAGAGCAAGCAGTACCCATAAATGTGGCTACAGTACATGACAAGGGAAAAACCTTTCCTTGTCTGAAAGGGAAGACTATACGTACTCCACAGATGCAAATCTTAACAGCATGAAGCCTGGTAAATCATCTGCAAGAAATGTGTCTTCAGGCAGTGCTCTGCACAAGAAAAATACTATGCAAGGAAGATGCTGATGCAGATTCTCCTCCTGCCACATGACATGGAGACAGACTAGACAGATGGGAGGAATGGCATGCAAGTAAGTGCTTGGGAACCCACAGAAGCTACAGAAGCAGAAATTATAAAGGAAGTGTGGAACAAATCTCCCAACTTAGAAACAACTCTAGGTTTATCCCATTATGACCCTCCTCTCTGTATACGAAAAGAACTAGTTTTGTTTGTTAACCCCAGAATACTTACAGTTGACCACACTGCAGCTGATGCAGCAAGCAGTGGACTGACTGACAAAATCACCAGTGTTAGCTTCCACCCATGGACAAATCCTATAATAATCCCTGTTACAAATGTGGAAAAAAACTGTACAAATATACAGATCTTATCTCCAATGCCTTCATGGATGGTGTTGATATCACTGCAAATAACAATAGAGAAAAAAAGATAATTGTTAGCTTTCAATAATTCTACCTCTCCCCTATTTCATCCTGCATGGCTATTTCCTAACTGGGATTCCAAAACCTCTAACCGCAGCTGCTGAGCAGTACCACTAGTCTCTCTGTGGCCAAAGCAAAGCAGGCACCTATTTTTTAGGAGTAGTTTTCTTTACTTTCTACAATTTCCTGCTGTTTCTGTGCCCTGTTACCAGGTCACTTGTGACCTGGTTTCCTTACCCAGAATCTGAATGGAGTAACACAAGTAAGCAGCCAAACTGCTTACTCACCTCCTGTGACCCTCTCCAAACCACTCTTTCCTTTGTGCTGTCCAATACATTTCACACTCCTAATTTAGGTTACAGTCTCAGAGAAAGTGTTATCTCCATTCTATCTGAAAATCATTATTTGGAAGAACCTCTGTTTTTCCTTTCCCATTTTCTCTTCAGTGAGTACAGACACTAGAGCTGAGAGGAATTTCATTTTGGGTTCTCTTCCACTTTTCAGGACATAGCTCTGACCAAAGCTGTCTTAAGACCCAGAAAAGTCTGAACTTGTACATACAGTCCTATTGCATCTTCAATCATAGTCCTAAAATCTAAATCCACTGAGGAATATGGAAAAGTACCAAGGACTAAGAGACATTGGACTGAGTCCAGCCTGAGGTCTAACTTGATAAAAGCATGAGTTCGCTTCCATTCAATAAAGTGTCAGAGCTTTTCAGTATTTGTAAATAGTTGGAAACAGCAGATTTTTTTGTTTAGCACTGTCTGCCACATACTTCATAAATGCTAGATAGCTCACATCAGACAAGTAGAATACTTCATTTCACATCATAACCCTTTCAAATGCTGATATCACAGAAATGAAACAAATGAAGTGGACAAATAATAATGAATTTCTCCCTCACAAACGTCTTAATTTCACTGTGATGGAAAAGGCTTCAGTGGTTTTGTTCATTTATTCTTTTAAAATAAAATCTCTGTAGACTATCTTGTAAGCGTTTAAACAAAAACTGCCATTCTTCCCGCTCAGGAGGTCAAAACCAAACAAAAACACAACAACAACAAAAAAATACAGAGTCCTCACTCTGTAAGTCTAGTGTTCAGTGTTCCTATCTGGGTACTATCAAACCAAGCCATCTCCTGATGGAGCACTGCAAAAAAGAACTTCCGCCGAATCCTTGATGTTTGCCTTGTAGCAGCGATCAAAAATGTCCATACTTGGACGGTGCTCAGGATCAACACAGCAAAGCCAATTCCCACATAGTAGTAAGCAAACCTGTGATAAGGGAACAAAAGACCACATAACCTCACTGCTTCTTGTGGGAGAGGTTACACAAAAAGCAACAATAATTATGTACCCCACCAAAGTAAATACGGAAATCTGCAGCACATTACAACGAAGCCCTTCTGAGCAGGTAAAAATTTGGATTCCACTCAAAGGGATCACATGCATACAAATTCCCCAAATATTCTGTTAATGGAATGACTATGACAACTCCTTACTTTGTCATTTCAGCTTCTATATCTACATCTGTAGTTAGTTGACAACTGGAATTATTTACTGAAGAACCTGTGGGGAAAAAAGTACTTATGAATGTATCATACATAAAAGATAAATTATGACAATATAGGGTTACCACTTTCAAAGTCTTTTGTATTTTCCAATTAGGGCAAGACATGTGGCAGACACACATTTATTTTTCCCTGAACTTCTAATAGCAAGCAGCTGACAAATGATGATACAGAAGTTATTCATTCTCTTCACCATCCTACACGAGATGAAACTGATTCATAAGGCACATACTTTTTATTTGGTTCAAGCCATGACAATTTAACATGATCGAGTAATTTGCAAAAAGTTGAATTTTGTTAATCATGCACTCATTCTGTCATGTATCAGCCTTAGCTCCAGTAACAAAACATAATGGTATGTGGGGAAGTCTAATTCTAAATTTACCTTCTGACATACTTGAATTCACACCGCTTAGAACAAAGGCATTTGTCATATCTCCAAAGATAATGATCATGAGTGGTAATCCAGTACCATTAGCAGCAGCTGCGATCAAACCAACCACCATCAAAAGTACATCCACCCAATCAGCATAGCGGAACTACGTGAGCATTAAAGAAAAAGAGTAAAGTTATGCCTGGCAGTTCGCATACTAAATACAGTACAGCAGACATACTGAACACATTTGCATCTATGTATTCTAAAAAGCAGCAAGACTACAACTAAAAGAAAAATCAGAACACAAGAAGAATTTTGTAGTAGGTCCCACATATATACAGTTTATTGAAATTTAAACAAGGGTGATCAGCACCTTGCTTCGATCTACCAGAAGACAAGGTCTCTAACTGCAATTGCACCTTAAGGCTTACTTATCCTTAAATGTTTCCTCACTTTGGAAATAGTAAAAAACAAAAATAAAAGAAAACAACAACAACAACAACAACAAAAGTGAATACGAACTTCAATAGCTGCTCCTGGATGTGATTCATCTGAAATGAGAACATTTTATTCTCGACTGTGCTAAACACACTCCCAAAGCGTAAACAGACATGCAATAAACCACAGAACAATAGGAGTTCTCTTATTTTAGAAAAAGCAAGTCTGTGTGTAGAGTTGCTTAGGAATAGCTGTTAGGTAGAAAAAATGGGCACAAAAACATAACCCCAGCCCTCTCAAACAGCAGGTCCTTCAGACATCAAGCACAGGACAAACCCTTTTTAAACAGAGCCCAGGCAAGGGTGTGCACAGTACATATAGCCTAGATCAGCCTCAGCACAGGTAACCCTCATTCTCCAAAACCAATTCCTTTTTAGTGCTCTAAGTGCTACCAATACACTAAGGCGAGGACTTTATGTAACAGCACCAAAGGTCTTCCTAGGTCTCTGGGTTTTGGGGTGTTTTTCTTTTTTTCAATTTCTGAATCACAATTAATAGGCAAACAATTGACAATGACAAAAGAAGTAAGCCACCAATCCAGGCACTGACCAGTTCAAAGATGCCAACCACCTTTTTCTCTGTCTTATCTTTTTTCCTAGAAGACACAGAATACAATTAACATAAGCATTTTTTAGCAAAATCATATTAAAAATATATCCCCGCACCCAATATACCCATGGCTAATCTGCTGAGTTCAGGAAGTCCTACCTTTTTTTCTTGGCCTTCAACTGGTCACTTTCTTCAAGATTTTCCTCATGTTGGAAAGAAGGGTTATCATATTCCATGCTTGCAAATTCTGCAGAATAAAAAGCAGATTTTCTTAACATAACATTCCACTTTTTTTTCTAGTAGTCTGTTACAGCTTTCCCTGATAATTCTTTCGCTTTCAAAAGAAGAAAAATTTCAATTTCAAACTTAAAGACTAATATTTTCTTCTATTCTTGGGCAGACCAGTCTCTTCTTTTTGAAGCTTCCTTTCTCTTCAGTTTACCTGCTCCTCTCCTGAAAAAGCTTCCAGCTAGGTTTCTGAGATGAAAACAGTTAAGAATATATTAACACAGACAAGCTATCAAAGTCTAACTGAGCAATGATTCAACGCTTACAGAAGTGGCTGCAAAAAACATAAGTCCTAAAGAAATAAGCAGAATTGCTTATAGTGAAAGTTATAATTGGTGTAGGTAACATTGAATACAGGTGAGTTCACTCAGGAATCGTGCATTTGCCTGTAATAATCATCACTATTAGTTGCACTGCAGTAGTTGTCACACACTCACCTCCTTTGTGCTAAGGACAATCTACATAAGAGGACTCCTATCCTAGAAAGCTTAAAACTGTAAAAGCATAGGATGGGATATAATAAATGGATAAAGAAATGGTTGGGAAAAGGGCTCAATGCACCAACAGTTTCCCATCCAAACTATCCTTGACTGCTGAGTGAGTAGAATTTTCTGTATGCTCTTTTTCATATTCTCTCATCAGTCAGTTCAAAAAAAGGCTTATATAAAAGACTTGAAATAACCTTAACAAGCCTGTCTAAAGAGCATTTTCTAGCCCAGACTAGGACACACCTAAATACGAATTTTACACAGGTAAATGAATTCTGTTGAAGTCGGTGGAATGACTCATGCATTAATGTCTTCTAGGTGGTGGCTTTAAGTTACTGAATTCTCAACAGAAACCAAGTGGGCTGAAATGATTAAGGAGAAAAATCGGGTATGTCCAGTAAATTGCCAGCAAGTGTACAGACTTAGATACTGTACATATGCTGTCTCTGTGGTGGTGAGGAAAGATTTATGATGCACTTTCAGATACAGTTATGGAATATACTCTGTAAATGCACATGCTGTTTTTGTGCCTGCTACTTACCAGTTTCAGAGATGTCGTTTTCTGTGAAACTTACACTTTGATTCACTGTCATTCTTTCTTGTATGATTCTGAGATAAAGACAAAGGTTACGTTAAACAAAACATATGCAGAAAAAAGAGGAAAAAAAGGAAATTCTCCCCCTCCCCCCAAAAAAGAAAGAAAAACAAACAAACAAAAACCCAAGTAACTCCCCTACCCCATACCCCATAAAGCCAAACATCAAAAGTTCCATATCAAAACATTTGGAAAGAGTAGATATTTAGAATGTTCACATTACATCTGCATTTCTTCACGTGCCACTTTATTTAAGTAGCACAATTATCTGACTGAAATGTAATGATAAAGAAACATGTAATAGTGTGATTAAAGACTGCCTTTGAGGAAATCTTACTAACAGTGCAAATTAGAGCAACAGGTTCTATCTCAGCAGCCTGTTTTAATAGTCTCTAGATGATTCGCATTTGGATTAGTGTGAATGATTCAGTACAGGATGGAAGGTTTCCATCATTAGCTTGAACTAAACTTACTGGATGTAATACAATCATGATTATCATGCTAAGGACCAAAGATGTGCTCATGTATTTTGCCACGCACCTGCTAAAAAAAGTTTAGAGGTAGTAAGCAACTGAGGTGCCAGCTGTGCCCAGGCTTTACTTGATACAGCTTAACACATACAAGCAGAAACACACATGAATTTGATCTAGGCTAAAAGGATAACAGAACATATAATCAACCCGACATTAAAAATACATATATAGCTTAAGCATCCTCAATTAAGGCTCCTGGCTGTGCCTTTCTTCGTATTATTTCAGCTTACCTTTACACCTCATGCTGTGCCCTTTCTTTTCGGTGACCAGGAGGACCAGCCCCATAGAACCTTTACCAGCCGCTGCCCGAACCCCACTCTACTCTACTACCGAACCGGCCGTGCCCTGCAGCTGCCTCCCGGGCGGGATCGCCCGCACCCCGCCACGGGCAGGACCGCCCTTCTGCCCGCCTGTCGCTCGGCTGGCAGGTGGAGGTGGAATTGCAGCCTGGAGGGAGAGTTCGGGCAGGGGTTTAGGCTGGCAGCAGGCACCCACAGCGAGCTGCTTGGCACGGCTGCCCGAACAGTGCTTTCTGACTTGGTTCTCACTGTTACTAACGCTGAAAGAATTTTAGTTTGGAAAAGTTATCGCAGGGACCACTTCTTCAGAGGAGTTCCCTAATCCCCTATTTTCAGGCACATGGAGGTAGGTATTTTAGGTATTGAAGAAAAGTCACTTGCCCAGAGGAAAAAAAAAAGTAAAATCAGGCTTGTGAGAGCACATTGGATTTGGGGAATTGCTTCACTGTATTCAGTGAATTTCAACTAGGAATAAAGATACTGATGACCTTTAACTAGACCACTGAAAGCGTTTTCACTTCCCACTTCTAAGCAACATCAAGATCAAAGCTAGCTAAATTTGTTGCTGTTCTCAGAGGAACTAATACACAAAAGCATTGTGTTTTGCTCATGTAATTCTCTTCTGAGAATTTGTGCTGCGTTTCATTCTAGCAAAGCTAAAACTGTTCTTTGCTTTGTGTTAACTCAGTGGGATTTGTATTTTTTCCCCCTCTTAGAAGAAAACAGGTACACAAAACAGATTTTCTGTGCAGTCCTAAAATAGGGATTCTTCCACTCCCTTCCCCATCTATACCAAAGTCTGCATCATTTACTGACAGTAATGACTTTAATGTTTAAGAAAAATAAACTCTGCTTGTTTCCCTATCCACTCAAATACCACTGTCCCAAAGCTGAGTCTCAGTTAAGCTAGTCAGTTAACTTCAGAGATAACTGAAGTAGTTCTTGAATCATGTTTCTGGGGCTAAACCTAACTTAGCTGCCCTCTTTAGCCTTCCCCATGGAATTCAGATTACATTTTACATATTGGTTATGCCGCCCTGAAAGAACTACAGAAGCAAAGACATTTTTAGTCTTCATTGGTTCCCACCCACTGGGACCCTCTGTATTTGCTTGGGTTTCAAATTTCTGTATGTCAGGCTTGTTACTTTTTAGTACTTTCTTATTTCATGAGCATTACCTAGGGCTTATGTCGCAGACTCAAAGTTAAGCCTGGGTAACACACATCAGCAGCTGCTTATGAAAAGCTTTTGAAGCCATGAAGAATTTGCATTTACAGAATTCAACTGAAGGGAAAGAGTGGTAAATGAAATGTCGTGCTGCCCCAGCCCCAAGGTTCCCAGCTACATGCACTATTTTCTTCAAAGGAAACAGGTTTGTTTCCTTGTTTGCCTGGGAGGGAGCAAGAACAACTTACCATATCTGGGCTTTTGTTAAAATAGGCGATTAGCTGTTATTTTAAGTTTGGTAGTAGGTCACTTCTGAAACTAACTGATCAGTTTTAGCAACATCCCAGATAGAAAGCAAATGCCTGATGTGGATTTTATGATAGACGTGGGGCTGGCACATAGCATAAAAAAAGTAGAAACTCTCTTGGCCCAGTTTTCAGAGCTGCTGCATGACTTACTTAAAAGAAGTGGCAGCTGGTGAAGGTTTGGTGCCTTTGAAACACAAGCACTTTCATGGAAGTGTAGAATATCCAGAGTTATAAAGGAACCATAAGGGTCACCGAGTCCAACTCTTGGCTCCACACACGACCACTCAAAATTGAAACCATATTTCCGAAAGTATTGTCCAAATGCTTCTTCATCTGTGGCTTGATGCCACGACCACTGCCCTGGGCAGCCTGTTCCATTCCCACTGCCCTCTGGTGAACAACCTTTTCTGAACACCCAACCTGCCACCCCCCTGGCACAACTCCATGCCATTCTCTTGGGTCCTGTTGCTGTCAGACAGCAGAGCTCAGCGCTGCCCTCCGCTCCTTTTGAGAGCTGCAGCCGCCATGAGGCCTCCCCTCAACTCCTCTACTGTGGGCTGAACAAACCAAGGCATCTCAACCACTCTTCATACATCTTACTATCCAGACCCTTTGCCATTTTCATGGCCCTCTTTTGGACACTCTGTCATAGTTTTATGTCCTTCTTATACTGCAGTGCCCCAAACTGCACACAATCCTTCATGAGATCAAAAGCCTTACCAATGCAGAGGGTTCACTTTTCAAAACCTAATCAGCAGTCATTAATACACATAGCAGCACCAGAGTGACAGTTGCCATTCACATCCACTCCTCTGTGCACTGCACACAAGGTAAGAGAAAGCCTAAGACCTGCCCAGCTCAGAAAATTGAGTCCAAAAAAGACGTAATGTGAACTCCCTCCTTAAATAAGTGGTTGATGCCCTATCCCTGGAGACTTTCCAGATAAAGCTGGATAAGGTCCTGGGCAGCCTAATGTCCCTGTTCAATGCAGGGGAGTTGGTCTAGATGGCCTTCAGAGATTCCTTCCAACTCTAAGGATTCTATGATTCTAAGTGTAACTACAATTAACTGCTCCATATTTCAGTGAAAAATAAGACAACATAATCTGATTTCTGTGTTTTTGCAGACACAAAAGTTCTGGACTAAAGGAGAAGAAGGAGAAGAGACTGCCATCCACAGAGAAAGGAACAGAAGTAACACAAGTAGTGAATAAATTGTAGATAGAAATAATGCCTTGGTAACACCTGGGGTCCAGTATAATAAAATATGATTTGGAAGGTAAATGTTATTTTGTGTTTTATCCAAAATGTTTTTTAACTTTAGAAAATACTGCATCTGAAAACACTTATAATCTTGTACCCCTGTAATCAAAGCGATTCCATGCATTTTTTTTTATTTGTCCAGAAGCAATTAGCAATAGGAAAGAAGCCATTAAATCCAATCATGTAATATTAACTAACACCACCCATAACTGACTGAACTAGAAGAGATAACTAGTCTGAAGAACAGTTATTCATAATACAGCACAATTAAAAAACTAACAAACAATCACCAGAAAGTCCTCAAAAGCATTAAAAAAAATCTAGAAATAAGAACTCGTTTCTCCAGTAAAGCAGTAGAATTCAGAGAACATAATGCATCATATGTTAAAGTAGTAGACATATGACTTTAGTGGAATACCTCATCAAAATAGTAATCAAATGCAAAGAGGGAGTTTTATATCATACACGCGTTGTTGCTACTTACTGATATGCAGAAGAACCAGCACTTCTGTTTGTGGTTTACTGATCTTGAAGAAAATACATGGAAGTGAGTAAATATTTGTCAATTTAATAGAAGGGTACTAACATTACTGGAGCTGGCTGGCCAGTAGAGTGTTCATACTAACCCTTAGTGCCACGTCATATATATAACAGGAGACAATAAAACATTGCGTGCCAAAATGAACAAGGTCATTCAAATAAACCAAAGATATTTTTTACAGCTTCATAGTAATTTTTCATAAACATGCTTCTTTTGGGTACGTGCAGAAGTTCAGACTGAGGCACTCTGTTTTTGTTCCCAAGTTACACAAGCCCTTTCCCAAGTGCTAGATCAAGCCATGATCTGTATTTTTCCACACAATCCACCCTTTATGGATTGAACTGAAACATAACTTTTTGAAGATAGCTGATGTGCATTACATCCAAATTCCACATAAACAATAGACTGTGCAGCAACTAATAAGGCAAATAAGACAATCCAATAATACTGTACAACCATTCCTCCTCCATGAATGAAAGGAGGCTCACCAGGTAGAGATGGGATCATTTTTCAGTTGTTCTGTTTGTTTGGATCTTCTTCTGTGACATTATGTGAGTTACACTTTTGAGTACATCAGGAATACATACACTACAATCAGTGTTAATAACTGTACAGGTACCCCTTCGAATAGCAGTTCAGTATGTCTAACCTGATTCTCTAGTACAATTTTTTGTGTTCTAATTCTTGATTGATCAGTCTAATAGCTTGTTGGGTTACATTTAGTGGTGCTGCAGTATGATTAGCTAATGCAGGTACTTGCCATTCAGTAGAGATAACTTCAGTTTGTGGTGAGAAGATGGCCATAGCATAGAAACACTAAGCAGTCTGTTTATACTGATGTCAGGTGAGAAAGGTTGGGTAATTAGTTTGTGTTTGTGGTTACTTGGAATGTATTGCACTGGGTACATAAAGCCAACCCCAAGTACCTCATCCAGTCTAGTTAGATGATAAGTATGGCCAGTCATATTGACCACAAAGAACCTCATAGTATCATATGCTTAAAAGACTTATGAGAACTCTTATTCAACGGTTTAGGTAAGGTAATATTCTTACACCAGCACTGAGTAAAGCCCCCAGCCACACATCAGTTCAATTAGAAGAGTTTCATTCAACACAGCAAAGCATCTGGAGTCGTACCCTCAGCATTAAAGATGAGAGCTGGCCTACATCATCCTGTACACTGTGGTGATCCATAGGGCGATGAGGTTGCGTGTGATTCTGCATTCAGCCTTCATCCATTACTTTGGAAACTGTTTCACTGAAGGACACTCATCCATTCTGCTTACAGTTCTATTCTACTGAAGAGCTTGGTGTGCCATTCAGGCTAATGTACCAAGATAACCCTTAACTCGCATCTGTGGGTAAAATGGTATAGACCCAACAATCAGCCTGGTGAACAACATGGGTTATATGAGTTGCCCAGTCAGTAAGTACTTTAGCCATGGACCTTAAATGGAATAGTAGTGGAAAATCCACCTTCCAAACTAATATACAGTCAACATTGCAATCCTGTGTCAATACTTCTGCTTAAATAGGGTTATGACCAGATTGGTTTTACCAGACTCTTTGTCCTGATACTGGACACTGTACAGATGTAACTGGTGACATAGGAGGCACCTGAATGTACCATAATGATATAATAAATATTCCTTGTACAATAAAAATTGGTATGTTGACAAGCATTTTGATGTGTCAGGTACAAAGCACCTGCGGGGTTACATAAGTTCCCTTTTCCAATAACTTAGGAGCAAGGAAGCTGCATGATTCTGGCTTTCCTTGAACCTCCCATAGCCATTCTACCACGTGGTTAACAAGGTCAACATAGGCAGGGAGCAGTAAGTTGTTCATTATGCCAATTTGTGGCTTTATATGTTTTTCAATTCCTATCATCTGTACCCTAGGTGGAGAAGCTCAAGTAGCTTGTGTAAAGCCCTGGGTCAACCATTTTGAGGTCTTTCATTTAAGTCTCTTAATACCCCATACAGCCATGTTGCCCACCCCTTCAAGGTTGAGTGTCAGCTCCAATGGCTGTTTTCAAAGTGTCATTATAATTTTCTATAAGATCTGTTCTGGTTTGTATGGAATTGTATGATAAGTAGAAATGCCATTAAATATTATCTTCAAAATACGTGTACATGGGCTATTATCATTCATGTACTGATAATTTTTTTCTCAGTTAGGCAGGTCCAGTGCCTTCTGGGCAACACACTTTGTTCTCCATGCCTTGCAGCTTCTCCCTGGGGGGGACAAATAGAGAAGTGTGGGAGGGGTTTCCTTTCCTTGCTGGATCGGACAGTGAAGGAGTAGATATACTCCCTTTTCCTTCACTGTTATTTTTGTTTTTGGCCTGACACCCTACAGACAATGGCCTTGCCTTTATCAGATCAAAATCTGTGTTCTCTTGCCAAGTCCTTTTGTCCAAGCTGCAATAACTGTGGGAGATTGCCAGCTACCCTTAGCATGAATCTGCATTTTGCAAGTCAGGCATACTATACAGATCTTAACAACTCTAACAAGGGGAGCAGTCTAAGTCATGCTGAACTCAGGTAACCGTGATCACCTACCAGTGAATTTGAATGTGGTCCTATTCAATGTCCTCCTTTCTCAATTCAGTTTATGTTCCCTCTGTTTCTAAAATTGCCAATTACTCTGGCAACTTCAGAGCATTCTTGTACTCTCACAGCAGTCCTCATTTCTGTATTCCTTGGGCAACCACATACCACAAGATTATCTATTTCCACCCTAGGATTTCCCCCAGCAAATCCAATCCCTCCCTCTTGTAAACCCTCCCTCTTGTAAACTGTACTTTCTTTAGCTGGGATCCTGCTGACTATGTCAGTTGTTATGCAGAAGTGCCAGCACTATGTAGGATTTAGTGATCCTGAAGAAAGTACGTGGAGGCAAGATAATATTCAGTGTTATGGAGGGGCACTCACGATAGCAAAGGTGGACAGCTGGTAGAGTGCCTGCGCTACCCAGTTAGTGCCAATTATGTAATAGTAGGAGACAAAGCGTTGGACACCAATACGAGCAAGATAATTTAGATAAATATATTTGATTACAGCTGTGGAGCAGTTTTTCATAAACAAGTTTCATCTGAGTAGATGCAGAAGCGCAGACTGAAGCAGTCTGTTTGAGCTCCCAAGTTACAGAAGCCTTTTCCCCAGAACTACTCACCTGTTCAGACCCTGATCTGTGTTGTAGCACACACACTGTCAACTCTGCAGCAGCCCAGACACCAGCATGATAACCAGTCTGCACCCATGAGCTGAACATGTGTAGTCATTGGTAGTAAACGACTGTTACCTAAACTGTAGGTGATCTCTTATCTTTCCTCTGTGGCTGGGATATATTTATCAGGATGGAACTTTAAAAGACATTTTTTCCCCATTGTGCTTTGATAATAGTTGTTTTGTGACTTTTGCATCTTTGTTATATATATGATTCACAAAAACACAAAAAAACTGTTTTTGTGTTCATTTTTTCAGAAATCTGACCGAAATGGAACTTTAGTACTGCAGGTATCACATTAGTCACATTCAACTCCCACATCTCTACAACAGTACAAGGGCACATTAACTGTACTCAAGCTCAATGGTAATAACACTAAAAACAAGGGGAAGTAGCTGTAGTCATGTCACTTTACCTGCATCCTCACTCTGAAATAGGATAGTATTTTGGTGTGCATCTAAGAAATGGCTCATCATCATAAGTTCTTCATTGAATTCATTGGGTAATAGGTTGCTTATTTGATCATAAATACAGAACCTATGAGTGTATTCTACATGGTTAACTTTTGTCAATATGTACGTGAAAATGAATATGAAGATTACACCTAATCTTAATTAATGTCTGCAATGAGAAAGTAATTCTTTTTCCTGTCACTCTCTGGTAGATCCAGATTATGCTCCCTGCAAGTACCCATGAGAATGAAAAGTACCTTGTCCTGGAGCAGCCATGGGCTTCTGTGTCTTTTAGAGGAAACCCTTTTTCCTCTCCATCACAGAGCAGAAACATCACAGTTTAAGATTATCAGTTTTGGCAATGAAGAGTGGGGTAAACTTTGTTGACTAAGTTAAGATTAGTCATACCACTGGTTAAGCTACTTAGCTCTGGTTAACTGGAGGATAAGAGAGCTTTACTTGTTGTCAAGCACTCTGATTAATTCAGACTCTGTGCTGCCATGAAAAGTTCTGTAATGCCTAAATATATGAAGTAGTATTGCAGGTATATTGCTATGAGTCTGCTCCTAAGTATTAAGTGAAAAATTCTGGGGATATTCATCATATTTGAAAACTGTAAGTTAAGAGTTTTCTTAGTTTCTTTATAGAGAGCAGCTGATTAAAATTCTGCAATTCTACAAACCAAACCAAGACATATGGATACTATTACAGCATTTGAATTTGCAAAACTATCAAGGATTTGATGCAGTGGATGGAAGAACACAAAGTCTGAATAGAGGTGAGTGCTAAAGAAAGAAAAAACCATGTAGGGTAAAGATAAGGAATAGAACACAACATTTGAACTTTCAGAGAAAGACTGAGCTTTTGTCCATAAGTCATAACTCTGTGACAAAGGAAGCAAGTTACTTGTGTTATTTCTGAAAATAGAAAGTGGGAACCTACCTGATTCTTTTAGCTAAGTAGAATTATATCAAAGATATCTATTTCACCTCAATTTCTTTTAACCAGATCAACTTGCAAGTATTCACTGATACAAAAACATAATCCTTTACTATTAAGTTTGCACACCTGTTTTAGATGGAACCAATACCTATGTCAGGTTAATGTGATTTTTTTTTTCTAAAAAAGAAAATACAGTTTTTTCTTTAAAACAATTGAGTGATATGTGTCCAAGATCATAGGAAGCACAGAAGGTAGTAATTCTGCATTCTCCCGAGCTCTTTATATATCTTGAACAGGAAAACCATACTTTACAAAAAATGGTGTCTTAGCCTGATAAAGACCTATAGTGATAATTCACAGAACTGAATGTTAAGATCTACATCTTCTTCTCAGAAAAATGGAGCAAAGAAAGGGAATATACCTTCCGAGGCATTCCTTGCAACAGGAGAAAGACAAAACTGTGATTTTTGTCCATCATACCAGAAGAATTAGGAGGATGATGTCTAGCTAAATGAAAGGAATTAAGAGACCACTAAATGCCTAGTCATCTGTTGGGCAGCATGTACAAAAGGAAAAATAAAAAGCTTCTTAAATTCTTGGGATATGTGGGGAAAAAGAATTTTCAAAAGGTCAGAAAATTAATAGAAGCTGTGCTTGTCTACATCTCACCCTTAGAAGTAGAATGTGATCAAGGAAGAAAATTTAAATGAAAGGGATGGTGAAATTAAGTTGGCAGTTAATGCAAAATTGTTAAGGGCTTGAAATACAAATAAAAGGCCATTCTTTTGTGTGGAAGCAAAGACTGCAATATTTGCTTAAGAATAATCTATCAAAAAGTACAGATTAGGATTATAGGCCAGTAAATATAGATTAAGACAGTGGGCAGTTTCTCCATGGAACAGCATTGAAGAGAATATAGTGTGGAAAGCAAAGAAAAACCCAAAAGCCAACAATATCAAACTGCTGTGGAAAAAAGGAGGAAAAAGAAACACAAAAGAGTCATATGTGAAACATATGGAGTGGTATTTGCTATGGTTAGCACTGTTAAATCCTCAGATGGAGTGCTGCGTTTAATTTTGGTTGTTTCAAGAAAACGTGGGTGAAAGGAGTTATGGAAGAAAGCAAAATTAAAGGGTTGTAGAAATTATGAACTGTGAGAAAGGACAGATGGAATTGAGTTTGATGTAGTAGAAAGCACGCAAATACTAAAAAAATTATGAGAGTCTTGCAAAAACGAAGTAATATGGTATCTTCCATATCTACCATGGTACTGAATTACAGTAAGAAAGGCAAAAGTTAGATACTACGAAAATGTCATTAACTCTCTGGATAGTTAACTACTGAGCAGACTACTGAGGGAGCTGGTAGAATCTAGAATACAGATTTTATTTTTTCCTGTTAAGTCAAGAAATTGCCTACAGGGAAATACTTGTTATAAAAGATTTTCCTTAAGGCTGGGGGAAAGATTAGATTGCCTTCTGAGATCCCTATCAACTCTATTTTCTCTGATGCACTGATAAGCATAACGAAGGGCAAAACGGAACGAAGCTGGTACATCTTGTATTTTTGTAAAGGACATGAAGTCAAGTATAAACCAAGCCTGTGGAACAACTGACAACAATCTTGTTTTTTTCTGGTTAGACATAGGAAATTGGGCAACTGGACAAATGTTAGAGCACTTAAAAGTGATGAAGTGAACTCCTACCCTCAGAAGACGTGTGCCACTGGTGCCATTCAAGAACAAATTCGTAACATTTTCCTTCTGAAGTTTCTTCTGTGCTGCATACGGCATGTGCCATCTCAACCACTGTTATGCACTTCCTTGTCTGTAACCTTTGGTGAACCATTGACATGACATAATTTACTTCCAGGCTTCTTTTTGATGTAATTCAATTAGTTTTCAGATTAAGTTTGGTTTTGAGCATAGTTTCCTGAGCCTACTCCCAAAGACTAATTTATATGGGACAATTTTGGATGGTTCCATCTTCTGCAGTCCTTAGACATGGTCTTTGTGCCCTCATTTCTGCAGGCTGTCATGCTGTATTGCAGAGCATGTAATACACATCCTTCATTTTGCACTCTAAAAATAACATTGTGAATTTACTTTACGTAATATCACTGTGACACAGCCCAGCAAAACACAAAAGGTAATTAATATGTCTTAGTTGCATCATGTAGGCACAAAATAAAATCAGATTAAGTGGTAGACCACAGAAATGTGGCCAGTCCATTCCAGAGGGGTGATTTCTGAACAAGGTGGATAAAAACTGCTATAACATGAGTCTTGACAGCTATGGACCTCTCCAGGAGCAGGATACTTTAATCAGTGTATGGCTTCAAATGACTTGTTCACTGGCAAGATCTCACAGTGTTTTCTGAACACAAACCTAAGCAAACAAAGCCCTGTTTCTAGAAACTACTGCAGTGCTCAAAATGCTATAGGTGAGCAGAAGGAATGACCCCGATTGTAAACCTGGTTTAAATCACCTGGCTTGGAAGAGTTGTTGCTTCTGCTAAGAAAGCTGCATTGTGATCACAATATTGTTTTCCCCTGAGGTAGCTGGATTTTTCCATGGCAGACAATTACCATGTACTTGGCCTTTTTTTCTTGTGAGTGAAAATATTTCGGCAGATCAGACCACAGCAGTAGGACTTCTGCCAATCTGCTGTTTGTGCATTTCAGATTTCTGTGTTTGTGTTGATTAATACTGAATTCCAAGGAACAAAACTGACTGGCAGGGCCGAGAGGTGGTTCAAAGCATTATATCTGCCTGACATACATACAGCTTGTGGTGAAAGGAAGATCCAAGAAAGTCACATCCTTAAGTAGATCCATCCAAGCTCCAGTGCTTTAAAGGACAATATAGGCATCTGCTCAGTAGCCACCTCTTTTAAATATCATACTTCTCCTGTAAATTAATAATCCAGACCTTTAGCTGAGAGGTGGGCGGAGTTCAGGAAGAAGTTCTTTTTTCCAGTGTAATCTTACATGGATCAGCAGTAATTTACAATCACAGGAGGGAAAGAAACCCTTTGCATAGACTGGGGATTGCTCAGGTGACTCAGGATGCTAGTGAGATAGCGATCCTGTTTTTGTCCTGTTGATAAGCTCCAGATCTGGACTGCCCATACAGGTTTCATGCAGTGTTGAACTTCTAGCTCTGTGTTTGCAATATTAAGCAAGTTACATAAGTTTGCATTTTTGTATGCATCACTGCACAGTCATGCTTAGCCTTTCACAAAAGTTTCCTTCTGTTGTACTATTTCCAAAACAGATGACGAGAACTCTAATGAACTTGTGGTTGGACTAAATTAACATGGGTATGAAGAAGGTGAAATGGATATTTCATTTTAAAGAGGACTTAGTATTTTCAAGATATGCATGAGAACATACCTGAATAACTGTTAAGGATTTGGGGAACAACTGGATTTTTCTACTGAGCAACAGCCTACTAAAAGAGATTAGACTATGAAGTACCAACCTTCAAAATACATTTATCTTCCCTTCCATGCCCGTGATTATGAGAGAAAGGGTAGGAACACTGAAAATAGGTATAATTAGTGACATGTATTTTTTAATTCTTCTTTTATCATTATAAAAGGCTGCTATGTGATCTAGACTACATGAAAAAACTCTATTTGAAGATCCTGAATTATATCCTAATTGTTTTCATAGATCTTTAGCTGCCTTACATAATGCTGGTAAAATAGATTTTCTAAAAATAACTCTGGCATCAGTTGCATCAAAAATAAGTTCAAAGAAGAGTAATTTAATAGTATTTTTACTCAAATTTTATTCTTATTTATTGATACAAATTCATTTAGGTCAACTAAAAAAAGAAAAGAAATATATTTTTCTTCCTTACTGTTCTTGTAAGAATT
Organism: Centrocercus urophasianus; assembly: GCF_019232065.1. Taxonomy (NCBI): domain Eukaryota; kingdom Metazoa; phylum Chordata; class Aves; order Galliformes; family Phasianidae; genus Centrocercus; species Centrocercus urophasianus. Next base: position 18,401,902 of record NW_024884711.1, read on the forward strand.
TGTTATTCACTAGGACCTAGTTGTATTCTTCTGATGAAATGATACTTATGGAAATCATTAGAGGATCCCAGTGGCATTACTCATTACTAGATATCCTTGAAGTCAATGTACACTGTGTTTCCCTTTTTTATTTCATTCAAAAAAGCTTCTAATGAGTTACAAGTAAATTCTTACTATATGCACAAAAAAAAAAAGTCAAAAGGGGATCTTTCAGACAGTGCCACTGTATGGGGATTTTTAAAAAACTTTATGTTGGATGCTACGCTATATTCAACAGGAAGACACAATCTGAACATTTATCATTCACTTTACTCTTCAAACTCCTCCTTCATATTGTAATACTGTAGAACAGCCACATTCTGCAATGTTCCCCTACCTATGAAATTGGTAAAAATGAATCTGAACTCAGAATCCAGTTATTTCCCTTGAGAGCTAATGAGAGGTTTATTTACTTTTTAATCAAAAAAGATATTAATGTCTCTCTTCCAGACCCAGATACCAGCGTGAGCTGATGACAACTTTCACCAGAATCCAAGAGGGAAAAATTCTTCCTTCCCCAAAAGTACGAGTCCTGCCATGGGGTATGACAAAGCCAAGATTCACTCAAGCGCAATAAGAGAGAGAGAAAGAGAGAAGCCCTTCTCTGCTGCTAACTCTGAAGTCTAAGCACCATGGAAGACGTAGCATTCAAATTCATACCCTGCTGGATGTAGGTCTGGATCTGAGGTCCCTTGCAGCAGGAGAGAAGAGATTAAGCCTTGCTAGTGGGATGCCCATTAGTTGGTGGAGTCCTTTGAGTCCAGCTTTTGGTTCAATCAGTGCTGAGTTCTGCACACAGCATGAAGTGGTTTTACAGGATGGATTAGACAACTTGTGGTTAGCAAATTCTCCTTGTTAGTGGAGGATTAAAATTCTCTTTGGAAAATTATTGGACTTAATGTGGCTTTTCTACAGTCTCCACTGAAAATGAGAGATAGCTGGCAGACTAAGTACCAACTTACATATGACAGTGTCAATACTTGGAGAGCAACTATGTATCAGAATTCCCTTTACAGACAACAGAAATCCAGCCAATATTATAAATATCTGCTTTCTGATATCTGGGTGATCTGACTAGATTTCTGTAATCTGAATAACTCACATATCACATAGCAGTCCACATTGTCAGCAGTATGAGCTAGGCATCTTATTTGCAGATATCTAAAATGCAGTAGAAGGTCAGGGGGAGACATCTGCTTTCTTTTGCTTTATTTCTTGTATGCATCACAGTTGTGGTAGAAAGGATATGTTATACATTTAGAATTCCATATAAATGGATTACAGGAGGGAGATATCATGAAGTATTTCTAAAGTACTGGCTTTATGGTAGCATCAACACTCCTGTGGTGTTGAATAAAGCTGAAGTTATTTACTGGTGTTTGTTACTTCTGTGAGGAAGAAATCTATTCCCATGGATTTCAGTAGGAAGAGCACCTGACACTGAGTGTTGCAGTCAGAAGGGTTTTCAAAGTGTATCTAAAACTGTTTCGTGATCAATTTAATTTTTAAATAGCTACAAAATGAAAATTACTTTAATATATGTTTTTAAAAAAATTATACTCTCAAGAGATCTGGATTGTTTTTATACTCTTCAAACTGCTATACTTCAAGAGTCTTCCATAAATAAAATATTACAAAATGAATGCTCAAAGCATCTTCCTTAACTTAGTTTTTGGAGTTTTAAATACAGAGGAGAGGAGACATAACATGAAAAGAGAGACATACCCTGTATGAAACCACACTGAAGTACTCAGAAGGCTGAGGTCTCATTAAAAGCAAATAAGTCACCAAAGTGGATGGGTGTTTCAAACTTCATTCAGAGAAGTGAGTGTGGGGAATTAAACTGATATTTCAACACAAAACCTGCTTTACATTAGATCTATTATTATATCACTGTATTATGTCACTCTCATGGGCTTATAACAGTAAAAGCTTTGCTAAGAATCTTTAGATTTCTACTCTATTTCTCAGAAAACAAATAAACATGAGATCATCTACAAAGTTAGATTTTGTTTACTTTTTCAACTCTTATCACAAACATGAGTGATATTTTCCCCAGATTTATTAAAGAAAATAAGTGTATCTTTTTAATTTGAATTATTGTTACCTATTTCTGCAAAAATAATTATGAAATACACCTTTTCTGATCTACAGAAACGCTGTGATAATACAAAGAAACTGAAATGCTCATGTTCCTCATAGAAGCAAGTTGGATACCAGACACTAAAGAAATTGCAAGGATTCTAAGTACAATAGCTTTAAAGTCTACAAAGACCTATTCAAGGAAGAAACAAACAAACAAAACTAGTAAAAAATCCAGTAAATTTCACTTCTCAAGGTGCAAATGTGAGGGTTAAAGGTTTGAAAGAATTTTTTAATTGGGAATGGCAGCTGACCACAAGAGATAATCCAGCATCTCTGCAATGCTATACATGTTTGTGCAATCAATGAATATACAGATGCCATAATTATGAAGTATACCAGAGACCATGGCTAAGCAGGTTATTACACGAAAAAGAGAATAGACATAGTGCTTACCCTTGTCCTGGGCTCACCATAAAACTCCAAAGTAGGGATCTCCAGAAGAAATCCTTCCCCCCTCCTAGTCAGCTTTTATATGGGGTCTAGGAGAGATGGAACCAGGCTCCACCCCTTCCGGCAGCACAGGTGAATTGGCTTCACCTGTGCTCCCATGGCTGATTCACTGCTCACCTCAGGTGATCAATCAGAGGTTCAGGCCATGATTCAGAAGTTCCCATACAATCTTAAAGCCAAAGATCTTTCCCACTGAGCAGAAGAACTTATTAACATGAGTTGCATTTGTTCAGATCTTGATGTTACAGTGTATGAAATAAGCTGCTGATCTCTCTCAAGACAGAATGAAACTGTAAAGGAGTAGGCCAGGAAAACCCTGCAACAGGACATACTTTCAGTCAGTCTCAGGCATTTTGTAACTCCTTTTGTATGTTGTAAACTGTAGAAGAATGTCTATTGCATTTTTTTGAAAATTCACTTTTCATCTTTCATATGCTCTCGTGTATGTTGAATTATTTATTTTAAAGAAAGTGTCTGAAACCAAATGCATTTCTACCTTAGTAGTAACAATACCACAGTGGTGAATCAGTAAGGTTGCACCCATGAAAACGCTGTCAGGAAAAAATAAGCCTGTTGGTGAATTATCGGTATGCAAGGGTATGCAAGGACACACACAAATAAGAGCTCACTCATCCTGACTCTGTAGCAGCCAGAATTTACAGCCTGGACTGTAGCTGAAACATGATACCAATGTCAAAGGTAATCTAATAAAAAACCACAAAACTTGAAGCAGTGTTTCAAGGTCTTTCCTATTTACATCCCACTGTAAAAGTCCTGCCTCTCTGTTGGGCATTACATAGCAGTAAACAGCACGACTGAAAGGCACTGGGGCAACCAGGAGACCTTGTAGCTGTAATTCCTGGAGCTTTCCATCCTGCTCAGCCTCAGGTAACTCCAGCCATAAAACCAGGCATGAAAATTTGTAAAGTTATGGTAAAACCATCATTCAAGGTAGACAAAATTTTGAGATGTTGTGCTCGCCACAAGGCTTTTGAAGCTCATGGGTTAGTGTGGGAAATGCAGGGGGGACATATTTGGGGAGCTGTTTGATCAAGGTTCTATCTGAACTTTGCTACTAAATCATGTGTATACTACATGTATTTTCAATGTGTTAGATGTTATAAAAATCAAATTATTTCAATTACTTAAAACTTTTGATAACAAACTACTAGCAAATAGACTGAAAGTTTATACACCCCCTGACAGGCAGCTCGATAGAACCAGTAAAAAGATGTTCCAACAAGGCACAATTCCCATCCCTTCTTATCACTTAGAATTATGGCACAAGACGTATAGTAATTTACACCTACATTCAGCCCTTTTTATTATCTCTCTTGCAGGCTGATTCTGTACACAAAGAGCAGGAACTTACCACGTGTCAGAGAGAATAGTTTAAGTTGGGTTTCTCAAATATTTTATCCGTTCTAAAACTCCTTTGTAAAATGCACTGTCTCTGCTTATCAGAGGGTAGTTTTTGTTTAATATTTTCAAGAGATAAATTTTGTGAACTAGGAACTTGCCCCTGATATTCGTATGAGATGACAGAAACAAGGAGTGGAGGAATTAATTTCAGCTTATTTTCCTTATCAAAAAGATACCTTTTGCCATGGATGTTGTATCAGACTCTTCCCTTTTACATATTAGCTCATTAATCTAAATGGATGCAACTGGCATAGAAGCTAGGCAAGCTTCTATGCAGAAGGTGGAAGAATCATAACGGTGCACAAAACCAATCTAGAAGCTGGCAATTACTAGTTAAAAATCATCAGTTCCTATCTTGAACAAGGTTGATGCATGCTAACAGGCACAAACCTCAAAGAACATTTTTCACATAGCAGTGAATTTTGCTGTACTGTAAGTCAGCTGTGTATTTTGTATGCCATGGTAAAGTATGCTTGCAGACGAAAAAAGAACAATGTCTATAAAATTGTGTGATGATATACTAAAATAATTTGCTCTGACAAAAGGAGATGTTTATGTTTGTCTGTCTAGTTATTTCTTTCTAAAACCACTTTTCTGAATTTGTGCTCATCCTACGTCACAGTTTTTAACTCTGGACACACTCTTATCTGGGAACAAGCACAGCGATGTTCTTTGGGAGGTAGGGAAATTTCACTTTAAAGTTTTTCAAAGTTGTCTAATTTCTCAAACATTTAAACAAACAAACAAACGAAAGACAAAACAAAATGCCTCTCCAAGGATAACTCTCACAACTGATTATTTTCTCCTTATCAAAATTACAGTACTTTCAGGGAGGTCCTACATAAAATTAATAAGTTGCTGTACATTTCATAACATAAAGTTTTTTCCATAGAATATGGATCATTTTCAGCATTAGTGATGGTGTGTGAATATTCCTAGGGCAGAAATGTAATGAAAATTATACTCTCTGGTTAATTGGCCTGTCACAAGTGTTAGATCTGTCAGATAATTTAGTATCTATAAGATTATGGATTATTATTTACTTCTTCATTAACTAATCTTCTATATATTCCTGTAATACAGTGTTTTCTATCATTTCCTCCAGCACCTGGGAAACCAAGGCCGAGAAAGCTGGAATTGCTCCACATCAGACTAGAAGATATCCACAAAACTGTGCTTTCCACTCCTTAAAAATATATCAGCTCCCACTTGTTCTTCTGACCTATCTTCTGAAGCAGACCGAAGCTGACTGAAGCAGACTCCTGCCAATTTTGACATCTGTTTCACAACACTTGAATCACTTTTCCTATCAGGTGGCATTTCTGTTGGAGTTTTCCAAAAGACATTAACATTCCTTAGTCAAATTATCCCAGTGGCTGATGTCCTTGTAATTCCCAGTGTCTGTGTTGGCAGGTTCTTACCTGTACAATAGTGATGTTGACCTTACTGTCAAAACAGCTCTAAAATGACATGGTTTATAGACACAGAATTTCTGAAATGCATGCTGCTTCTTGAAAAGTCAGACATCAAAAGAGGTATGCTTATTATTTTCACCTCATAAAACACAATGAGATCTTTCTGAAGTTCATACCTTTTCTTGATTGGACCGCTGATTTCTAATGTGAAGATGTGTTTGCTCCAGATTATGTATCATTTGTTACTGCTTTAGCTAAGGCACTATGTGGAGAAATACATGTCAAACTTTAGCAGGTATAGATTTGCACAAACATTGTTAAGCAATAACTGGGAAAGTAATGTGGAATAATATGAGGTTTTCTTGTGAGGAAAATATTGCTGGACTAATGGAGGTAGCCTTGATGTGTAAATGAAACAGAATGGTCAACCTTATAAATAAGGATGTTCAAACTTTTGGCTTGCCTGAGCTGCAAAGTGAAGAGGAATTATCTTGGGCTGCATATAAAACACATAATATAATGAATATGTGTAAGTAATAAACCTTCTTTTGTTTATTTTTATATTTATTAAAATATAAAAAGTGTGCCACAAAAACTGAAAACTAATGTGTTTTACACACACATTTCAAAATAAGCTGGAAACTTGGGTATTTGACATTAAACAGATAAAGGCTATAAGCCCTTTTCTCTCCCCACACGTGTAGTTTGCCTATTTTTTCGTCCATTAGCTTCATATGCCATTATGTTCACAACTGGTACTAGTGTATTCATGATTTTCAGAGTATCAACCAAAAATAATAAAATATTCATTTACCCTTGGGAAAACAATGCAGAACTTTTCATAGAAAGCATTAAAACACGCTTTGCTCCATTTACCATGTGAAGTTCCTGTCTCGTGGAACATTTATTTCTTAGTGTTTCATGCACTACCTAGCAGGTTGGTCACATGAGACCTCACTAGCACTAGAAAAATCATAGACCTTTTTGACTTTGTATTTATTACATTTTTAATATATAAAAAAGATCGTAACCATAGAAAACTGTGTAAGTCACACGAGGCGAGTTGGTCAGTTCAGAGAACTTGCAAACACACTGCACGCTTTCAGGAAACTAATAAAAAGCATACATACTTTAAGGAAGAAAAAATAAAGTCAAAACTAATGGTCCAGAAATACTGAAGCAGATAGCGCCTTTCCTCACAGTTAACTATTCACTGCCATTCACTGAAATGCTCGTTCTCTTTCTGAAACACTTTTCAAATGTCAGATAGTGGAACTTGCTGACATAAACAATGTATTTGAGTTTGTCCCAAACTCGGCATTCAGTTCTTTTGGAGGTTTGCTCAAACTGACTCTCTTAGCAAAGTTTATTTTTATTTGCTTATCTCAGAACTGAAGGATGCAGTAGAACTGTAAGCAGAAAAGCCAAAATGCTGTTTAAATAAATAAAAAAATATAAAAATAATGTTATGCTCATAGTATTTTACAACCAAGGAGTGCAGTTAAATCTTTTAAAGAAGATTGCTTTGAAAAAGTATATTCCCCATTTGTAACCTGAAGATAAACAGTCAGACGTTCTTTTCAACTTGCACCACAGTTCATAATAGAATTTGACAGCTACATTATTTAGGAAGGATTTTTCTTTTTGCTGACAACAACTGAAGGGGAACAGAACAAAAATATAGAACATTCTCAAAACAAACATATAAATAAACAAACTCAAAAAGGGTCCTATCCTTATTTAAATGATCTGGAATGTAAGTTGTTAAAAGGGCCTCAGTAGCTGTCTAGAAATCCTTCCACAGAAGTTGCATTTAAGGTACAAATACATTCAAATCACTACATTTTTTTCTAATTGCATAAAAAATCAGTGGCACAGTACTTTTCAGCCGGATATCAATGTCTCCTGTGTTACTGTTGAAAAATATTCAATACATAGTTACATATATATAGCACAGTAGTCTGGCTGATGACAATAGAGGTATTAAAAGATATTGTGCTCCATATGACTAATGGAAGATGCTGAGGTTATTAATACTGTGAGAAATATTTTGTTATGTAATAAGCATTTATGAAAACTTTTCATGTACTTTGTCATATCTGAGCTGATCCTTCTGTAAATTTTTTTTTTGTATGTTTGTTAGTTGCAGGAAGTGACATAATACAGTAAGCATGCAGGGAGTTAGTTCTGTAACTAACTAGTAGCCATTGCAACTGAAGAGAAGAGAGCAGCATTGCCAAGGATTGTGGTAGAAAGTCAGTGCGGCATCTGTTCTTGGACGGCCTTTTGATGTGAGTAGTCTTGTCAGTTAATGCATTTTGCTTTGCAGGCAGAGGATGCTTGGGGTTCTTTACCTTGTTTTGTGTAGCTTAAGCCTTTCCAAATATACACTTCATAAATTTTTCACTACATTTTTTTAAACTTCATTAGGTTGGTTGAAAATATAAATGAAAAACACTATGATTTGATGGCTTCCATACCTTACTGAGCTTGTGATAATAAGTAGTCCATGCTATCTGGTCTGATACAGATTTAATAAGGAAACAAACATACAGTCTGCTTTTACTTAATTGTTGAAGTACGAATAAAAATAAAGAAAGAAGCTATCCTTTCACAAAATCAGTTTGTCTAGTACCTAATGGAATGCTTCTGAGGGATACCCAGAAATAAAGAGGAGAAAAGATAAATTGCCACAAAATAAGTATGATCTTTTCTTGTTAAGAATTAAAAATATTTATTATGTAAAATTCCTTGAATTAACTAGTTTATCACATTGGCTGGACCTTGAACTGTGAAAATTTATGTGACTCATTGAAAAAGTACACAGAATATCTACAGAAATAGCCAGATTTTCTAATGCATGTGGTAGGTGAAAAAAACGGAAGAAAAGTGGAAGCTCTTGGTAGAAGTTGTCCAGCACACACACTGCAGGATGCTTAGAAAATAAGTATATTTTCAGTCAGGATTTCCAGAGCTTTATGAATAAACTCACTGCAGTAATCAAATATTGTGACTTGAAAATGTGGAATAGACTATGTTTGAAAAGGATCAACTCAGAATTTTCGAATCATAGAATCACAGAGTCATAGAATCATAAATCTCCAAGATCATCTAGTTCAACAGTCCATGTACCACTGATACTTCCTCACTAAATCGTGTCCCTTAGTACAACATCTAAATGTTACTTCAATGCTTCCAGGGACGGTGACTCCACTACCTTCCTTTGTAGCCCATTCCAATGCATCACTTTGGGAGAATAATTTTTTTCCTAATATCCAACCTGAATCTCCCCTAGTGCAACTTGAGGCCATTCTTTCTAGTCCTATCAGTAGTTACCCAGGAGAATAAGCTGATTCCCACCTCATTGCAACCTCCTTTCAGGCAGCTGTGGAGCGCTATGTGGTCTCCCCTGAATTTCCTCCTCTCCAGACTAAACATCCCCAGTTCCCTCAGTCAATCCTCATGAGACTTGAGCTCCAGACCGCTCAGCAGCTTCGTTGCCCTTCTCTGGACACGTTCCAGGGCCTTGATGTCTTTCTTGTAGTGAGGGGGTCAAAACTGAACGCAGTAGTTGAGGTGTGGCCTCAGCAGTGCTGAGTAGAGGGGGATGATCATTTCCCTGCTCCTGCTGCCAACACTACTTCTGATACAAGCCAGGATGCCACTGGCCTTGGCCATGCAGGCACACTGCTGGCTCGTGTTTAGCTGACCACTGACCAACACTCCCAGGTCTATTTCTTCCACAGTGTTCCAGACATTCTGCTCCAATCCTGTAGCATTGTCTGGGGTTATTGTGGCCAAAATATAGAACCTGACACTTGGTCTTGTTGAACTTCATCCCATTGGACTTAGACAAGTGATCTAGTCTGTCCAGATCCCTCTGAACAGTCTTCCTACTCCCTGGCATATTGACACTTCTTCTCAACTTTGTGTCATTAGATTCAGTATTCTATACCCTGTGGTAAATTGTACTTCTGTATTAAATGAATATTCATGGAATAAAGCTTGGAGTTTTCCCAAAGCCTTCAGTTTCCTCCAGTTCGTGTCAGGACTTGTTCTCTGATTAATTTGGCTCAAAAGCAAATGACACAGCCAAGTAGCAAGAGGAAGAGGCTTCTCTATGATTAGGACAGGATGCCAGGGGGCACTGAATCCCTAGAACTCTGTCACTGCTTCAATCTTCCCATCTTCCTTCTATTGACTGAACTGAAGATCTGTGGAGGATAGCCTCCATGACTCTGTCTTCCTATATATCCTGGTGATATAACTGGAGATACCAGCAAATTGTAGTTTACATGTTCCTCTTACCAGCAGGGCTGTCCAGGCAGCTCCTCAATCTGTGAGCTGATTCAGATTGAAAGCAACTTCCAAAACTGCCAAATTTTGTGCAGCCTACTCATGCACATATGTTTTGTTCATGCTAGCAGCTCCAGGAGATGACATGCAAACTGAAACCTTACCACTGCTTTGCTCCAAAGCTTTGCTTTCCCATTCCAATGCTGGCCAGATGATCAGATCTAGCCCTCTGAGAGTGGCTGATGTTAATTTACAGGGTCAGAGTGAAATCTCTCCCAGTGATTTGGAAGGAAACTGCAGACAGTTGGCACAGCCACCACGGGGCTCCAGGAGTGGCAGCATGTGCCAGGACACATCTGTCCCACAGCTGGACTCTGTTCCGGCACTGACCATGCCACTTGCTTGTGGTTTTCCCAGTCCTCAGTACTTTCTCATCTTTGTCAAACTGTCATTGCCATGCTCCTTGACCTTTGCTTATTCTTTATTTCCTCAAAGGATAGGCTTGTAAATATACACGCTCACTGTAGTGTTGTCACATCCGTTTTAATGGGGTGCTATGTGTCATTTGAGAATTGTTATTTCACAGGAGGAAACTGGCACCAACTTCTCTTTGTCAGCTGACACCAACCAATGGAAAACGTCTCCTTCTCACATCAGTTTTGAGCAGCCAGTTTCCTTGCTGCTGATACCTTTGCTACCCACTCCCTGGATATTCAGTTCAGTGAGCATGTGGTTCTGCTCCTGCATGACCACAGAAGCCTTGCTGAGCACAGGGACCTTTTGGAGGGTCATCCCCAAGTGGCACAATGTATTTCCACAAAGCCCATCTGTAATAGTCATATGAAATAGAAACTCAATAAGAACAACAGCCAAATCCACACAAATCAGTTAGTTAAATCAACCAAAATCAGACTGAAATGAAGCATGGAAACTTTCAACTAGAGAAATTCTTTTAGAAGAATGAAAGCAACAGCAGTGAGGGATATGCTTTGATCCATACGTAACATGATGTGTGGTTGTTATTAGAATTGACTGAGGATGATCATTTCCAGTTAGACTTTACACCTCTTGTGCCCACTCAGTAGTCAGTTACCTCATTAGTAACTCCACCTGTAGCCAAACAAGGTGTATTTATGACTCATCATAGCTGGATACGTATAAAAGACAAACCCTGAGCCAATACTTTCACAGCATATGTTATCATGGACAGAAAAACAAGTTTGAGGAAAGCCAATTTATGAAAAAGGAAAGAAATCAGGCATTTCATCTTCATGCCTGAAAATAGCCAATGTCAGATGTAATGGGCCAAAGACTTTTCAATGCTGTTGATATTCTAATAATCTACAGATTGCCTGCTTAATCACTTTGCTTCCTCTCTGGAAGGTTGGTGATGTTGCAGATGTGACCAAAGACAATGAGCAAGTGTGTGTTAAGCTACAGAAGCAGCTTTATGAAAGATACAACCAGGTAGCCTTATAAATTAGAGCTATCTCGCAGCTAGTCTGTTTTCTTCACAGCTACACTGCGTGATAAATTAGCAACCACAGTGAGAGAAATTCTTTGGAAGTAACAGGAACAAATGTGGGGAGCTGTTGTATACATGAAAGTCCAGACCAGCACTGAAAAGCAGTAAATGCTGACTAGCAGTAAATGCTGACTGGCTCCTGAGCTTTTGGTGCAACATACCAGTGCAGACATTTAAAATAAAACCATAAATTTTCTAAAAATGAAGTCCTATGACAAGGGTGTTGGACATGAAAAGCCCACTGGAAAGCACAGTGGGAAAATGAAACATGGAACACAATACTACAAGGAAAAAATCTGTTTACCATTACCTGAAGTGGTGAGAAAAGATGAGTTAATGACGATTACCAAGTGGCTGTAGATCTGCATGAGGACATGAAACAGTGCAGCCAGAAGTAAACTTGCTGCCAAGTTTAATTAATTTATCACCGATGCTGCTACTGTGTCTGAAGTTTTAAAAACTGGAGTTGCAATTTGTACACATGGCCATTTCTTATAACTATTGAGAGAGCAGAAAAGGAGGTTGGGCACCCTCTCCTGGGTGGTAACTATTCAGGCTGCAAGAGAAATTTATTTATGCAACGGTAGCTCACAAATGTTACTGCTAAGGAAGTATTTGTACTCAAAAGTACAAAGAATCACATCTGACAATTTTTTTTTCACAGAGTTTTCCTTTTGAACTTGTGAGATTACTTCTTAGAAGTAATGAAAAACGTCAGCTAACACTGCACAAATAAAAGTGTCCTCAGAAAAGGTCAAGCTTAGCTATTATCTTGCTGCAGATAAGACACTACTGGGAAAATATATGGTCCTACAAAGCATTGAGTATGACATCATTGTGTTTCTGATTTAATAGAGCAGATCCTGAAAGATGGCTAGGACACACAAAACTATAATAGTTCATCTTAATTTTCAACAGGAGTTCGTGCTTGCATAGCTCAGAGCATCCTGGGGACTGCAGAGGGTCTTGCCAAGGAAATCACTGAGTTTCTGGGGGTATGGGTAGCTTGTTCTTGTGAATTGAAGCAAAAGACTTGCCACAGCTGCTTTGAAATCACCAGGACTTCACCAATGTCAAGGAATTTAGATGAATGTGCTGCTCTGGAGGAGTAAGGTTTTGAAAACCACCAGTTATTACTTAGGGACCAACTTTGAATTTTTTCTGGGGAAGTTTCCAAAACTCCAAAACTCTTTTTGTGCCTTTGAAAAAATCTTCCCCAAGAAATCTACTGGTCAGGAGTTCATGCAATCTGGACATATCAACCCATATCAAATAATCATGGCCTAATCTCCTTCCTGCTCAGATGTTACTCCAAAAGATTTGCTAACTTTCCCAGAAATACAGTGAGAATGGAAAATCCATACCAACACTTCTCTTTGTTTGGCTCATTGGTAACTACATGGACAGGATAAAGCCTTAATACTGATTTATTAGTGCTAAATACGAGGACTGTGGTTTATTGGATACCCAGAAAATATTTACCAAGACTGTAAGAGTTAAGCTTTCCCAGACCACACTAAATCATTCCATTCAGTAAAAATCTTTCAGTAAAAATTCAATGATGTTTTTCAAACCAATCACTTTTTTCCTTCAGTCAGAACCACGGCCATCCAAGCAATGCTGATCTCAGTCACAAATCTGGCTGGCTCCCCCTTCAGCTGGATTCGGTCAGTGCAACCTATTCAGGAGAAGCGGTAGAGATCTGCCTAGAAGACATGCACTGAGTGGGAAGTATACAGTGATGATGGTTAGCTCCTTCCTTTTTCAGAGAACCTCAGAACGATGAATTCTTCATCTGCTTTGGGAGTCTGGGTCCTGCTCTTAGGGAAAAAATATTTTGTCACATATCTTCTAAACTCTCATTTGAGCTGCTCAGGATAAAGTTTTGCCACTGAAGGGGTGAGAGAAATGTGGAGAAATGTGGGAAGTTCTTGCTTCTCCATCCCTCTGGATCTCTTGACACTAGGTTTTGCTTGCTTTCTTCTTTTATAATGCGTTCATTTTTTAACAGCGTAAATTAGAAAAGAAAGAAATCAGCTAGCAGAGACTTTCTGCATTTAGCTGTAATTCATCTCTATTCTGAGAATAGAGTGATTTGCTGACTTGTTAAAAAGCTCAGAAAATGATGAATTTTTGTCAGGTGAGAAGTTGTTTCAAGTCCCTCTTGGATTGCTCTCTATGAGCTGAGACACTTTCTTAATTTCTAGACATCTTCTAAACTTCAGCCCATGCTGAAGATGCAATTTATTTTAGATTGAAGAATTTCCTTGTGGGAGAGCCTTCCCATAATTCTCACAGAATTACACAGAGGTTTCCCTGGAAGTTTTGCTTGGCACAGGGGAAGTTGCTGCTTGTGTTCAAGAAAATTTGTATTCAATTTCTTGGGAAATACTTAATTCTCATGGAATAAAAATCAGTCACACCTATGCTGGGAATGCAGGGGATGTGGGATACGGGGAGGACAGCTCAAAAAGGGAGTGATGCTGGCAGCCCTCCCTGCTGTTGTGTGCTCTGTGTGGGGTCATCACGGCTGGCTGTGCTGCTCGAGGAAGGATTGCTGTGGCTGGGCTGTGGGCAGATCCCAAGAAGATGAAAATATGTAATTAAATCCAAGTGAAAATAAACAGAGAGAGCTTCTGTTAAGAGTGAGGTGGTTGGGCATTCCCCTCTCACTTATTGCCAGGGTCATGAGAGTACAGAGCTTCATGGAATTGTAATCTGAGCAATGAAACAATTCTCCAAAACATGCTTGTAATTCACCAATAAAATCTTGCAATCTGGAAAGTGCTTATTCCTCAGAAGTGATCACAGTAGATTTTTGGAGGTGAGGAGGTGTTTTCAAGTCCTTATTTCCCATTCTGCTCTGTACACGCTCAGATGATGAAGACCAGGTCTCACCTTGTGGTCCAGAGCATTACTTTAGGAATTATAGTGGTGAAATGAGTGTGAGAGGTTACATATGAAAGTGATCACATGTATTTAATCATTCTCCTGTCATTTCAGTTCACCTCTTCAGTTTTCCTTTTTTTTTCTAACAATCAGAAACCGAGATGTTTCACAGATCAGTAACATTAATTCTACTTGTTACTACAAAGCGTAATATTGGGGATACTACAACAAATGTTCTGCCAGTGATTCAAGTAGGCAAGCTGAGCTTGAGAGCTTTGCTCTTCTTGGGTACTATTACCAATGGTCCCATGGAATCATGAACAGAAGTCTGCTAAGAGGTAAAGTTAAATCTGGAAGCAGAAATCAGTCCAGCATCTACAGTAATAATTGCCTATGATCATTGCTTCAAATAGATGTGGACAGCTTGATGGCATGACGTTTTCTGGTAAGATGTATAGTAACCTATAACCTACCTGTAGTTGATCCATAAAGGTCTATGGGACATCCTTCTTCTCACGTGAGCCTCCAGTTTCAATACAATGTTAGGAAAAATTTGTGAGCAAGGTAGAAATTTCTTTACATATATTAATGGAATACAGTTGTGGAATAAACACTTTACATTACAGTAATTTCATGTTCTACAATGAGAAAAGACAAGTTAGCTTAGCTAGCCACTGGATGGCAGAATTGCTCTATTTAACTATTGCAAAACTGGATTGTTTTTCTTCAGATGCAAACAAATAAATAAATCAATCTGGATGCAAAGTATTTATCTTGTGTACAATGTAATAAACACAAGTAAGTAAAGTCTTACAGCAAATAGGAAGTACAATTTGTTATTGTGAAATTTATGACATCACTCAAACACTGCTACTTTAATAGATCGAGCAGCCAGCACAGATATTTGAGCAACTACCACAATACTGAACTTTGATTTCATTCCTGTTTATATAGCTCCACTGTCTTCAAATTCATCAAAACAAAAGAGAAAAGGAAAACAGCTGAGAAAATATAAATATGAAGGTCAGCAAAATGAAATTAAGCTTCTTGATCAAATGTTTGCAGTTTTTAAAATCAGTAATAGTCCAAACATTGGAATTTCAGAAGTCTCCATGACTCCTAGTAAAGTTTTTCAGAACATGATTGCCTAATTTTCTTTATGGCCTCTTGTTCGTGGTACATGATTTCAAGTATACTTTAATGGCTTTATTTATTTATGTTTTCTTATATCCTTTGGATCCTCCCTTTTTCTCTGTCCTTGAGGTCAATTGAGAAGGATTTATATGTCATAGCCCAGAAGTCTCTGACATATGATGTTTGCTCCAATGAGATACAAGTTATGAAAGCAGTATTTCAAGGAAACAGCAGTCATAAAAGGCTGATATACAACCTCAATAATACCATAATAATACACAGTAACAGCAGCAGCATCCTTTTGATAGGCCTTACATACAGAGTGTTGCTTATAAGTGACCTCTGCTCAGTACTCTGGGTTTGGCTGTGATTTTTACTGTTTTTTTGTAGGCAGATGAATACTCAGTGACAGCTGCAATGTGGGTGGCCACCATTGTTTTACCAAAGCAACCAAGGAAGAAAGCTTGCAAGTTACTGATTTAACTTTCATTGTGGTTTGTAAAAAAAAAACAAACAAAACGAAAAAAAGCAAACAAACAAACAAACAAACAAACAAAAAAAAACAAAAAAAAACCAAAATTAAACAGAAAATGACCCACAAACAAAATAAAACAAAAAAACAGAGAGAGAGAGATTTGCACTTTTTTTTTTTTAATTGTTTTTTAGCTTGCCACTTGCCTTTGGCAACTTCCGAAAGACAGCAACAGCCTACGGTTCTTAAATACAGACATTTCTCCATTTCTCCCAGTTTTGTATGAAACAAGATGGTACATTGATAGACAAGACATTGAAACAGGTGTCTTTTGCCCTTTCTAAAGCTGGCTTATGCTGGTTTGGGGCATATTGCTGTTGTCACCGCTGAAATGCATCTCTCACCACTGTGGTAACACCCACCGTTTGGTCTCCAGAAGGATTCAACAAGTGTCATTGAATGTCCATGGGTGCCATTTTTTCTGCATGGAGCAATTCCATTCCACACCTTTGCTTCATACACACTTCCATCTCAGCAATCATTCCGTCAGAAAGCTCCTCTGCTGCCATCTGTTACAGGGCAATAACACATTACAGAATACTGGCAGGAAGGTTCAATCTCTACTGCCATACCACTAACATCTGCCTCTAATGTCATAGGCCGGTGTAATAAAGCAGGAGGCATTACTTTTGGAGCAGCCCTCATAAACAAATAATGATACCCATGAAGGCTGTAGAAGCCCAAAGCCACTATGGAAATGCTGAGAGTGGTTCTAAGCATTTGCATGTGGAAACAGTGGCGCAGGGCCAGCACTGAATCCCAGAGACGCCACTCTCGCAGCAAAGCAAATTCTTTAATAGGCATAATTCAAAACCAGAGGAATAAACAGTTTTTGTACAAATAGCTGACCAGTTCATACATGGAGGAGGAATCCCCTTGATGAGGAAAAGTAGTAGTACCCTTGAGACCTAAAACCACTGGATAAAACTGAAAAAAATGCACGTACTGAATAATACCAAAGACTCCTACACACACCCGAGACATGAGCAAAAAGAAAGAGCTTGTTTTTCTGTAAGAAAATGAGAAGACCTGGCGCACTGCTGGTAACTGAAGTGTACAAGTTGGATCTCCTGTAGAAAATAAGTCAGGGATTGTAATTTTTTCTCCTCTTATGTGTTGAAAAAGAGGTGAAGAAGAGCAGAGAGAACAGCATCTTAGCCACGTTGCCCCATTGCCATGAGCAGAGAGGCTACGATGCTGGAGCACAGGGCACAGTGCCCAGATCCTGAGCTGTGTCTGGGCTTCTTCTGAGCTGGCTCTACTGATCATGGCCCCAGGGCTGACGGCCCTGCATGAGATGCAATCCCCAAACCCCACAGGACTACAGAACAGCCATTTTACAGAATGTGAGGAGGAAAGCATCAGTCTTGGTGGTTAGCTGGATAGCTTTTATTCATCCTCTGTCTTTTTTCCCCCCTCTCTGCCCCGTCCCATCACTCTGGAGTGTCCTCAAATGCCCCCACATTGACAACTCCTCTCATTCACAGCATCTCAGATGGAACACGCTGGTTTCAACAGATGGTATGTTGGAGAAGCACTGGCGTTTTGTGTGGGGCTTGTCTTGCCTGCAACACAATGGTGAGCAACTGTGGTCTGTTCCTGAGGATTAACAAATAACCTAATTTTGAACCTAGTTACAGATACATGTGGCATTACTACAGTCTATTGTATACACAGATAAAATCAGAATTGTTTTGGATTCTGAAATTTGGATCTGAAATTAAAGCTTTGAGGATAAAAGATCTCCATTATACACATTTATTGCTTATTTCTCACAGAGAATGCAAAGCAATTGTCAAGAGAATAGAACACATAGAATAAGTGTACTGTAGGCTTTAATTTATTCTCAGAGCTTTACTGATGCCACAAAACCACAAACAGCAACAGACCCTTTGTGTGAATTAAACCTTATATTATGTTTCAACCATCTGTTCACAACACATAGTTTTGAGGCCTGATTCATTGTGGCATAATGCCAATGTTATAAATGGCATTTACATTAGAGTAACTTTAGAAGGATGCTTGGATGACTCTGGCTTTTAATGTTTTAATAGTTTGTTTTTCTTTAACTATCAGCCTTATTACCTGTTGGACAAGTAACAGCTGAATGTAGCCATGAGCCCACTAGAACAAATGCACTACTGGTCTTCTACAGCTGTCTAAGGAAGGGACTATGGCTATGGGCTAAGAATTGGAGTATGTTAGAAAATAGATGTATTGAACAATATACTTGGAGGGAGTTTTTGTTTTTTTCTTTGTGTGCTGATCTGTCGCACAAAAATTCAACTCTGCAATAGCTTTGTGAGATGTAAATATGGCATTTGTAGGAAATTGATGTGTCTCTCTCTACAGGCAAGCTGATGTCTTTCATTTGCTCTGAAGCCATGTTGTTCTATGGCCATCTAAAGGGCATGTGCCCACATAAATTAAGTCAAGGTGTGCTCCAGGAGAGAAGACAGAGCCTTTTTTTCTGGGGTACACTGTTTTTGCACTTCCTGCAGCACCAGAATACTAGGTCTGTAATATCCATGTTTTGTGCAAATCTAAATGTCTTGGACTGAAGAACAAAAGGCTCTACAGAAATGGACAGCAAAGCAGTGTAGAGGAAACCAATATCAGCTGTCCTTAAGGTAATGACTTTCTCAGTTGCAACATTGATCAAGTTTCTTGTAACACTGACTAAAGTACAGTGTTATTGACATAAGCAATCTGCTATTGACTGAAGTCCTTCCAGATTTTGCCTGTCGCTTTTCCTAGTCTGACGCAAAGCACACAATGCAAATAGAAGAATCTTGACCTTGCAAATGCAAAGAATTCAGGAGTGGTTTGCATTCATTGTTACCAGTTTAGTGCATAAATTACTGCAAGATTAACTAGTAAGAAAATAAGAAAAAATATTTTTTTATTTAAGAAATAACATCCCTTCTCCAAGTACCTTCTGCAATCTTAGATTATTTTCTATATCCATGTTAATTCAAGCAAACAAACATGAAGTGCAAGCACATGGCTTGCCAACATCATGACCTGGGGGAGATGTAGGTCATTGGTAACCTCTCTAATTCTCCTACTCGGGGGCTTTCCCCAAGGAAATTCATATTGATCCATTACCCAGGAGCAAAAGTGACTGAGTTCTCTTTGCAGAGAGACTGAGTTCTTTCAGATGGAATCGTTGCACCCATGAATGAAAATGTGGGAAAATATGGCAGTAAGTTAATAATATCTTTCTCTATATGCATAACCCACAAAGTAACTGAAAGCAATTCTGTTTAAACACTGTGAAATTGATTGGAAATCTTTTGTTTTGCTAGAACCAATTCCTGCAGGTACATATTTTAATATATCTTGAATTTCAAGGAAGAAAAAGTGATTTTGCTTTGTTTTGGAATTTTTCAAATTTCTTTATCAGAGCCATAGAAATGCAACCATTACTAATCAAACTAACATGTATTTTTGGAACATATTCAGCTTTTGCCTTAATCTTGGACTTCAACCTATTTCCTTGTTTATTAAACAAGTTAAAAAACTATCTCTAACCATCAGAGGAGGCTCAGATGAGAAAGCTAACTTTTCTTTAGTCTCACTCTTTATATTTTTGCAACTTAAAATGAGAAATTGTCATCAGATTGGGAAATCTTTTTTTTTTTTATCTCCAGTACATCAAAATTAATGCAGTCTCATTTTAGACTGTCAATCATTCCATTTTTTTGTTAGAACATGAAAAACATTAACAAAATACATATCTAAGTTTTCTTTTCTGGCATTTTATTTGTGTAAATATATATATTTTTATTTTTGTTCTTTCTTTTTCCTATAAAATTAGTATGAAATCAATCTATCCTCCCTGCTGTAATATCAGAGTGCCTTCCTAAAGTTACTGTGGATAGTATTACATTTAAGCTTATTTATAGAATCACATTGTTATATTCCTTTTTTTGTTGTTGTTGTTATTTAATATTTTAAATAGCTTGGAGCCTGCAATTTGATTCTGAAATGTAATAAAATATTTGACAGGGGATTTAGCTTTCTCATACTTTTCCCTATTAGTTTACCAAAAAAACACAAAACAACAACAACAACAAAAAAACCAACAAACAATCAGTCAGAAGGGTAGGGCTCAATTCTCTCCTTTGGTTATATCTATCCATGAAGTTGTTCTCACCTTGGAAATTTATGAGAAGGATTTTACCCTTAGGATTTCAGTTTAATAAGAAAAATGTTACTACTACATAACAATAGTTTGGGTGATATTACAGACACTGAGAAGGAGAAAACCAAACAAGAAAAAAAAAAAAACCAGAAGATTTCTGCATGACCTTGAGCAGCTCACATACCCAGTTTATGGTTTCTATTGTGTTGGTTCAAGGATTTTGCAAAAAAAAAACTGTTTTTTTTTTCCTAGTCTGTTACTGTTAGTAAATGCTTGTGACCTTACAACCCTGGGCTATGTTCTCATGGTGTCTTAATGGTGTCATGCATGCTCAATGCCTCAATGTGAAACTTTCACAGGAAGTGACAATCTGGGAAGAGGTAACCCTGGGTATGCTGGCAGACTCATTCCATCCCTGCCAGAGCAGTAGGGACAATGCAGAGGGGACAAGGATCAAGGACTTGCTGGTGCCTTGCCCTCTGCTCAGCTGTTATGTTGATGTGTCCCCCCCTATTTCAGCCTACATTGTCATATCTTGCCAGTTAGATCCTTGCAGCCATTCCCCCAGGGCAGCCCTTATTCATAGCTTCCTCTCCTGAAGTGCAGCAGGGTGTCAGTGGCCACACTGGGCAGTTGAGATGATTTGGGATGAATGCGGTAGTGCTCAGCAAGCAGGGACAGTCACACTTTGGGACAGGCCTGACATCTGCCTTACTGTCCTCGTGCTGATGGCTTAACAGCAAGTTCCTGCACCTGGACTTAAGCACTGGAATCAGAACAGATCTTGGGTACGTTCAAGGCTGTCTTTGGAAAAGTCACAGGAGTGATATTGTCTATGAAGATGGCTCCACCTAGGCAAGACCCAAGCACATTCTTTCCTCTGCTGTTATTTTCTTATGCCTTGGGGTAGGTCCTTCTCCTGACCAGTGATGACACAACACAGAATATTTTCCTGTCTGGTACTGACATATGGTGGATATCAGCCTGTTGCAATGTTTCTCATACATGTTTAGTAAATACCCTTTAAATTCCCTATGAAATAAAAATAGCCTACACAGTAATCCTGAATTACAGTGAATGAAGTTCCATTCTGCAGTTCTGCAGACATAAATGATTACCCTAGTGTGATGGACAAACTAGCTTAATAGGGAAAGACTGTGAGAAGGGACATTTTCCATAGGAAATATGAATATAAATTATATGAGGAACATTTGGAACTTCTCTGATGTGTCATATAAGTTCCATAGGTTTTTTGAACCCAATTCATGAGTGGGAAGAGAGCATGAATTTCAGAAAAACTGCATAATATTTGGTCTTATATTACTGTGTGACACTTTTGGCCTGAAGTGATCTCGTGATTTTGTCAGATTACCCATGGTCTTTCTCAAGAAATCTTATTAGACTTCAAAGGTCTTCCCACAAATGCAGATGAACTCTATAATTGCAACAGCAGGAATTACATCAGGACCTTGGGATATGAATACTTCAAGAAAAAAAAAAAATGCAATAAAAAAGCTTTTAGGGTAATACTGACAATGAGCCAAACATGCCCTCATCTATGTATATGATGCTCCCACTGAAGCTAAGTGGATTTGTAGATGCCTCAGAAAGGATATGTTATCACTTGCTTTAGATGGCAAAACTTTTCCATGGACAGATGGAAAATATGCATTCATAAATCAATGTATGCTATAAATTTCACTGTATTGAATTTCTTTATATAGCTGTTCCTTCAATGAAGAAGATGTTTGCTTTGTAAAGGAGTTTGGAAACGGCAGCTTTTCATTCCCAGCAGTCTTAGTAAATGATTGCTACCAGTGTCCAGTGTACCAGTCTTTATCACTTGCATACAGCAGGCCTCTTAAGGTAAATGCAGATAGTAAAGAAATAAAGATAATGTATTTTTGAGGAATGGCCAGGCTCCACAACTTACCACAGACTCACAGGCCTATTCAGGGTGGAAGGGACCTTGCAAGATATCAAGTCCAAACTCTTTCTCAGAGGAGGATCAACAGTGTATTGCGTTGGATTGCTCAGAACATTGCCCACGTGGATTTTGAACACACTGAAGGAGATAGGCACTAGAACCTTTCTGAGCAACCTTTTCCAATGCTTAATCAGCCTCAGAGTGAACATTTTTCTTTATATCTGGCCTCAACTTCTTATTTCGTTTTACATCTGTGGTCTTACCGTGCACCACTGAGAAAAACCTGAATGCCTTCTTGATAACCTCCCCATAGACTCTGGTTGACTATTTTTCAGCCCCCTGAAGCCTCTCCTTCTTTGAGGGAGAACAGCCTTCAGCCTTTCCTTGATAAGCAAGTAATAAGCCTCAGTCATCTCAGTGGCCCTACACTGAACTTACTCCATGTTGTCAGTCTTCATTGACTTAAGGCCCACAGATGCACTATCTAGATTTTGTCTGACAAGTATAAGCACAGACAATGGCCTCCATCTTTTTACTAACTACACTTATGTTAGTACAGTCCAGGATGCACTGGCTCACAGCTGACTCACTTCCATATTGTATCCATCAGGAATCCCAGTCCCTTTCCTGCCAGCCAGACCCCAGCCCGGATCAGAGCAAGGGGTCAGCTGGTCCCACATGCAGGACTTGGCATGTGTCCTTGCTGAAAGTCCTGTTGGCCCATTCCTCCATCCTTCAAGATGTCCACCTCAATCCAAATATTCATCCCATGTGAAAAAACCTTAGAGATTCATCCTATGGAAAATATCTTAATAGATTTCTGTCTTTCAGAGCTATCCCAATAGTCTTGTCATGTTTTTGAATTTTCCACTTTGTGGGATTCAGCAAATGTAGGAGTATATTTAGGTCTCTGCTGCGCAGAAGGAATCTCTGCCTGAATTTTTAAGTTCAGAACTTTAGACTTTAAACAGAGCCTAGGGTTAAAATAATGATTTCCCACCCCAGAAAACCATCCTTAAGGTAATAGTTGCTATAGCAGAGGACATCATAATCACAGAATGGCCAGGGTTGGAAGGGACCTTAAGGATCATGAATCTCCAACCCCGCTGCCACATGCAGGGCCACCAACCTCCACGTTTAATGCTAAACCAGGCTGCCCAGGACCCCATCCAACCTGGCTTTGAACACCTCCAAGGACGGGGCATCCACAACCTCTCTGGGCAGCCTGCTCCAGTACCTTACCACTCTCTGGGTGAAGAATTTCCCCCTGATGTCCGACCTAAATCTCCCCTCCCTCAACTTAAAACCATTTCCCCTCGTCCTACGCATATCAACCCTTTCAAAGAGTTGATTCCCCTCCTGTTTGTAGGTTCCCTTTAGGTATTGAAAGGCTGCAATGAGGTCACCCCGTAGCCTTAATCTTTGTCATAACTGTTTTCAGAGGTACCCTTGTTTCTGTCTCATTTTATTTTTGTTTTAGATATAATCCTTTACTTTGTCATAGTGATGCCTAATTAAAAATTCAGTTTGTAATTCTGGGCACCTGCCGAATGACCTGGTTATCAGATGGTATCACTGACAGCAGGACAGTCCAGGGACTACATATGAAAACTATATCATCTGCATGACTTATTGCCAAAACTGACAGTCTTTGAAATCTCAGGTTTCTAGGCTCTAAGTTACCCTACCACCAAATAAGGTGGTTTTTTTTGTTCCTAAAATATACTTTTTCAGAAGTTCTTAAGATTGGAAATTATAGAGACCAAAAGAGGTAGAAATGATTCATAGGAAACCAGGCTCAGACACTGAAGGAACGTGTGATGTAAAGCACAGAGAATAGGTAGATAGCTGATTTGCCAAGTAACTGTTGGAATACTGAAGTTACCTTCCTGCTATGGGGGCTGTAGATTAGATAGAAGGCAGAAAATCTAAAATGAAATTGTAGCTGCACTAGGAGCTGAAAATATAGATCTACTAAAGAAATACAAGTTTCATGGTCCATTCAGTTATAAATTGTACATCTCATTAAATAAATATTTGTTTCCATATCTGTATAGCCAATGAATATAAAGATGCTATAATTATGAAATAAACAAGAGAGTTTAGCAGAGCAGCTTATAATACTAAAAAGAAAATAGACAGAGTGCTTACCCTTATCCTGGGCTCCCTGTAAAACTCCAAAGGAGGGATCTCCAGAAAGAGACCCATCCCCGCTGATAGTCATCTCCTAAGTGGGTTAGGAGAGATGGAGCCTGGCTCCACCCCTTCTGGTAGCACCAGCTCACCTCAGGCGATCAATCAGAGGTTCAGGCCATGATTCAACAGTTCCTGTACAACATCCTTCATGTAACTGTAGATTGCAGGACTAATTCAGTATCCCCTTTATGAAATTTTCTCTTTCCTGGAAACCTCCATACAGAGCCAAGACATTAATAAGCTAATCAAGTAGACAAGCAAGAGCATTCAAGGACAACAGCCCATCTAGGAAGAATTGGAAATGGGATGTGTGGGAGGAGGCTACCCAGCCACAGGTACCAAGCCAGAGGCTGGGGGCAAGATGCCTTGTTCCTTGAGGGCTGGCTCTAGCATAGAGTAAATACAAGTCTGGAATTAAATAGCTTGACAAGATTTTTTTGTTTCTTTGTTCTAGTAGAGAAGTGGAAAAAATCGATAACTGTGTTTTTATGCCTTTTGTTTTATGCATGCACTTAGAGATGCTAATGGAAGAAAACTGGCAGAAGGGCCTGCTTTAGGAGTTGTTCTTGCAGCTATTCAGAAAGATGAAAGGAAGAAAAAAACTTTGTAAGCTTTTTTTTCTTATAAGGAGAGAGAAATAATTATTAGTGTTTCCCCTGTGGAGAAACTACCATCTGTGTGTATGGCTGTCATGGTAGGATAGCTGACTTAGAGGAAAGTGAGCTAATTTCAGGTTTGCTGAACTTTAGGAGTAGCTATGCTACTGTAGTTTCCTTATAAATTTTAAATCTGGTAAAACTGCATTAACACAGGTGTTGCAAGCATACCAAAATTATAATATCTTTGCTAGAGCTTGCTCAAGAAAAACAGCTTCCTTATCTCAGTAGTTCAATAAGATAGTGCAGACTTCACTTTGTTGGCAAGCACCTATGTTGGCTTAGAGAAGCAGTAGTAACTGGGCCATAATCAAGGAAGGAGTAAAATCTGTCAAGATAAAAGCACATGAATTCCATTTGAATTAGGTCACCAAATGTATCAAATAGTGTAAATGATAGCAGTTACACTCAGTAACACGCTTTCCTTCAAGATATTGAGTTATGTTGACAGTCATTTGATAAACTTTTTTTTTTTTTTTTTTCACAAAATAACAATGTTTGAATACATTTTTCATTAACGCACTTGAAGAAATGCCAGTTAACTAGGTGAGCAAACTTCCTGGATAGCACAGTGACTTGTACATTGCATTGTTTTCAGGTACTTCAAATACCAGCTAATTTTTCAGTAAGTGAAAAGTGTATAAACAGAAAATATAAGAATACTCTACAACAGTTGCTTGGATAAACTCTTTTTGATCCAGGAGGCAACATCAGCTCAAACAAACTTTTCACGTTTGAAACCAAGATACCAGACTCACAGTAATGAAGAATAAACTAGATAGAGAAATATTTTTTCTTACTTATAAAATTATGACTATGACCCAAGAATCCACTGTGCTGGATGCTGTGTTTGTCTTCCATGATTTAGATGCCATGTGTGGGACAGCAGCTAAAAGGTAAACAGGAAAATGCAAAGGCTAAAGGAGATGAATACTGGGGAACACTTAGAGTTATGATTTCAATGTGATAGCAGCATAGTCACCAGGAGAACCTTGGATAAGTACAGGAAACCTTAAGGGAAGATCCTGCAATGCATGAGAAAGTATGGGAGGAATCCCATTTAAAAAATATGTTTGTGAGGGTGTATTTGGATCGATAGTACATATTAGTATATACATCTATTTTGTCTGGTCTAGCAGGTTATACAGAGATGGGTTTCTTGATACTGAAGAAAAGTTACTTTGGATGGAATATGCAGTCATAAAGAAATACATGAAAAAGTATAAGGAGTACCAGAACGATGGCACTTAAAATGGGTTGTCTTTGGATCTTGTGTGTTGCATATACCTTGCAGAAGATGTGAAGGTGTCAGATTTAAAGGTTATACCTAGAGATAGAGTCCCTATTCTAGAACTGTCTAGCACAGCAAGGAACAGATCTGACTTCTTAGCACTGGAAAGAAGAGGAATATGAAAGCTAGGAGGTGCTCTGTTTAGCTTTGTCTTACAGACTTGGACTCACTCCTGTCTGCTCGAAGACAAAAAAAAAAAAAAAAAAAAAAAAATTCTTCTGAAGATAAATGAGCTGTTCACTGATGAAGCCTTCTGACTCAGTGCCTCTGATTTTCAAGGAAAGCATAATTTCAGATGACACAATTTTGAGGAAAAAATGGGAAGGACTTTTTTTTTGGCTTTTTTTTTTTTTTTTTTTTTTCACAGGAGTCCAGGCACAAATGCAGAATGACTGAAGGAAAGAAGAAAGCTGTAGAGAGCACCAGGATTAACATGTAGAAGTCTTTAAAAGTCTTGTTTTGTCTAAAGCAGAGTAAAGCAAATGTTTGTCTAAAAATCCCACATAAAATTATCCATTGATTTGTCTCATTTTCATTGCAGTTAAATCACATACCTTAAGGATGTGGTGATAGACAAATAAGAAGAGGATGTGAGGGAGAACAGGAACTGTGAGCAGTTTTGGGAGCACAGGAATCTCAGGAACAGGTCCTGGGCTCTCCAGATTGCTGAGGCATAAACAGATGCTTAGGATGAAATGTTGGTTAGGGGCTCAAAAAGGGAACTTGGCAAGCTGCAAAGCTGGAAGAAGTACATCATGTGCCCTGATTTCAATAAGCATAATGTGATGTCACTTGGAAATGTTATGTTTTTTGGTTAATCGTTTAGTTTTATCAGCTTGCACGCACATCATCTTATTAAACGGTAACTGTCCTTCATTAATCATCGAGTTCAAGGCCAAGAAAACAGCTAGAGGCCATATTATGCTTGGGCTCAGCAGATGATGAATGATTTGCAAGAAGGAACGTTGCTTTCTGCCACCCACCACTATTTCCTTGAATAAAGGGCCAGAAGATCATAACGTCGGGCCACTAGAACTAATAAATCAGACTTGCAGCCTATGCCTAAGTAATGTAAATTCAGAACAGGCAGAATTTGGATGAACACAGGACTCCCAAACAGAAGACAAGCATCAAGCCCATGAACTGTACTGAGGATACCTGTGCCCCAAACACAGTTCCAGACCATTCAGGTTTCTGTAAAACTAGATTTTCTGTTTAATTTATTATTATAATACATTTAAACTATTTGGTTTCAAGCCCAGGGTAGCAGGAGTGTGTTTCCAAAGTTCTTCTCTTTGTTGTAGACCTGGAAGGAGAACAAAACCAACCATTTTTCAGATTAACTTCTCACTAGTTAAAATCAGGCTGTTAACAAAGCCTTTATTTGTTATTCCAACAATTGCCTTCTGGCTGTTATCACGCAAATTCAGATCTTCACTCAAACGCTGTGCTGAGCAGATAACTTACATGCTGAACTTTTGTCCCCTGCATCCTCTCTGTATATCAGGTCAAATTCTGCACCCGCCACAATGGGAATCATGCAGGGAGAGAAATTCTGTAATAGTGTGCACCTACATGACTGGTGTCAAAAAAGTGGCTGAAAGAAGGATCTCTTTCCTCCTCCGGCTTTAGAGGCTGTAACTTAGGTTTCATTCCTCTTTGGAGAGCTTGAGCAGCAAGCCTTTTTCTGGTCAATGGTATCTGCAACAAAATAGCAGTTGCATTACATTAGTCAAATTAGAGCACCACTGTGCCCTCACTGACAACTTCATGGGCACAAATGGAAACTGGCTAAATATGGTGCTGCCATTGTCAAAACCCTACCAATACCTGGACATTTTAAGGTACATAGGCATGTTTTCAGGATTTCAGGACACAGTAAGGATGGAAGGCTTCAAACAGATCACTTACCATCATTCCAAAACATAGAGGGTAGGCATAGACTTAGTGCCAGTCTGTCAGAGATTTTATTAGTGTTACCACTGACTTTGAGATTGTACATGAAGCAGCAAAAAGCAGCCCTGTGCCTGTAGCTCAAGCTGCTAAAACTGTGTGTCTGATCCAGGATGTTTACTCAGAGGTGTTGACAACATTAACATTCCCTCCATAAAAAGCTGTTGTAGAAAATGTGTTTTTCCTCTGTGGGAGTGGTTGCAAGTGCCTGCTCTCTCTGCTAATGAATGCTTATGTATCTTCTGCCTCTGCAAAAGGAAATTCCTCTGCCTCTGTCTCATCGGGCTTAAATTGGGTTTACCTTCCTTGCTTTGCAGAAAAAGAAACAAAGATGCCCACAGTGCCATTGTGATTACTTTTTTCTTTCTAGGTTTTCTGTGCATCTTTTCCCAGTTGGTTTGTGGCTTTTTTTTTTTTTTTTTTTTTCTATTGTATTTTTCTAGTGTACTCTTAAGGCCTGCATACTACGTGGCTTAATGACTGGGTTTATACCAGTCACCATTTGATTCTACCTCTTTCCTACCCCTAGAGAAAAACCTGGATCTTCCTAGGAGCTTCATGTGAGAGAAGCCCATCAGTTTAGCAGTGATTTCTACAAGAAATGTGATAATGTTGCGCAGAGCGTACACTATTACCAACTCTGCAGGAGAACAGAGGTGTCCCAGTCTACTGATGCATTTCACCAGACCTCAAAAGCAACATGGGTCTGCAGCAAGCAGCATGGACAATGCATCTGCAAGAAACTGACCCATACGCATGACAGGAGCTCCTCTGCTATCAAAGCAGAGCAAAGCAGGATACTGTAACCATCTATTAATAGATAGATTATATTTCTGTCGGAAGTATTTTCTTGTCCCCATCCTGAATGTGTGTTTATTTGTTAGGCAACATCTGAACATAAAGGTATTCTTTTTATTTAGCTTGAATTCTCCTGACAATGTATTGTACCATTTGAAAAACAACATAAGCATATCCTCTTTGTGGACATATTTGCACACCTTGATGAAAACATGTTAATTCTTAAAAAAGAAGGGAGTCTCTCTTCCTTATCTTACCTAGGCATTAAAAATATGAAAATTCCATAGAGATTAAATATTGATTTTATTTTTTTAGAGAGCAAGTACAATGATGTTGCATTAAAATAATGCTATGTCATAGTTGTTACAGCTCTGATAGAAAAATAAACATCTCAATATACTACAGTGTCAACTCATTAATAAATATCAAAATAGAAGTTAGTAGTCAACTGAAATTAATAAACAGCTATAAAAGTATACTATTTTAAATTATAAAATATTCAGAATATTTCCAGACAAAAAAAGTAGTGATTTAAAAGTATCATTTAAAATGGAAGATGGACAGTAAGAAGTTACAGATATAATTAAACCTTCTTCCCTTACTAACATTCTCTATGCATAAAATCTAGAGAAACATTATTCATCTGTATATAATTTTTTTTTTACAAAAGGTAGTATATGTTAAATAGAAAGTTAAAAACTGTAGTAATATTAATAGTTGTCACATCATTGCTTAATAAGACACTTTGAAGCAGTAGTGAAGTAAAAGTGAAGACGTTAGCACAGTGAATTCTTCTAAAACAAATGCCTTCCTAAATTAATCTCTCATCTTTCAGCCTCGCCCTTCCAAATACAAACAACTCACGCATAGGTATCATGATGAAAAGTTAGGATTTGAACAGAAGCTGTTGTTTAAACAAAAGTCATGTTTGAAATTTTTTTTTTTTAATAACCAGAAATCTTAACAAAGAGAAACATTTCTAAAACTTAAGAATCTACTAATTTTGTGGGTTTTTTAAATATTTTTTTAATTTTTTTTTTTCCCCCAGAATGACCAATCATTCTGATTTGGCTTGCACTCAGTGAAATCCCACTGATTTGACTCGCTATAGAAAAACATTCACATTAGCTACGCCTAACCTTTTCTTTCTCTCCATGAATTTCTGTTCTGTGTAATATCCATGAGATGTCTGTGCATCAAGAAGCATCAAGATTACCATGGTAAAGTAGTGTCATTCTTAACGCTGCTTCACTCCTTTTTACCAAATAGATCTTGCACCTCTATTTCAAAGGGAGAGCAAGAACACTGGCACCACAGTTCATTCACAGAGCAGAGTAATTGTCACACAGCACCCTTATGAGAAGCGCCCTTCCTAGCTACTGAAAACATCACAGAAGGCCTGGCAATGCAGATCCTGGGTCTGGGGAGAAGATGACGTACAGATGCCCAAGGACTTTACAGGAGGAAGGCTTGCTTTCTCTCTCAAGGAGGGCTGCAGCACCCAGATTTACAGTACCTCACTAGGTTGTATGCAAGCAGTGTTTGATGAGTAAAGATGCAAACAGGCTGCAGTGTTGATGACTGTGGGCTGCACATCATGCATCTCCAGTGTGTGGCCATTAGGATTACCTCCTCTGACAAGGCCTCCTGACCTGACAGATGGAGAAATACAGTCCCAGAGTGCCATCTCTGTTGAGATGCCATGAGGAACAGCAGTGTACTTGGGATGCCTACTGCAAAGGCAATAGGGCCCCTACATCCTTTTGTCCTGGGCACTGCTGTCCCTTATGGCCACCTGCAGGAGTAAGGGCTGCTTGAAGTTGCTTCACACATTCACTTCCACAGTTTATGCTGCACATGCATTTAAGTATGCATACTAAGCAGAAAACAAATGTATGATCAGATTGGGAAAATATTTTTTTCCACTGTGGTCTGAAGAATACTTTACATAGCAGGTTTTTGTGATATCATAGAACGGAAAAAATAAATCCAGTTAGTTATAGTGGCTAAAATGTAAACTATGCCTACACACATGTCCTTCCTTTTTAAGGTTCACTCGCAACATTGCATGTGAACATAAGGGAATTTCAGCTAGTCACAATGAAAATTTCTCACATACCATGTGCACGTTTTCTGGATGAAACAGCTATTTTCCCACACACATCTGTAGTGGTGTTATTAACATACTCATGATGCTTGGAAACAATCAGCGCACAGCATTTTTTCATCTCTCTCAGAGCCTCGAAAAACAAATCTGAAGATGTGTGTGTTTTAATTGTATGAATGTGACACTTCTGAAATGTAACACAGTTAATAAAACAAAGTTAAAAATAATGTGGGATTAGAATTTTTAACATGTACAAATCTGCTGTGAAGAGCCAGCAAGATTCCCTATTTCTAGGAGAAAATCTAGAATAAATGCTGCAAATCAGCAATGAAGTGCCATAGTATCTGTAAGCATGCTATTAGGTATAGGCATGCAGTCAAATTATCTGACCTTCTTTCCATTTTTTCAAGCAGCCTAGTATATTTCAAAATATTCTACTTGGTTTCAAAGGTTTGAAACATGCTACACTGAGGCTAGATGTTTTTCCTGTATTTTTACAAGCATCTTTGATGCACAGTACTTTGAAAGTTAATCTGAACTAATTTCTCTGTGATATCTCCCATACTAAGTGCTATAGGAAGCACAATCCTTCTGTGACTGCTGAGGAAATTCCTTGTGAATTACAGGCTGCTTTCTCATTCAAGGTCATGTGCTGAGGGAACACAGCTCCCTAAATAGTGAGGCTTTTGTTGGTCTATTCATCTCCTGCAGCAGCTCTTCTGAAAAACATGGTCAAAGGCAGAGGGAAACAAGCACTGAGTAAAGCCAGAGTTTCTCATGGATAGATTCCATCCTCAGAAACAAAGCCTTCTCCCAAGGATCCTGCCCTATGTAGGCTCCCCATGGGCCTTCTAAAAGCCTTGACCTGTCACATTAACAACAGCTTATTCTTTTTTCACTAGATCCCTCTAAAATACAGCAAAGCAATGAGCGAGATGCAAGAAAAGCCTTTTTATAAAATATGGTTTTTTCTTTTCTCTTTTTTTTTTTTTTTTTTTTAATTTAAGACTTTGCCATGCAAGCCTGCTGTGTTTGAGCAGAGCGTATCACACACTCAGGCAGGTGTCTGATAAAGACATACTGTCCACACTCCTGTATAGGCAACACTGCAGTGCCAACAAATTGCTACAGGAGAAAAGTGGCAGCAATAGGATGTGTCTGGATGAAGGGGATACAGATCATATCTTTCTTCCACAGACACCAGCTTAATTGTCCCCTATCCAAATTTAGCTTCCACTAACAGTGAAAAAAATAAATTTTAGAGAAAAAAACAGTAGCTGTCACTTCAGAAAGTGGCTTACGGGCTGTTAGGAGAAACACATCTTGATGAATCTCTTCTGTTAAAAAAATTATATCATATTGTTAAGGAACATAATCATAGCTTTTGTTATATATGCAGGTATTCTCCTGTGAGGTTTTGTTTCTTTATTTTGTTTTCCTAAGTGAAATAGGCAACCATAGACTTTTTTACCTGCTCAAAAACCATGTGACAAGAACAACAGTAAGTAAACCTTAATAGGTTTTTTATCTTAATCCCCCTGAAAACAGTGGTTCAGAGTCTGTTAATTTACATGGAAAGAAAATACATCTTCAAATGGAAAGGAAAGCTCAAGGTATTCCTGATATGCTACAGAGTAATGCTTGAGTCAGAATGAATGTATAGATCAGATATTATGATGAAGCTATCAGTAAAATCAAGGTCAGTGTAAGGTAATCAATTTAAATGAGACACTTTTACCTGAATGGTGGGAAGCTAAGGGGCTACTCTGAGGATTGCTTCAGAAACAATTAAAAGACCAGTTTAAAACTTTTTTTTTTTTTTTTTTTTTTTTTTTGCATGATCCAAAATATTCATTGTGAACTCTCACATCATAATTATTTGTTCCACATCCTCCTCTCCTTTCACCTGTGGGAATTTACAGAATATTGAATAGCAAATACTAGTATATACCAATTGCTACCATATTTCATGTAAGGCAGTCCTGCCTTGTTTCTGTAACTCTTACCTATGGCAATTACAGATCAAATTTAGTACCAGTAATTACAACTGTTAAAATGACACACCACATAATGTCCTATTAGACAGTTTTTTTGTTTTTTTTTTTCCACTACCAAAATTTTAGTGCATATTTCACAGACACTGATCAGAATTTCTTA
The DNA here is from genome assembly GCF_019232065.1 of Centrocercus urophasianus. Classification (NCBI taxonomy): domain Eukaryota; kingdom Metazoa; phylum Chordata; class Aves; order Galliformes; family Phasianidae; genus Centrocercus; species Centrocercus urophasianus. The sequence continues at coordinate 18,434,981 of NW_024884711.1, forward strand.
GGATTTTGGCAACATAATGTAAGTAAGCCAGCATGCTGGTTGACTCTTCTCATTAGTGTACATCAATAACCTGCTCTCTACCACTACAACCGGTTTCAAGGGTGAGAAAATACTTGTGCTAGAAATTCTAGCTCAAATTCTGCTTTCAGGCGAGCTTATATTGGTCCCACTGTATTTAGAAGAATTTTGCCCATTACTGAAGGCAGAATTTGGTCCTACATTTATGAAGTCAGTTAATATGTTCTCTTGAGAAAATGATTCCTAAGTTCCTCCACTTCTCTCAAACTGCAGATTCTTTGTCACAGCAAACCAGACACGTTTCTCAATGCACAGCAACAAAAATTAAAGTGGTGAAGTACAGAATGAGAAAAAAGAATCCTGTCAACTAATTTACAAAGAAAGAAGAACACGTGTGTAACATCAGACTTATGTCTCACATACAAAAGGAACAAGTCCTTACTTGCCAAAACACTGACATGTAGCTAGCAGACCAAAGACATCTCTGGTGCAGTTTATCAGATTGGAGCTGACGCTGCTGACTCCAAAGGCGCAGTCAGCAGGCAGTGGTTACAGTGAAGGTGGTGCTTGTGGACAGAGGAACTCATTTTCTGTAGCCACTCAGTTTTTTTTAATATCTTCATATTCACATGAAAGTTTTACATTGAAGAAAGCAAAAAAAAAAAAAGCTAAAAAGCACTCCTTGTCAGATATAAATTATCTCTAGGTGACATAACACGTAAAAAATCTACATTTATATTTGTCTGTGTGCATGTGTGTGTGCATGTGCCTACACCCACAACTAGTAACTAAGCACTCATTTAATCCAGTCATTTTTATTAAGCAATGAGGAAAAGCTAAGAGGCTAAAGCAGACAAATCAGTGGAATTTAGTCAACTGAGAGAACTATAAAAGTACCATTTGCTCTATTTAAGAGCATTTGAAAAGTTTCATCTATTGCTATAATATACAGCAATGTTAATATTTCAGTCACAGTTTTTGTTCATTCCCACAGAGCACATCAGTACTAACTACAAGTAGAGTGAGATCAGTGCTTTGTCAGATATGTTTGTATCTACATTCTATGCCAGAACTAAATAAATTAGAATACATTAAAGTGCTACATCAACACTAATGTTCCTGAACAGTAGTAACGCACATTTTCTTTCAAAACAAAACAAAACAAAACAAAACAACAAAACAACAAAAAACAAAAAACAAACAAACCAAAACAAAAAAACCAGCAGCTATAGTTTCAGACATAGTCACCTTATGTGAATATGCTTACATGTCACGTTGTTACAGTATCCAACAAAATGCATGACAAACAGCAACAGTCGAGATTCTGACAGAGTGGTAACTTCTAAAAAGTAGAGAATGATGGAAATAGACATTTGCAGAAAACACACTGTCTTCAGAATTCACACTTGAAAGTTTCATTTAACCGCAACTTGCTGATGTCGATAGTTATTTCCTCTGGTTTGTCACGTCTGTATGTTACTGTTCTTGTACAAACAGTAGGCAAAAACATCTTTTCCTTGAAGGAGAAGATACAATTTTTATCAACAATTAGCTAACTTTTATGTGCAAGAAATAAATTACTGAACACGATGGCTCTGAAATCAATTACCTTCTTTGTCGCAGAGACTCTGTAATCAGCTGAAGATTTAACTTTATTGCTATTTCCCTGCAGAATTATCTGCCTGATGATAAGTACAACAAGCAACCCAATCAGAAACGTAACTATAAAGATTATGGAAAACACTCTAAAGTAGCTTCGTCCAGAGAAACATTCTGCAATGAAAGGAAAACACAAGCATAAAGCCTAATGTACAGAATAAGCACATCACTAAAGCACATTTACATTTACCTCTGCACTTTATAGGAGCATAAATGTAACACAAGTCTGCTAAACAATAAGGGAAAATAGCTCATGTTGCCATACACAAACTTTTAAAGCAAAGAACATCATGAACTCTGATTAAGACCAAGCATAGAAAAATGTTCAAATATCATCCCTTTAATCTACAGAAGTAGGACTAAGGCTTTGCTGTGCTAGCCACACTGCAAACCAGTGAGTTTATAGCTGAAATTGAGAAGATGAATTGTTAGAGATGTTCAGGGCCAGAACAGTTTAATTTTCATGAGGTTCACAGTACAGATCACAGGCGAAATATGAAAGAAAACATAGTTTCTTGATTCCTTGTGAAGTATTGCCCTCACTGGCCAATGCTCTCACAGAGTAGGCTTTCTTCTAATTAAAAAGGTCACGAGAAAAGTATTCTCAACTAGTTTTCCCATTCATAAAAATTTTCAAGAGAAAAAGATATACAAAAATATGATTTTACATAAGGTAACTATCTACTTCCATTTTTGATGCAGTGTGGACTAATTAAGCTCAATGATATTTTATAAAAAAGCATTTTATTCTTCCAAGGTCCTCAAAACTACAACATTTTTGTACTTGCAAAGAGATTTAAACATTACTGACAGTGAAGTAAGCATTCTATTTCATCCTTCTTCATTTCTGGTAATGTCAAATAATGTAAACATATCCAATGTAATAAAACATGCAAATGTCATAATGGACTTTTATAAATATTTCTTTAAGCATGGCTCAGGCAGGATTCATTATTATTAGATGTGACTTCTCAAGGAAATGGGAAATCTATTTAGCAATGCTTGCCAATAACATTTCCTGTTACTATTTATCTTTTACTTTCCCTGAAGCAAGAAGGAATTTCTTTTTTTCTGCTTTCCCTCTTTCTTACTGTAATAATACTGTAATACTGACACACTTTTGAAATACATTGTAACAGTGACCATTTCAAACATTAATATGGACAGATTTTGAACTCTCACCAAAATTATGCAGAAAATATCACATACCTGTGGTTTGGTCAACGTAATGCAATAGGTAAGCACATGAGGTTTTACACTGGTCAAGTTTAGCTTGAGATGCATTGTTAGAATGATGGCACTGAACACAATTCCTGTAAGAGAAATGTAATTAAAACATTATGTCTTTCTCTGCACTCTTCTTGCAGAGATTCTATCAACAAGCTGACGTATTATGTTTTCCTGTTGTTAGTAAAAACATTGCGACATTTATTTTTTTTCTGAAATGCGATGCCTTCCTCAGCATTTTATCCCTGTGACACTTCTCAAGGCTGACCACTCAGAATTAGTAAGTAAAACATCTGTTTGGTTTCAAGCCCCCTTCATCTGGCCTCTGCTTTGCATTCTCAGATGTGTTCCTTTGGGGTCTTGCACCATCTCTTCCACTGTCAGCCTCATGTTCATTCTTAGTCTTCCTTACTTTAGTACATATGACAAAACTATACTCACACCACATATCACCTACGATTTCCCAAAGCAGAAACATTGGTGAACATAGATGTAGACATTCAGCTGTTTTGTTAGCATGAAAACCCAACTACATGACAAGAAGCCTTGAGTAGGAAATGGTTCAAGTTTCCTATAATCTAAACATCTAAGGAAAACAGCACACAGTACACATAGCCAAGAAGAAATATTTCTCCTTGCTTCAACACTACAGAGTTAAACATGAAGTGCAGCACAAGGAAAACCTACCAGTTTTCTTCACAGGCTTTGTTACAAGCAGGGCAGTATTCACACAAACGGCCAAAGCTTCTTGGGTCAGTGCACTCACATTTTCCACATACACAATTTCCTCTTCCACTGCAAATCTGGCCCTTTGAATTCAGGCACTGCTTTGCTGATTGTAATGAACACTGGCAACGGTCACCTTCCCAATCAGCAAAGCATTTACATTTACCAGCTTCACATTCACCATTACCTAAAACATCAGATAACCTTGAGTCAGATGCTTTTATAAAACACAGAAAGTCAATTTTTATATGCATATATTTGTATTGCAGGTACCTTTATCAAACAGCTAATGTAGTCCTTGGCCTGCTGATAAGCTTTTTAAGTTAATGATTAGGCTGAAATTATCACCATGATACATATTTATTGCTGCTCTTTGTCGCTACTTTGAGCAAAAGCTGCTACCTTGATTGTGTCCTAAAATGTTTCACCACAATTTTCCTTGTTGCTTTGGATCAAAGCAGCAGAGATTAAAAATTACACAACTTTCAGGAAAATCAAGCAAACTAAACAAACTTCTCTGTAGCAATTAAGCATTCAGCTCAAATAAATTGCAAAATTCTGAGAGGAAGGAGTATTGAGTTCATATGTTCAAGCCAGTTCTTCTCATTTTCTTTTCAGAAGCACGCGTTACAACAATGTTTATAAGCCTTTTAAAGGGACAGATGACTGAACAGGCGAGATAAATATGCTATGTTTATGAACAGTGAGTTGTGTAACATGAGCTTAAAATGTATGCTTCAAGTACTCAAAGGGTACAGGGAACCTCTGGTGGCCTTTATAATCTTCCAGGCAAATCAGAGGGAGCTTTAGGGCAAAATCCAGACGTTTTTCACATTGCAGTACATTTAGGCAGGTGTACAATTGATGTACACCTGGTACATCAACCTGGTAATGTTTAGCCATAGTTTTAAAGCATAGGAAAACACCTTTAGGAAATATAAAAGCAGAGAGCACCTTGCAGCTATAGCTTGCAGCTATAGCAAATCTTATGAGACTTCCTCAGCCATGCCCTCAGCAGTACACAGGCTTCACATGCACTGCAGTGGTCTTTCTTGTGCTCCTTCAGAGGGACCTTCAGAGCAGATGCAGAGAGACAATCCCATGTAACTACATGGAATCCCCTGAGGGTTGGGGGAGGCAGGCAGTGCAACCAAAGTATAGGCTGCCCCTTTTTCTGCCTGGGCTCTGTGCTGTAAAATATCCCACTAAGGGGCACACATACAGTCATGGTCGCATGTTGGTTGGGCAGGAGACTCCATCAATATGAGAATCTCCAACATGTCTTCGACAACCATCTCCCTGTTTTCTCTCCCACTGCATCTCAGACTTTGGTAACTTGCAAATTTGAAAGTTCTGCTTAGGTTAAGAAAAACTGAATTCCCAGACTTTGCTGTAGTTACAGAAGAAGATTGAGAACATGAACCACAATTCTTTGTATTGGAATGAATCATAAGATTATAGGATTGTTTGAATTACAAGTGACTCTTGAAGGTCATCTAGTCCAATCTTCTGCAATTAACAAAGACATCTACGGCTTGACCAGGTTACTCAGAGATCCCTCCAGCCTGATATTGAATATCTCCAGGGGCATGTCTTCCACCATCTCTTTGGGCGACCTGCCTCACCACTCTTATTGTAGAAAACTTTTTTTTGTCTTGAGCTGGTCTCCGTCATATCTAGTTTAACTCTTCTTTCAGTTGAAACCATTTCTCCTTGTCTTGTCACAAGAGATCCTGGTAAAAGTCTGTCGTCTTCTTTCTTATACCCCCCTTTTGATACAGAAAGGCCACTATCAGGTCACCTTGGAGCCTTTTCTACTCCAGGTTGAACAGCCCCACATCTCTCATCTTGTTCTCACAGGGGAGGTGTTCCATTCCTTGGATCATTTTTGTGGCCCTCCTCTGGACATGCTCCAAAGATTCGTGTCTGTCCTGTACTGAGGACTGCACACGCAATACTCCAGGTGAGCTCAGAGCAGAGAGGCAAGATCACCTCCCTTGACCTGCTCACCATGCTTCCCTTGATGCAGCCCAGGATACAGCTGGCTTTCTGGGCTGCGAGGGCAAATTGCTGGCTTGTGTCCAGTTGCCATCCACCAGTGTCCCTAAATCCTTTTCCACAGGACTGTGCTTTATCCTTGCATCCTCTAGCTTGCATCTGTAGTGGGGGCTGCTGAGATCCAGGTACAAGACTTGGCTTTGTCAAACCTCATGAGGTTCCCCTGGGCCCACTGCTCGAGCTTGTCTAGGTCTCTCTGGATGATATCTTATCTCTCGGGCATCTTGACTACACCACACAGCATGGTTCATGCAAACTCATTGGGAATGCACTTGATCACACAGTCAATATCACTGATGAAGATATTAAAGATCATCTATACCAGCACTGACACCTGAGGTACACAACTTGTCACTGATCTCCATTTGGACATTGAGTCTTTGACACCACGCTCTGGAGAGTAAATGGGAATCCTTTTTCCATTGAACAGCCCACATGTCAAATCCATATGTTTTCAATTTGGAGAGAAGGACGTTATAAGGGACTTTGTCAAAAGCCTTACTGAAGTTCAGATAGATGACATCAGTGGCTTTTTTCTTGTTCACCATCATAGAAGGCCACTATGCTGGTCAAACAGGACTTGGTGGAGCCATGCTACTTGTTCTGTATCTCCTCGCTGCTCTCCATGTGCTGTAGCATAGCTTTCAGAAGGATCTGCTCCGTGGTCGTCCCCAACACAGAAGTGAGGCTGACAGGCTGGTAATTTCCTGGATTTTCCTTTCTAACCTTGTTGAAAATGGGTGTGACATCACCTTTTTACCAGTCACCAAGGACTTCACCTGACTGCCATGACTTTTTAATCATCATTAAGAGTGGCCTGGCAACACATCAGCCAATGTCTCACTCAGTACAGAGTGAAATGAAAGGATGCAGAACAGCAGTACAGATTTTAAATACTTGAAATGTAACTTCTGAGGGTAAAAATATATATTTCAGTACACGTAATGATACCGATTAAAACTTATTTTCCTTAACAACATTAACTTAAAGATACATGCTTTTTCACTTAGTTCATATACAATTTTCATTTGTATGATTTCTTAAAAAACATAAAGTAGGCTGAAAAAAAAAAAAAAAAGAGGATTTCCATCTACTTTCCCTGGTAATGTTTTGCGCGCTGTCCTCTACTTGAAGCAGGTGTTCCAAAAAGTGTTTGCATACACATCAGGATTAGAAACCAAGCATCACTGTATGTCTGACAAGACTGATTTAGGGTGTTCGAAAATCAGAATTACATGTAGACATTATGGCTCCTTTTATTCTCTCAGTATCTCATTTATATTTCTTAATTCTGCACATGCAATTCTTATACTTGACAGCCTTACATCATTGTTTTCAGCTGCATAATGTATCTAAGTTTCAGAAAACAAAACACAAGGAAAAAAAAGCAATGCACAGGCCTAAATTCTGCAGCTTACCAGAACATAAGTTTCCCTGGTGATATGGGCAAGAAAAATCATCCATTTGACAGTATTTGCCATACACTCTGCCTAGCTTGTTTTTGTAGCAGAAACATTTTCCCTCTATGCAATCTCCTTGGCCACTGCAGATGGGCTGGTCCTTGTGCTGCCTGCACTCTTCAGAAGGAAACATCTCTCTGCTGTAGCTGCAACTGCTGTCACTGCAATGGGGCTGTTTGACATCAGGAAAGGTTTCATCAGTCCACACTCTCTTGGGCTTTGCGTTGTCTCCATTCTGACAGGCACAGCTTTTCAGTACATTAATAATGGTGGTTTCATTGAAACCAATAGGCTTAAGTATTGCATATTTTCTTCCCCCAGTTGTATCACATCCTTTCATTGTGACTGATACGTTGAAAAGAACCTAGGAAAAATAAAAACATATTCTGCATTTATTTTTTTTCCCCTATAAGTTATTTACAATTTTTAACATACAAATAAAGAATCTCACATTACATATGAATGTTCAGTAGCTGCTAATAGCGCTTAGTGGCCACATATTAGCAAACATAAGCATCATATACACAATTAAACCCTGACAGCATGAGGTTGGCAGTAGACTACTTTTCATGTTAAGAAAGCATAGCTGCAGAAAGCAAGTTTAAAGCTGGATAAATACTCATAGAATTACCATCTTCCACCTCCTTCTTTTTTTTTTTTTTTAAATGTTCATTCTGTTTATATTGTAGAAATGCAAATCAGAATTGATTGAGCAAGACCAACACAAGCTGAAACAGATACTCATCATAAAAACAATCTAGAGTAAACGTCCTTGTTGCAGAAACAGACTGTGGAAACAAAATACACAGGCATTTCTGGAAGGCCCAGAAATGGCCCACACCTTAGCAGCAGCTTATTTTTGCCTTTCCTGTGATGCAAGTGAAGCAGGAAAGTGCTGCTGCTCTGGCTGCAGCCCTGCTCTGGGAGGAGCCCTGCACTCACGCTTGGCCATAGCCAGGCCACCAGCACCATGCCCTGGGTCACAGCCTGTGGCTGCGCTCATGGCGGCAGTGGCACCTGATGCCTTCCCCAGCCCTGGCACCTTGTCACGGCTCTTTTAGGGGTTAGTTGGCTGCCACAGAGTCGGCATTTCTGACTGCTAAAACTCTTTGAGTTTTGATATCTGTGGTGATTTCATAACAGCAATCTTTGCATTGCACTTTTTTTTTTTTTTTTTTTTTTTTTTAACTTGTTTGACTGCTACTGTTCTGATGAGGTATTGCTCTGATGAGGTATATGCCATCAGCTAACTGAGAACAGCTCTTCTAAGCCTTCTTGCAGAGAAAGTATCACCAAATAGAAAAGGTGAGAAAAGAACCCGAGGGATGCAAGTGCCTTTACTTTTTATCATCAACGATTTCCAAATCAAAAGAATTGAAAACATAAGAAAGCTGTGTTGTGGGAGGCTGAAACTCCCCACAAAGACTGTGGCATTCATTCCCCAGGGCGGTCTCCCCCTCCGGCTCCACAAAGGCAGCTTTGTGATCAGCCGGGCTGCGGCTGCCTACACCAGCAGGAGAAGAATGCAGTGCAGAGCGTGCACTCCTTAACCATCCCATCGAGGGTGCACAAAGGCTTTGTCCCTCTCTTTGCTTTTCTTCTTGTTTTTCAAGTGCTCTGCTGCATGCATAACCCCCAGCTGCCAGCAGGCTCTGTGCTTGAGACTTCTTCCATGAGGAAGCGTGGACATGCACTAATAATTCATACAGCAGGTGCATGTCACGAGGGGAGGAAAGGCTGCAGCTAGAGAATGAGCTTTGTGTACAGCACGGGACCCTGTTAGAAAATGTGATCTTCCAGTACAACATGGGAGGGAAGGGCAAAAAACGCCTTGTCTAAAAGTCACAAAACATGTGACTAGCAGCAGAAAGATTAAAGTTATTGCCACTAAATAATTATGACACCATGAACTCACTAATAATCAAAGTTAGTTTTGCACCATGAAGAGGCCACAGGATTCTTCCAGACTATAATGCACTTTTGTGTTTTACTTAGGAAAGGAAGGAAGAAGGATTAGACAATGAAAGGAATGTGAGAATTAAGAACAAGCATTCTGCCTGTAAACAAATACTGAAAGGAGGCTTTGCGGTTAAAAATAAATTAATCTCTTGAAGATGGCTCATTTTCAACTGCAGTAAGCTGTAAGACCACATGTGATCTTTTACAATCAACTGGCTTGTCTTTTTATTAAAAAGAACCAGATATAAATATTTTTCTTTTCGCTAAACAGAACGAATTCCATTCCTATTTCTTATGACATACACAGGGAATGACATTTCAGAAGAGTTAAGAACAAAAACCTATCACATCTACCTAAATTGTAGCAGTTAATCAGCTGCAAATCGTGCAGACAAAATAGAGAAGAGAATAAAATACATTTAAATGAACATATTTAAAATTCACACATTTAATCTATTGTTTCGCCACTTCTATGCACAAACACAATCAAATCCCATCAACTGATCTGTGTGTACACCACAAGGAAAGAACTCCTTGACCCTGCTCTCCAGAAACACAGACCTCTTCCTGGCAAACTACAGGAATTACTCTACTGATCCAAGCAATTAAATAAATATATCAACACACAGAAAAGTTGTTCTGGGAAGAAAACCACGTCCTTTATATTAGCCAGACATCTTCCCACACATTTTCATGGTGCATGATGCTCCAGTTTTATAATCCAATTCATTCAGTACATGGTACTGATCCAAATGGGAATTAATCATTTTATTAATTTGATTTATAAGATAAACCAATTACCCATGACTCTGAATGTGCACAAAGGCTACTGGAGCAAGGAGAGAGAAAGGTGGTGTCTTGAACAGATCCAAGCAGCACAAATTCCAACGATTGTTTTCCACTGAGTGATTATCTTTCAACCTCTTTAAGTACAAATTTCATCACAATGAACATGGCCATTGTGACCATCGAAGGACAAAGGAGAACAGTTTTAATGGACATTAGCTTTCAGGAAAAGCTTTGAGCCTGAGTCCCACTAGATTAGTGAGAATTAAAACAAGATTGGGGAAAAAAAAAAAAAAGAATAATAGAGAGTTTGTGATCATTAATCACTAAAGTGCAGTTTCAGTTTGAGTAAATCCCTAGAAGATTTCACACCATTGAAACTCAACCAAACAGAAAAATAAGTATTCCAGTTCCTTGAAGAATGAAAACTATCAACATACTTCTTCATTATATCCAACGTTTTTACATCCTTCCATGCCAGTTTTTTTGCTTCCATCAGGACAGATTGCAGTGATATTGAAATTAAGATCCTGGATCTGGTTATCCACTTGAATTTTCACTTCAGAGATTAGCTTCTGTAACCAGAAAACAACTTATAGTTGCATTGCATTCCCACATATAATGTGCATTAATGACTAATACCAAGTACTGCTACAATGACTGACTAAAAATGAAGAAAGCTTGTCTGTGTGAATAAAGGAATGAATTAAAGCATTGTTTCCCATATAAAGAACCAATTACGTTCCAAAAATACACAATCAATGAACTGAACCACTACTTATGTGGTAGCTCTGATAAAGTGGATTACAAAATGGTTTTGAGGCTGTATTTTTGGCAATTTGAAAATCTGTTCTAACAACTATGTGTAACAAAAACTGCTTATTATCTGAGAGACGATGTTGTCTTTTAGCTGCACACTTGAAATAAAAACAGAAAACATGCATACTACTATTCTTATTCAGCAGAAAAGGTTACTAATCGAATCGATGCTTTAAACTTGTGATATTTTGCATCTGTCCTGGAAAAGTTTCCCCTGAGCAAATCTTAGGGTGATATAAAGGGTACTGAGATTACCCTTCCTGATTTATTTGGGTCAGATAGGACTATATAAGTCAACAATCTGTTAATTCCCAAGTGGGCTTTTGACAATGCAAAATAAGTAAAAGGCCTGCTTTGTAACCAGTATTTTCCATGTCCTCAAAAATACTATTTAGTAATTACAAAAGAAATATTACTTCTTTGCCTTTTGCAAACATATTAAAACTCTGTAAACATTCATTTCACCAAGAGAATATTAAATTTCCATGCAAACAGTAAAATTCCTTGCATCTTACTATTTTTAAAATTAGTTTTGTGGGACATTAGTGTTACAAATGAAAATTTAATTGTATGAATCTGAACACATGTTTAGCTAAGTAACTTTTTCAAAATTAGTGACTCATCATTGACTTTTTAGGGATTTCCAGACAAGGTTTTCCACAACTAAGCCTAAGGCTTCCCTGCTTACAAAAAGAATACAAGAGGCCCACTACCATCAGACATCAAAACTAAATTTTCTTATGTAAATACTTATGTGATCCTGGAGGCAAAACATTCAAAACACTGTTCACTGTGTTGTTTGTATCTTACTAGAAACTAAAAACATGACAAAAGTATTCAGAAGTACCAAATCCAGTGCGGTTTAAGAGAGGAAGGATGATGCTGTCCAGAAAATAAAGCAAGAATGAACTGGGCGTGGCTGGAGAAGGAAAGTCCCATAGAATCTTCAATTTAACTGAAAGGATTATTTTGTAAATTTTTATTTCCTCTCTTTGAATGCTTGCCCTGGATTATCCTATAAAAACCTGGGTACAATTAAGAGTGGATGGTGTAAAAGTGGCAATCAGAACCATGATCTGCAAATTATTACTTTTTTTTTTTTTCAAGCGGTATTTCACTGTTTCCTACAAATATCTATATTCAAAATGAGATTTCTTGATTTTAGAAGAGAAAATCTAATACCAGAGAGAATTTAACTGCAATTTGATTATACTTCCTCAGCTTTCGAATGCCTTTGGTGTCTGCACAATGTTTCCCAAAATGACAGCGTGAAAACACAGACAAGCCCACTCTACTGCTAGTAATAGACATGGGACTTGGATTCTCATTAGAGCTAATTTGCTGAAAGCAACCAAAAAGCCTCATTTAGATGGTTAACCTAGCATAATGGACAATTTCATTCTTTCATCTCCAAGTAATCCAAATTAATGTGATGCACACTGATACCTTGCTTACAGATTTATAACTACTTTTCTAATTTCTTAACCTTGCACGTTTATGCAACTTGCACACCTGGAAAACATTCAGCTATCTAGCCTACTATCTTATTTTACTCCTATTTTACTCCTGTTCTATGTGCTCCCTTTGCTTTAGAGGATCAAATGTATACTACAATGCTTCATTTTAGAGTTGTTTATCCCCCCTTTCACACACTATCAAGATGACAGTCTCCCCTTAAAAGCTGACATTCCTCAGCAATCATTTGTGAAAATGCTTTTTCCCATACTACTTCCAGTTGAGAACTTTACATTGAAGCACACAGAGCCATTTCCTTTGTTCTCTCTCAAATCCCTATCAAAACTTTTTTTACTGCAATGTATTAAAACCCTGAGACATTACACTGCCCTATGCAATGTAAATGCTGCTTTCCACAGTATTCTTTGTGGAAATATTCTTTTTGTAAATTTCCATTTTTTTCCCTTTTTTCTAAGAACTACGAGGTAAAATCCTCTAAATCTTGTAGTGTCCTTTGGCTCTGAGTTTGTATGGTGCCTAGGCAGTACTGTCTAGTATGCAACCAAAGATCTGAGATCCCAAAATACAAATGAAACAGAAATTTCTTTTGATGTAACATGGCAAAGAATCAAACACTGTATAAAAAAGAGCATCCTTAGTATAAAATTAGCTTTTGATTTTGAGACACAAACAGCCTGGGATTTTGAGAGTTGTTTAGGGATACTGCCATCACCAACCTGGACATTCAGAAAAGTAGGAACGTGGACTTTAGATAGAGGCCTGGAAATTCCAACTTTAGGCTCTAGACTGTGAAAAGTAAAAAAACAAAACAAAACAAAACAAACAAAAAAACCCTGTACAAAGACAGCATCCAGCACAGTCATTCTGATCATACCTGATAAGCTTCTACCACCAAATCATTGAGATTTGCTGCTTGTGATTCTATCTGTCTCGCAACAGTACCAGGCAACAGAGGTAACAAATCCTACAAAAAAAATACATTAATTGATGCACATTCAATATATTTAATAAAATACTGTGTTTTCAAATTTAGAAAAGGAATCAGGTTTCTAACCTACTTTATACCAATGGAACTGGCTTCCTTGAACTGCAAAAATGACATTGATGTTATTGTCAATCAATTTTTCAGAGAGCTGACCAAGAGATGGATGCTCCTGCAAAATAAAACAAAGAGGACTGCAGTTTAGTAAGAGACAACCTTAGATTTTATGTTTGTCACAATACAGGGCTAGAAAGCCACTCCAATCCTTATTTCTAAATGTACAGAGAAATGCTAGGCTTACATCCAAAAGAAGGTAGGGCTGACTGAATATTAAAAAAAAAACAACACAACAACATAACAAAATCAGTGTATCAGGTGAACTGCGATACACTTCCATTGTCAGCTCTGCAGCTGTGCTGCAGAATGGTCTAAGGACCATTCTGGTCTAAGGACTAAGTGAACTCTCCACACAGTACCTTTCTGTTGGAGTCTAATGCTTTTGAAACAGCTGCTGGATATGGTATTTTCCATGGTCTGCCCAGAATACTAAAAAGATTCCTGAGAACGATAAGTGGGTTCTTGCTCAAAAGTCAAGAAGAAGAAATGACATGAGGGCACCAAACTGAGGTGTGATTTGAAGAGTGGCAAGGCAAGTTATTAAATTTATTTCTCAGCACCAGGGATTTATTTCTTGGCACTAGGGATCAGACACATCAGCAAAATGAAACTATTGGCTCAGGTTCTAGCAATGTCAATATCCTATATATATCTTACAGCTGACAGCTTTCTTCAAGACTTGCCTAAGGAGCAATGTCTTCAGCTGTTACTGCAATGTCTTGCTACAGTTTTTTAACCCTGCTTCTCCTTGAGGAAGGTAGAGGGAGTTTCACTTCTCTTCACACTGTAGACATTATTCTTCTTGGTGGGGTACCCATCCTGTGCTATGACCTGCCCTTCTACACTTCTTGCTGCAAGATCTGACACAGACTTGGGAACAAGATGTGTGTTGCTATCCATTCATTCAAGATATTGGGAAGAACAAAGGTGTTTGTGGCCTCAGTGGGCTTGTACATCTGGACAGTGTGGGATTCCTTTCAATTCCGGTACTCCAAAGCAAACTGAATCTGAAAGTCACTGCTGATTTACTATAAGTCTGGGAATACTTCCTAGGAAGTAAATTCAACATCTAAAATTAATGATAAAACACAGTGAAGTGACTGGGGCTTGTGTGTCTTCCCAGAGATTTCATAAGGACACCTATACACGTGTCAAGACAACCGCATTACCCCACATACTTCTGCGGTCTTTCTCTTCCTGCCATTTTTCAGCATCTGTCCCACATTTTCTTTCTTCCTTTCTCCTACACAAACATGCTCTCACAGTTTTCTTGCACAATTCATTACTCCTCGGAGTGCCACTTGTTATTCAAGGCAGCCTGCAAGTCAAATGCTATCCTAACAGTAATTTGAAAGCCAGGACAGCAGAGACAACGTTATGCAAGGGGATAAAATCCATTTTCCACCACATTGCACTATCATAAATAGCCTTGGACAGAAAGAACAAAGGAGCTCCTTGCTGCAGTTTGATCCTAGACAGGATCTCCACTCATTTATCCTTTGATAAGAGATTATATTTTTTAAGGTAAGTGATAGATGTTGGGTAAGACAGAGATAAATCAACATTCTTACAGCTGCAGCTTCTCAGTGTGCCATACATGAGGGTCCAGACAATATACATTCCTTACTTAAGACCGAAGTGCAGCAGCAAAAGCCTTGTTGTCGCTCTCACAACACTGTGTTAAGACCTGCTCCCTTCTCCATGGCCACAGTGATAAGGCCTCCTTGGCCTGCACAAGCTGTTTGCCACATGCAGATGACTGGCAGATCACACATGAACCAGGTGCTCCCAGGACACAGGCTACTGAAACTAGATGTTGTATAAATACCCCCTGCATTCCAAATGCAGAGCAGTGGTGAGGAACCATCAGAGGGTGCTCAAACAAGTCAGTGTCCTGCTCACCATATGACACCAGACATGTCCAAATTCTGGTAAAATGACCCTTCAACATCTCTGCAACTAATGGCAAAAGTTCGAGATTGGTAGTAGCTGAAATGGGTCTCTATGAAACAAAAGCTTATTCAGATGGATGACATACATAGACATGCAAAAGCTGTAGGGACCAGATCCCAAATTACATAATCTGCTCACAAGAAAAACTGAACCTCCATCTTCTTGCAAGTTCTAACTCATTACAGTGCTTGTTTTGGTTAATAGTACATCCAAGTCTCACTACAGATTAGAAAGACAAAATTCCTTTGTATTAGAATGGATATATATTTTTAAAGCCCCAAAAGAATCACACTATTTTTTTTTTTTTAAGCACATAGAGAGATGACATAAGGGACTGTTGGTCACTTGAGGAGTCACACTCCACTTCTGGTAAAAACCTCGGTATACTCTAAGTATTTTTATCTTATCTACTCCCACTACTGTTTAGAAGAATATATTCCCATTTTAGATCTTCTTTCTTGTTCCAATTACATCATTCATGTTATTATTTTAACCTACTGTGTTAAACTTAGAAGATAACTAAAACAGACGTTAAGTATTTCAGAAAGGGAGTGAACTGAGCACGAATCTAATAAAAAGGAACTGGATTTCTTTCTTGCTTAATGCTTTTTGCTGATCTGTGCATGACTACTTAACAAAAGTTAGAAAGAAGCGAGAAGAAAAGTGAATAACTGGAAACATTTCTGATTTAAAGATTAGGCTTATACAAATAAATAAGGAGAGGTCCTCTTAACTGGAACAAGAAAAAAATCGAAGTATGCCAGAACTAAATCCTCTCTAGACTATCAGGTGCTAGGAATGAAAGTAGAAGCACAATATTATCACAGATGGCTCTTTAATTTAACATAGTACTTCAAAATTGAACTGAGAAGAAAAAGAAAAAAAAGAAAGCTATGTTTCTTCTTTGCAACTTATTTAAAAAAGAATTGATAGACTTCCATAACATCTCATTTAAATATTAGTTACATAGACTTTCTTTTTTCAGCTAATGAGATATATCTGAAATAATCACAGACAATATATTACTGAGAAGGAAAAAAATAGGAACCCAGTACACTTACTCTTCTAGACATTACTGTGCTATCTTGTCAAATCTGTTCCAGAAAATATCTGATACTGAGAAAGATTTCCATTATGCACCTGTTCCATTACTAAAGTTTCGATGCAGGCACACAAGAATTAGCCAGTGGCTGAAAAAAGTACGTGCCAGCCCCCAGACAACACTTGGGCCAAGATGTGCTGATCTAAGTATCCTTTAAGGTCATTTCATTTGGACAGCCTGAAAGACTACATAATCTCACAAAAGCATCAATACAAAAAATAATGGAGATTTCTTACTGCAAATAAGATAATAAAATCATGATTCTTCATCCCAGAATTTAAAAAAAATAATAATTTCATTAGTCAGCCATCAGTCAAACTTTGAAGGAGATTAATTTTGCCTGCAAATAGATTTTTGTCTGCATTTTATATTGGTCAAGCTTTTCAGATAGAAAGAAAATTTAATTTCTCATGTTGGACAGCTTTTTCTGGTTGTTGTTCTCTGAGACTGACAATGCCTTTATGAACCAAGAAATCCTGAATCCAAGAGACAGACTTGTATTACACCAATTGTTTAATAAAGCAGTGGAAAAAAAGTAGAGATAGGTACATCATAACCCATGAGTATGCTCTGCTTTGGGAAAGGAAAGTTTCTGGTTTCTTTGCTCTTGCAGAACAAAGGGAGGCATTGTTTTTATCCTAGGGACACTAAAAACACTGAAAATGGACAGACTAGTTAAAGGGAAATAAATAATTCTGACATCAGTGAGGGATTATCCAAAAGGTGACAGAGGGAGTGAGTTACTGTAAGAACATCATATAACCAGAAATCCAGATGACCTTCCCCTCAGCGTATGCTTGGCTTGCCTCCTCCACTCAACAAGGTTGTGAACACCCCCCTATTACTGGAAATCTCCTGTATTTCACTATAATCTCCTTTTGCTTCTCCATCCCAGTAAGCATTTGTGCTGGAATCCAGTTCAGAGCCAGTTTGCATGCAGCTCTCGCTGATTTCCTGAATGGCCTGGCCTGAACGTGGGCTGGATGCTTCAACTAAGAGCAATGAACAAAACTGCGAAAACTCTTGAGAGCTGTAATGATACCACAGCTCATATTTCCATTTTCTGGTGATTACACAGCAATTTAGTATTGATTCACGTTTCTTAAAATGAATGAATAACATTCGTTGAAGGAAATTGCAATTGCAATTGTATAGATCTCATGAAAGCAATTCTTAATCACTCATAACTATTTTGTACATACTTGAAGAAATCCTTTTGAAAGTTAAAATTATCTGCTGAAGGCTTATCAATTTGTTACAGTGGATTTGAAGCAACTTTTTACACAGGCATGTATTTCAACACATTTGTTTTATACTGTAAGATTTGAATATATTTAATGTTGCATTAACAACAGCAAAGCTTTGTGGTACCTAAGTATTTTCTAGTCCATCAAATTTGGAATAGCTCATCACTATTGCACATCTTCAGTTTTCTCTTACAAAGTATTTTCAAACAATGCAACTATGCATCTTCTGACCATAAAGCATGATCAATTCCTTTGTCTCATTAGCATATGTAATTCTGACACATTATGAGCTTCTTCTGTAAAATATATCACAGACTTCTACTTGTGTTTTATACAGAATGTTTGCCATTCCTGTGAGATGACAGTAAAAAACACATTAAAAAACAGTAATATATTCTCCTGCGCTCTGTACTGTTGATTCAGACTACAGAACACTTCATCTCAGATTAAAAGGATGCCAATATTACCAGGCAACTGATTCTTTATTACAAATCTTGCTTACCTGCGAAAATATTATTTTAACGAGTGAATTAAAAGCAATGCTCTGACACTGACCTAAAAACCTCATTTACACCACTCCCCTGAAGGCAGAAGGTATGACATATACCTTACCATACTCGTAGCTTTGACGTAAACATTATCTTTCAAATGGCAGTTTCCATCATGGGGAATCACAATCCCTGCTAATTTACTGTCTAGGGCTAGATGGGAAGTTTGGTCTGTCATCACTAGAAGTAGTCGCTTGGCTTCTTTGCGCCATCCAATGTGGCTCTGAAAAGGAAACAAAATTGAACATAAGAGAGAGGTAACTGCCTACTTCCAATAATAATAAATAACAAAATGAAAGATGAATGTAGAAGTCTGCTTCCAGGTGTTGGGATATTTAGAAACACCGGGTTTAAACCAGGATAACCAGGATATTTAAAGCATTCTTTTCTTTTTTTTTCTTTTCTTTTTTTTTTTTTTTGAGTGTAAAGGGATTTCACATCCTATGTCTGAAAACTATTCTAAAAGTCAGAGGTCCACTTACCACTTGCTTTCATTTTTGAAGGAAGATCCCTCAAAATATAAACAAATTATGCACTATATAGTGGGCATGACTAACAGCTGACACACTGTTAGTATATAAAAAGATATACATGTAACATCTGTGTAATTTTCTGCATTACAAACAACAAATATAAATCCAATGTGCTTTAGGACTTCAGTGATATGAAACACGGCATTACAAACAACAAATATAAATCCAATGTGCTTTAGGACTTCAGTGATATGAAACACGTAGCAGGGCAAGCTTAGATCTATACTGGGTTGGGTGCTTATTTCCAGAACATTTGTTTCCCTCCAAAGAATGAATGACTGCTTTAAATAAAACTTTGAAGATGAAGACATGAATCACCTCATTTTCATTCCCATCTTTATTATTCTATTTTCTTGACTAATTCCATTTTCTTCTTCCTTTTGCCTCATTTCTTACTCCTCCTTCCTACAACTCTGCCTCATCTCTGCCATTTCCCTTAACACTGCCAGATACTGTCCCCCCACCTCATCACAACCTCTTCTCTGGTGGTTGTAGAAGGCTATCAGGTAACCTCTGAGCATCTTCTCTATACTAAACAATAATAGTTTCTTCAGCCATTCTCCATGAGACTCGAGCTCCAGACCCTTCACAGCTTCATTGCCCTTCTCAGGACATGCTCCTGGGCCTCAGTGCTTTTTTTTTTTTTTGTGGTAAGTATAACACAGCACTCAAAGTGCAGTCTCACCAGAGCTAAATACAGGGGGACAATCACATCCCTGGTGCTGCTGGCAACACTATTTCTGATACAAGCCAGGATGCCATTGCCCTTCTTTGTCACCTGGGCACACTGCTGGTTCTTGTTCAGCCTAGCATTGACTAACACTTTCAAGTCCTTTTCCTCTGCAGAGTTTCCCAGTTACTCTGCCCCAAGCCTATAGCATTGCCAGGGGTTATTATTGCAGCCAAAGTACAGGGCCTGGCACTTAGTCTTCTGTGAACTTCATCCCATTGGCCTCAGCCCAGTGATCCAGCCTGTTCAGATTCCTCTAAAGACAGATTGAAACTCCCTACTAACTTGGTGTCATCTGCAAACTTCACAGAATCACAGAATAGCCTGGGTTGAAAAGGACCTCAAAGATCATCTAGTTTCAAGCCCTTTAACATGGGCAGGGTCACCAACAACTAGATCAGGCTGCCCAGAGCCACATCCAGCCTGGCTTTGAATACCTCCAGGGATGGGGCATCCATAACCTCTCTAGGCAACCTGTTCCAGTACGACACCACCCTCTGAGTGAAGAACTTCTAATATCTAACCTAAATCTCTGCTGTCTTAGTTTAAAACTATTCCCCCTTGTCCTTGCTCCCTGCAAGTACTGGAAGTCCACAATGAGGTCTTCCCAGAGCCTTCCCTTCTCCAAGCTAAACAAGTCCAGTTCCCTCAACCTTTCTTCATAGGAGAGGTGCTCCTTAGCCCATGTTTTCATTCCATTTCATTCTATTGCTTTAGGAAGCATGGATGATTCTAAAACTCACAAGTCGTAAGTGTGGAATGTATCCAATGAGAAACACTGCAATCTAAGGAACTTTTCCAAAGCTTCTGTAAATATTTTTTTTCTAACAGCTATGAACACAGCTGAGAATAATAACTATTTACCTGTGTTACAGATAATCAAAAACTGAAAATAAAAATGGAACCAAACTATTCATTGTTATCATACTTGGGGTTCCTTTTTGGGTTTGACTCCTTCTGCTCCAAGAGAGAATGTGAAAATGGTCAAGATAAAAGAGTTACATTGACATCATCCCAAGAAACAAGAACTGCACTAGAAGCCTGTGGTTTGGCTGGGAGGAGAATTATCAGAAAGAGTTATTCTACAGAGCATTAGTAAACCCAAGAATCAGTAAACTTTCAAAATCTCTGTTGCGCTACTTCAAGGAAAACAGCATGCAAAAAAAGCCTTGAAGAGAAAACAAATCACTGTCACTTAATAGTCTTACAGATGCAAATCTTTTCCATCTCTTTCTGCATGGGAGAGACGGGGACATAATTTTATCAATATAATATATTAATTCTTAGTTTATTTGTATTTTTTCAAATATTAATTCGTTAAAAGTTGAGATAACACCAAAATGCATATGTTTTCTTTATCTACACAAGCAAACATGTAACTGATTCTTCAGTTTTCTTAAGTAGCAGAAACGCCAAATGATATGTCCTTCATTGGGAACACAAGAAAATCATCACTGACTTTTGACAATGATTTTGTAATTGACTGAAAGTAATTCATGTTTCAAGCATGAAGCAGTTGATTTCCTTATGCATTCTGTTTTTTAATTCTATCCTTTCTCAGTTTCATCTGGAAACAAAAATGCATAGCTTGAAAGGAAATAATGAAACGGGAGGAAGAAATCCTACTATTTTTTGGCCTATAATTGACAATTTGAATTCAGTATCGCTTGAGCACAGTTGTGACATACATATTCATGTCTGAAGTACCATTTGGTCTTTTGTTGATATATTCCTTACCTGGCACACAGCTGCTTGGAGCATTGCATCAAAACCCCCTTCAGGTGTATCAATATTCCCAGAAATTTTTTGTTTATTCACTGCATTTCTGAATTCTGCTATGTTGTCAGTCAGGGATAGCACGTGAATATAACCATGAGGTGGCATACAATCTAAATTATAATCACTGTACAAAATAAAAACAAAACAAAATTTAGCAAAAAAGTCTATCATAGTCCACATTTTCCATTTGAAGGAGATGTAAATATTCCCTACCAATCCACACAAAATCCTGTTACTAGTGAAAGTGTATATATGAATTTTAAAATAAGTACCTAAAGAGAAAAAATAACTCCACATAACACTACATTCAATAGAAACAATTATATACAAAAGGGGAAAGGATTAAGTTTGACACAAGTAAGATAATGCCACAGGACCTTTACAGGTCATTGCTCTGTGACCCATATATTACAAAAGTATTTACAGCAGAAATGGAAGAGCTCATCTGATTCAGAGATGCTGAGCAGGTTCCACCTCACCTTTTGCTGCATACTGATTGCAACCTACCCTCTTCGAACTCAGTTCGCAGTAAATGAATAGAAACTGGCACTGTAAGGTATAATGCATCTGCAGACATCTACTTTTAGGCAAAATAAATCATGTCCTGGAAGTGATAATTGACTTCTACTTACTATAGTAGACAGTTTAGTTTACTACTTCAAACACTGACATTTTATATCTATCCAGGTAATTTCTCCACTAATACCAAATTAAAAAATCATTGGAATAAAAAAAAAAAGATGCTCATGGACTTCATAGAACCATTAATCATGTCTTCCCAGTAAAGATTATAACAAGCAAGAAGATGCAAGCAGTTAATATGTGCTTTACCAAGTATTATGCATTATAGAGATTTTAATTTACTGTGAAAATTGTGTCTTCTGGAACATTTCCAAAGTGATTCCTCACTTTACCTATGTGTTGAATGCAAGGAATAAAGGACATGAAAAAAGAAATTCAAGCCAGAACACCTTTCTCATTTAAAATGGGAGTTTGTTCATAAAACAATGGTGGAATTGAATCAAAGGATTTCTTTTGTTCAAGAAATGGAAGAAAGAAACTGCATCACATCGACAAAAATAGACTTTTGAAGAAAAGAGCTAATGAACGCAGGACCATACATCAGAAGAGAAGTCTTTGGTCAGAAAGTATCATTCTTTGTAATGAATCTATGCAACATATATCCAAACTGAGAATATAACAGTTTGCTATAAAATTAAATGAAAAACATATTCAAACAGACTAAAGAAGGCTTGTTTTTATAAAGAAAACATTGCACATTTTTTCTTATTGGCAACAAACTTTTTAAAAACCATTCACCAGATATTTCAGAAGTAAACACTGAACAATAATTTTCAATATTTTTTTAGGAACTTTGCTGGAAACTCCTAGTATAGTGAAGCAGATTCTGGAGAGCTTTTAAAATACATACACATAATGCATATTTGTGTAATTAGATCAGTTCTCAGTTCTACAGTAAATATCAAAAGATTACATACCTGCATTGGTTATGGATTCTACCTGGGTGAATGCTAATATAGGGTGACACTGTTTTATCCACATAGGATCCAAATCCAAGTCGAAAATCAAGAGAAATATTCTCCATCTTCTTAGATAAAGCAAATCCAACGGAATTTAGTTTCTCTATGTTGTTGTGCATAGAAGCTGAGACATCAACTAAATAGTAAAGATCCACAGGGTACTTCTCCAGAGGATGAACTTTTAATATAAAGCTTGCTTCACTTCCTGATTCAATGGAAATAAATAAATTAAGGTACTATTTTTCAACATACACTCTTAAAAATGTATTATCTTTGCAGCAACCTCAGCACAAAGTTGTTTGTGTCAGCAAAAAAAAACCCAAGGAAATAAGAAAACCTCCCAAGAGTCAATGAAACCTTGAAGCATAGTTCAAAAATAAGCCATAAGGGAACTCTTCTTAGAAAACATCTTGATTTTTTTTCCTCTCACAGGAGTGTTCCTGAAAATCTGACTTCCCCCTACTTTCTTCTAAATTCCTGGTTATGCAATCCCTTTTACGTTGAACCAAACAGCAGTTACAACTGAAAAAGGACGCATACAAATTGTGGCCACTCACTTCAGGGCTGACACTTGAAAGTATATCAAAGTATCCTGCAAACAGCCTATCATGTGTGTATAAAACTGTACATTTCTTGACAAAAGCACAGCCTGAAGAACGCAGGTAAGTTAAACAACAAGCTTAGACCAATTTGTTCCCAAAGACTTGATGAGAAAACTCAGTAGAATTGAAACGAAAGTAAACAAAGCAGGTTTTAATATTGAAAAAAATAGAAAAAAATGGTCCTCTCCTTTCATCTCAAGATAATAAATGTCTGTATTTCCTGCAGAATCATTTCATTTGTGAAGTATGTTAAATTCTATCAAAGAACTGACTCAGAAATGTTAAGCACGCAAAGTACATTTTAAATAGGCTACCTAAATATTTTTTCTTCCAATATTCTTCAAACATAATATAGCCGAATATTTCAAGATGTATCTTTTTTGGGTCTGACATGAAGAAAACAGAATTTCAGTATATTGTAACTTCTGTTTCCTCTTTGCCAATGTAATTTGAAGTTGTTGTTTTGTTTTGTTTTGTTTTTTTTTAAATAACCGGGTTGCATACAGCAAATACAACTTGTATTTTCTCCCATTCATCATAGTTGGGATTCTTGTAAATAGTGATGAAAAAATGGAATCAAAACAAAACCATTTTTGGTCTAATTACTGTAAAAAAAATATATTTGTCCCACTGACACTGTATATCAGTGAATTTCCCTAGGGATTAAAATGGGATTAAATGTCTATATATCAAATATTAGTCTTCTGTATTTGTCTCCTTCAAGCAGAAGCTTCAGTACAGTTTATGGAACCCTCAGCTTAGTTTCACTACTGGCAAAATGGTTCATTAAGCCCAAGTTTACAAAGCAGATTGTTTTCTATGAATCCAGTTGTGTCAAAGCTTCAGAAATAAATGCAATAGCAAACATTTCTAGAGCTAGCTTGGTTCCCGATACCATGACTCAGTGCAAAGCAGATTATCAGTCACTTCTCTGAATGGAGGCTGGGGAAAGGAGAAGTGGTGACGTTGCTTTTCCAGTTTTATCATTACAAAGACAACAAATTACAAAGAAAACTAGAGTTACTTCGTGCTTTATGCTCCTGCAGCTTCTTTCTTTTTCCTTGCAATTAACAGAAAATTACTTGTAAAAAAAGACTGATCTTTTACACAATTAAAATCAGCAAGATACAAAAGTAATTCAGACTTCTCATATTAACTAAGTATTTTTCTACCAAAAATTGATCAGTTCAGTAGAGGGCAAATAGAGGTATTCTAAAAAGACTCAAATCCATAAAAGGAGATATCGATTCTTTCAGGGCCAGGTGTCTCATGTGTTTTAAATGAAAAATTAAGCACTGAATATCTAAGTCTTCTTTACAAAACCAGTCCTCTCTTTCACATTGGCTGTCTTCACAGTTGTTTACTCAATGCACTTAATCATAAGCAAATAATAAAGAAGCTCATCAACATATTAATTTATTAACTATAAATTTCAGTCCAATTTACTTACAGCAAAGAACACATTTTATATGGATGTAAGGGAAAATTAGGTTTGAAAAGAAAAAGAATCACAAAATCATAACAGAAAATAGAAAAGACTGCCTAAGATCCCTTTTCTACTCACTAATTGCATTATTTTCACCATAAGCTGTGTTTTGTAGAAACACTTCTTACTGAAGACTGTACTTGACTATGGGAGCAACATATTACACATATAGTGTAATGTTATAGCATCATTCTTCAAGACGATTCCAGCAGTTTCTTTTCAAAATGTATTTAAATATTATTGTGCTGTATTTTAATTGACTATAATATCAGTGTATTAAAGAAAACCCAACCTGGACGCAGTTGGACTGAAACTCTTCCTGGAGTCACTTGAGTATTTGTTTCTTGGTCACTGGGTATTGTAACATGAACTGTGGGACTTTCTACAAAATCCGATTGGCAGCCTCTTTTCAATAAGTTGAAAACAGTGTCACAGCGTCCCTTCTGTGTTGAGTCAGCCATGAAATCCTATTTTATGAGAGATAAAAAGTACAAAAAATTTGAGCTGAAAAAACCCCAACTGTAGTATCTTCAAAGGAAAGAGAAAAACAAACTAACAGTCTTTGAAACAATAAAACATGCTACTATAATTGCATAAATAAAAGTAGTTCATGGAAGCCACATGTTTTAAATAAGAGTAATGTCAAAATATTTAAATTAGATGTTAACCTAATTGCTACAATGACTATTTTTCTATAAAGGACAAAACTCTTTGTGAGAAAGAAGATCTTGCACAAACAGAACAAGATGACTTTGGAGGAAAAGGAAACTATGTACTTTCACTGTAAGTAAAAAAAGTTCTGTGCTATGCTATGAATTAGTTCCACCAAGAAAATGTCATTTGCATGATTTCTAAGCATATTTACTGTCAGAGTAATCTTAGGCTACAATTTAAAAGTAAAAGCTGCAATAAAAGTTTTACATTTCTATAACCTGAATTTGACAATTACAGATTTTTAAACTTTATCCTTAGCCTGCACAGAAGTGAAAGACCAGCTGGACTATATCTCTAGAAAGAGGAATTTATGTACAATGGGACTGAAGAGTTTAATATGCCACCAATAAGAAAAAAGTCTCTGTAGCAACAGAAAAAAGGTTAGTAGTAGGATGATCTCAGAAGCAGTAAAAGGGCAAAGCTGCCAAGATTGTGCCAACATGAACCAGTGCAAAATTCCTTCCTGACCACAAATCTGGTGATTAGCATGATCCTGATCATGCAAGAAATAAAAAAGGCTTGACAAGATCCTTTGTGCTCTTTGAAGCCATTAATCCATTGCAGCCACAGCTGGAGACCAAACAATGGACAATCTCTGATACTTCAGAGGCAGATGGGGAAAATAAACAATCGAAAAGTGCATACAGCCCACTCTGTAATAGAGAATAAATTGTCACTCAGACTCTGAAAAGACTGGAGAAAGCCTCCGAAGAATGAGATTTGTCAGTCATGCATCTTGTTTTCTAAGTTCCTACTGTTTTTTATAGTGTACCTGATATTGTTTTTTCACAAGCTTCTTCAACGTACACAACAGAGACTACTCTCGTAGGTCTCTCCTATTTATACTCCTTTCATGATTTACATAAATTTCACAAAGATAAATTTTTAAATGTCCTAAGAACTTATTCACTCTCACTGTTATCACTGGAAATGAACAGATATAACATTTTCTGAAATTCACTGTGCGGGGATGTAAAATTAAAGAATCTCAAGTGTTCTTTATGACTGTTTTTATTATTATAATATAGGCAGATGAAACAGCTGCACTAAGCCGAAAACTGCTCCTGTACCTTTACTCCGAAAAATTTCTATCCGAATTAATATTGGTTTTGACATTCCACAAACATGGACAATGCATAGGTGAACTGACTGTCAAAGCACGATGTAAAGAGGTTTGAGAAACCCCTGCCTTCCATAAAACTCTTAGGACTGACGTGAAAAGTGAGGCACAAGAAGCAGAGCAGAAGTCAAATTCAGTCAGATCTGAGCATCTGTTTAAAAGAAACCTTCTACAGCCCCATAACAGTAGAAGGCTAAGAAATACTACTCCATGGTAAATACAGACCTGGCAGGAAAATAAATTGTGCCTTCTGTAAGTAATGACATCACATGAAAATAAGGAACCACTCCACATTTTAAGCCATTGTGCCATGTACATATGCCCTAGAACTCGTGGACAACAAACTCTCCCTGCGTCTATTCGTCCTTGCATTATTAACACTTGTTTCAGACTAAGTTAACCATTCTAAGACAATGTATCTCAGATAAGTTATGCTAATGCTTTACGCTCTTCATCTCTTCTATGCACTCCCTAGGAATCTATTTGCCTTCTCTGCTAACCTGAAAGACACAAGAAATGATTTGCTTACGACCTTGAAGAGCATATTAGCTTGCAGTACTCAGTGACATTCTTAAAAACTTCGCTCCTCTGAACTGCTAAAATAGTCCAACATTATTTGAAATCACATAAACATGTTGGGTTTTTTTCCTCTAACAAAAACAAACAAAAAACCCAAACATATTCTCACAGTTGCCAAAACAATACCAATTTCAGCTTAATTCTTCCTATCTGAGATTCATATTCTATTACAAATCTCAGAACCAATAGATGTTAAAATAGAAAAGCATCATTTTTTCAATTTGCAAGAGGGGGCATAAAATATGGTGAAGTCAAAGCTAACTCCACTCTTGTTAAGTACAATAGATACATATGTATAGACTTGCTCTGATATATAAGGAATTAATACAAAGTACTGATAAGTAATTTTGATTTTGATGCCAAAAACTTCTGAACTCTCAAAGCTATTATAAACCCGCCAAACCTGTCTACAAAGCAGATGGAACACATTAAAAAGTTCTCACTTTATTTAAAATTACTGCAATTTTCCAAATAAAAGATTGTATTTTCTCCTCTAGAAATTAAATATATTTAACATGATTTCTCCAGGTGCTGTGTCCAGAGGACATTTAAAGATTTTCCTGTTATTTCTCACTATGATTTTCACAGTTTAGAAGTCTTTTATCTTTATAAAGATCATGAGCAGCTAAAATGTAAAGTAAAAAATAAGTAAGCAAAATGCCATACCTCCTGAGCACACCATCCACACTCTGGACCCAGAGCAAGACACTTTGTACATGTTACTGCATTTGAAGTAGCACATCTGTTTTCCGCTGCAATGAAATACAAAACCAAACATTTAATGATTTATGAAGGTATGGGGGAATTGTAAAATACCTAATTTCAAACCAAGATTTCAAAAATTGCTTCACCAGATTAAGAGCGATGACAACGTATCCAAACAGAAGTAAAACAGAACAAAAGCAGCCTGCTGAGAGAATATTTACAGCATTTTTTGTATCTACAGTTTAGAACTGCATGTACAGATAGATAGCATAAAATTCATTCTCAAGGCCAAATTTTTAAAATCCTGACATAAAATAAGTTTGAAGTGAAAATCCATCTTTGGCACATACTTTGGTGATTTACTGCCCAACGAAACATGTTTACCAGGTAGCTTATCTCTTTATAGACATTTTCATTTTAAGTTATTTACACTTGTCTGAGTTATTCATTATTCAAATTCAAAGAAGAGGCAGATTTCTTTTTTTTTTTTTTTTCCTTTACAGAAGTCAACACAAACTTATCCAAGTGTGTCATAGACTGAAGACATAATTCTGCACTGCCAACAACAAAAAGCTGTGCCTACAGCAGGTCCATGGGTAAAGCCCTTCATATCCTCTTTACACCTGTGCCTTACAGATCACTGCTTATGTTACTAGTATTTTTGTGCTTTTGCTATGAAACTCTAGTAGCCAGAACTGAGATTAGATGTCTCCCTTTTCTTTTGTGTGAGAATTGGCCTTACAGCAGCCATGAAGAAGGTGCAGGATATGACCTGTCAGAGCACAGCAGCATGGTACCACTCCACTGCTCAGTGGCACATTCAGCATGGATTACCATATGGCTATACAACACAATGGAAATGAAATAAAATGAATTACTACATACTGGAAAATCTAAGTCTTTTGTCTGATCCACTATGATAAAAGGCATATCATCACATCAAAGCAGTTGGAGAAAAGCTTGTCATCCAAAGTTGTGACCAAGTGCTGTCTCTCAGGTTACCTCCTTCCAACCTTCCACAATGCAAACAATCTCTCTTTTTAGAGCAGTGAGAGCAACTTCACACAGCGAAAGGCAGCATTAGGATCACATTTACTAAAATTCCTTTTTTTAAAAATCTTTCTTTAACCAATTTCAGCTACGGATCTAAAGATGAGATTCCCTACTGAGCTGGCCCTCTGAATAACAGATGATTCAAGGAACATCTTGCACATTATTGCCATCAGCAACATATGCACCACCATAAGTACTAGCAAGACAGAAAAGCTTAATAAAGCACAATTGCAGCATTACACTGATAACAGGCTTGGAGCAATTCCATTGATTTCAAAGGTCAGACTGATATTTCACATAAACTGATGTTTACAATTTACGCCATGAATTCAGCACAAGAAATGCATATGAAAGGAAGAAAAAATAATTACAGATGTGATTCTAAAAAAAAAGTAAAACAAAACAAATAAATAAAAGAAAACAAACAGGAAAGGAGCCTAGGAAGGCACTGGAAAAGAAAAATAATATTTAAAAAGAGATGGGCAGGGATAAATGCAGGAAGGGCTGCTAAAGAGAGAGAAGAAGGCAAGACAAAATCCAAAAGGTTTTTGCTTGTTGTAAAAACAAACACAGCAAGTTTGATTTGGATGGGGTACGCAAAAAAGCTCATTCGGCACTGATGCAAGAAAACTTCTTTGCATGTGTAAGATAATGGTAAGAACAGAGCTGGAGCCCATGAAAGAGTTACTGCAGCCATGAGGCAGAGTGATAGTAGGATCCCAGGTTGGTGCAGCCACAGAGCTGTAGAGCTTAACACTGACCTGCTCCTAGCCACAGCTAAGCACAAAAGCCAGGTGAAGAGTTGCTGAAGGAGTACAACTAACAGGAATGTAATTATTATTGGGTCAGAAGCATCACTTCCATCTTCAGCTGAATGCCAAGTGAAAGAGAAAGGTGGGTTCAGTAGAAGTGGCAAGAAAAGGCAGGAACTGCTGATTTGCAGCACAGTGGTGGCTGAAGAGTAAGATGGGGCAGAACAGGGAGATGACACCATGAACTTTGAGGCTAGCAACCAAGCAACAGCCACCCTAGGAGAAAGAACTATTCTAATAAACTGTTGAAAGAAACAAAGTGAGGGACTACCGTATCTAGCTAAAAAGATGAAGAAGACAACTCAACTCCTGGTCATCACAACCAATATTCAAAGTAAACAAAACAGTGAGTTTGACTTAATTCATTACCTATAATAATTTCTGATCTTAAAACATATAATCCTATTTGCATAACACAGACAATGCACTCACAAATTCTCACACTTCTAAAAACTGTTGACGATGTAACAAGACATTCACGTTTTACTGTAATGCGCACACACTACGAAGAGTCTATGACGGGAACGGGTATAGTATTTCCATTAAAAAACAGGCTGAAATATAACTGCCACAGATTTTTTTTCAGTGTGGTTTGGTGCTGAATCTTTTTTATCTGTATGAGTTAGGCACTCAATCTACTGAAGCCTGATTTAGTTTATAAATATAGCCTATCTTTTAAAAGATATGATTTCCTTTGTGTCATTCTAAACTGCTAAGTGAGAAGAAAAGATCTCAAAATCCAATGTGGGTTTTCAGGGTGATCAAAGAAGATTAAATACTTTACCAAATGAGGTACACAGTACTGTTGGATGCAAATCTCTCTGCAGATCACTCTCCAGACTCAGAGCTCCATTTTTGCAACGTGAAGTCATGCACTGGCAATTGACAGGCTTGGTGCCATTGGCTCCAAAAAATGATTTTTTTGGAATAAAGAGAAACTTGAAAAGGTTTATTAGTGCCTGAGACACATTCTGGCTACATCACTACTATAGTTCCCAAGTATGTAGTCCCTTATAGCAGTAACATTTATGGAAATGCTTTCATTCACCAAATATTTACTATTTGGTTATAAATGTACTCTAAAACCTTAACTGATTCAGTGTAAACTTCTCAGTTTATTTTAAAAATCACATGCTAGAGCAAGAAACATTTTTATATGAGTTGGCTTAACAAAGAACTGAGATTTTTCCTGCCACTTCACCAAAAACAGAGTCCAGACAAGACTGAGTTACTGTTCAGCCAAAGCTAAGGGCAAGTTTCTACTGGCTTCACTAGAACTGATGTATGCCAAAAGCTATTTTCAACAAGGGCCAACCTTTGTGCTGGGAACTGCACAGGCATATGCATATAATAAAAAATGAGTGCTGGAGGTTAACCTGCTCTTTTCTTGCCTCCCCCACATCATTCAACTGTGCTCCAGCTACTAAGCACAGGTAGGACAAGCCTAAACTTCATCAACAAAAGGGATCAAGACTAGACAAGGATTGTATACGTTATAATCACATCCTGCCTCCATATTATGAATGTAACTTTATCATGATCAGAGCATTTATCTGAGAGTAGGAATAATAATAATAATAATGTGTTCTAGGGTTGGAGTGAATGCTAAACACTCGGTTTTCCAACAGCCAGCATGTTGTTCACGTACATCCAGGAATTTAGACGTTTAATGACATTGCTGTAGTTGCACATTTATGCTGTTTTTGGAATGCACACTCTTTGCTTACTTAACACAGAAAGCCAAAAAATAACTAGCAGTTTATACTTCCTGATCATGGTCCTCAGACTGCTGAGCACTACTTAAGGTAAGATACAATATCATCTTGTCTATACATTTTTTACCCTTAAAATCTGCATCCAATCTTGTTCTACGTAAGCAGTCAGCCTGGCTGCCCATCTCTTCTGATGATGTGCCTTCAGCAACTAGAACAGAGCCTTGCTTCTGAGGGATGCTGCAGTTTACACAGCACACTGCAACCACCTCCACCTTTCTGTCCTTCCTTGGGAGCTGCACAGGGCAACTCCTACACCGGGCAGGCAGGAGCTGCCCTAGCTAATGTGCAGCTTCTCCATGCACTTTGGCTGAACGCACAGATACAATGAAAAGCATTGTAAAAATGTTAGAGTGGGAATTTTTTTCCATGATTATTGTGTCTGACACTTTCTTACTCAGATTACAAGGAAAAAATGAGAGGCTGTGCTTTAACCACCAATCCTAAAACCTAATCCTGGCATTAGGGCTTCATCTCCCCTTTTTCCAAGCAAGCAATAAGCAGTCTCTTTGCCCCTGATGTGCAATGTCATGCTTCAAAAGCATGCTTTGTCACCATGTTTTCCCAAGAGGGTAACAAGGTATTCCTCTGAACAGGAGGTCCTCCCCTTTGTCCAAAAATATTTCAGTTTGAAAATTGTAATCTATTGTGATTGAGAATAAATTCCTAAGATTACTTGAACGAACTTACCAGACAATTTTTCTGCTTTCTACTCTCCTGTTTTAACAAGAACAAAGCTGTATGGATTTGAAAACATTTCTCCAGCAAGAGAAGCAGCAAAAGGAGCCCAGATACAAAACCTGGGTGTATAAGATGAATATTTTCTAAGAAAAATGCGGTGAGCAAAAGAAAGGTACAAAACATGACCTTCATTGTTCACAGAACTCTAGAATCACAAAATCGTTAGGTTGTAAAAGACCTCCATGATCACCTAGTCCAACCATCCACCTACCATGCTAAACCATGTTTCTTAGAACAACATCTACATGTTTCTTGAACACCTCCAGGGATGGTGATTCCACCAACTGCCTGGGCAGCCTATTGCAGTACACCACCGCTCTTCTGGAGGAGAAAATTTTCCCTCATATCCAATATGAACCTTCCCTAGTGCCACTTGAAGTCATTCCTTCTTGGCCTTTTGCTGGTAACCTGAAGAGAAAAAGCCAACCCCTACTGATTAAATCCTGAGCCCTGGAAATATACTTCTGTAAACATGGCAAGCCTTTCTATTAAACTATCAATCAAACAACAACAACAAAAACTCTGCCACCTTTGACATTCTTTTTCTACTAGTCATTAAAAAAAATAATAATGGCCAAGAGGTACAGTGTTCCTTGAAAGAAAAGCAGAATACCTTGAAAGATAAAACCATGATATAGTTATAAAGATAAGAGATAAAAATGACACACAAATAAGAAGTATACAAACACATCTAGACATTGCTAGTGAGCGAGTCCTGGTGGCCACTGTGGGTTCCCACTCCTTATTCTTCCACATTACCACAAGAACACATTATTCTATGAGAACGAAGGGTTTTACTGGAAGCCACAACAGTAATGGGCCATCAGAATGTCAAGTAATGCAGCAGTCTGCCCTAGTACACTACAGTTCATGCCTGTGCAAACTGTGCAGAGACAGACCCAAGACCTTCTATTTATGCACTGTGCAATCTGTGAACGATGCCACTTGGGAGAACTGATGCTGGGTATCAGCTGAATAAGGCAAAGAGAGATGAGGAAAAAGGAGAGGCCCTTTTCTACAGCGTTACTACACAGTGTTAGGAAAGCTCTGACAGAAAAGGACATGGTTGCAAAGGCTAGGATGTGTAACGTCGAAGCCGGATGTTCTGGTGTTGAACGCTCTGTCATGGCACATGGGATGGAGTTTTCCAGCATGTGCGTATGGGGTATGCACGTTTCCAGAATTAGGGAATGAGGCAAGGCTTCAAGGAGATACTCCTTACACCTCCCTGAGCCTACAAGCATCTTCCTTAGCCTCATCTCTCAGGGAGATTCAGTGATGTGAATATTGCACAACATTCAAAAGGAAACTTTGAGAACAGAAACCTCATACAGATTCATACAGACTCCAGTTTTTGAGAGTAATGCATAGATCACATAGAGAATTTCTTCTTTTTATCAGAAAGCTGCACATAGTGTTTCAGAAAAGGTGCTACAAAAATAGTTGCTGGTGTAGCAGTTGGGGCTCACAAACACATCAAATTGCAGCCTCAAATATGACCTTGAATGTGGGAGACTGCTACTGAGTACTCCGGATTGACTTTGTTCCCAAGCCGCAATAGAGAATGAAAACAAGGACTGTAACCTTGAAATTTTTCATAACACACAATTTTTTTTTGTTGTCCAATTCTACTTGCAGCCTCTCCTTTCCATGAAACTTCCTGCTTTTATAGGAGATGGTTAAATTTGGTTGATGCAACCCATGACTGCAAACAATGAGTCAAAGACTATTCAGTTTCCGAAGCCAATCTTTTCTGTCTCTGGCAAGTAAAAACACACATGGCAATTTACTCTGATTATACCATTAGAACTAGATTTGTTCCCAACAGCCGTTAGCTTTTATGGCAAAGGTTTGATAGCCTTGTTTGCACAGTTTTGCACCGTTTTGCACCAGTAAAAATACAAAGCATATGGAAGCAGAAGGTTTAATTCTTTTTTCTCTTCTCTTTTTTTTTTTTTTTTTAATTTCATTAAATCCTTTGATTTAAAAAGAACTTCAGGATGTGTGGAGCAGTGTTAATTCCCGTTTTCAAGGATAGAACGTGGACATGGAAATCATTATACTCTCGTCATTTCCAGATGCTAGGATCTCCCTAAGAGTTGGCCAGCTTGGACACAGCCATGCTGCTCTCACAAAGCCTAAAATTGCTGCTGCTGGACCTCAGGGCTGATTACACTGCTTCTATCTTAGCAAGCATGACTGGCAAGTAGCTCATCAGCATCATAGAATAGCTCAGAGCTATTTCTTCACAAGGAGCATCATCACAGACCACCTGATCCACTGGTTCTTAGTCCACAGCAATGCAAATAACTCACTTTGCTGAGTTTTTATGTGTACACATTGTAGACTGGGACAAGTTTATTTCATACTCCAGGCTGTAATACTCAAAGCTGAATACCTGCGGGAACCAGACCCTCAAGAACAAAATGATAATCAAATTATATACTTTATAGAAGTTTGCCCTAAAACAAAACAAAAGCCTCAATTCACTATGTGTTTGCATATAAACCCAAATAACTGTGTATATTAGTATAAAAAGAAGACAAGCCAAGGTTAAAAGAAAACACTTAGCATGAATTAAATTGCACTCAGAATTAGAAAACCTCAAGAATATGAAATTAAAGACTGGTATCAAAGCAGGTAACCACCTCTCTTGTGGACTCGTAGTGTATGATGCCCATCTTCTGGAGGATCCCAGCTTCTGGAGGAAGATATATTCACTAGGGGTATTAAAAATGTTATTGCCTTCAGGAATACAATGTGTTAGCTCTTTGTTATTCCAGTAACTTGCTTTTCAATAGTTTTGAATCTTCAAAAAAGTCATTGGACATGAGAACAATGGAATGTGGTAAAAGCTTTCTGGGATTTTCTTTTAAATTATTTTTTTTACTTTTATTCTCTTTGAATGCAGAAACCATTGTCTTATTTCAAATAACTGTGATAACACAGCACAAGACACTCAAGCTACAGTTTGATGATTAACAGCTGAAGCATGAGTCCTTCAAAGACAAGTTAAACTGCAGTGTTTTTCCGAATATAAACATAAAAACTGGAGGAACACAAAAATCTTTTAAATGAATAATGAGAAACTAACTTTCTGAAACAAAAGACACACATGTTATTCACAAACATTAAAAAAAAAAAAAAGAAGAAGAAAAAATAGAAAATAGCAATCATACCTGTCTAGGAGCAGGCAGTGCCCAACCTCCATTTTAGGTTTACATAATAAGCCTTTTAGCTTCTTATAATTTGCAGGTAAAGACTACATAAAACATGACTGCAGGCTGTAAAATGTGCAGACTTGCATACTAACTCTAACTACTGGTAAACATACACTGTTTGATTGCAAGCTTCTGCTTGTGGTTCTGCAAGTAAGTACTCACATACGTGAATGCCTTGCAGGTGCAGTTTAAATGCTCTGTAAGGGAAGGCCTTTAAACATGCAGCTTTGAGATTTCAAACAGGTAGTAATTTATTTCATGCTCTGAACTCACATCACAACAATTTTGACAGCAAAATGCAATTCAAAGTTTTGCTTAGATTGGAAGAGCTTGCTTGCTTAAGTCACTAGTTTTATTTAGATCATTTTACACCATTCATGCCAGAATGAAAGTTTTTTTATTTCCTGGGAGTCCTGTTTGTACAAGGAGATGAGAATCTTGCTCCATTTAACTTCCAGATGTCCAGCAAGAACCTCCCATCCCAAAGAAACAAGTTGTCTTCAGTACAGAACTAACCTGTCACCCTGTGGAGAGGAAGTGGACATAAATCATATTCTTAATTACAGTACAGCAAGAGGAATTCACTATGCCTCGCTCACTTGAACACTGAGAAGGAAGGGAATATGTTTTGGAGAGAGGAGTCACTGGTTTAACCAGATTTGGATGACTTTAGAGATGCCACTATACATCATGCAGCTCTATTCATAACACAGCTACAACAGTAAAATACCAAAAATTCTGAAGTTCTTAAGATTGGAACTCAATAACACAGTGCTGCTAACAACATCCAAACCATTGGGCAGAGAGGAGCCCTTATGAAAAATTAAAATCCAGCACCCAGGAGCATTATTCCACCTGCCTGAAGCTACAGAATTTTCCTCCTCTGATAATTATAGTTCAAACCCATCTCTTCATCTCTTTTGGTAATTATAAATACTTCAGGTTCATTACTGTCATCACAGTTAATAGCAGGCTGAAATTACTACAGGCGTATGACAGTGAAGTCATGGGAAGCATAGAAACATATGAAGAAAAGGAGTCAATTATGATCTTTGCAAACTTTTGAGTTTAGGAAAACAAAGACTCAGTGAGAAGTTGCCTTTTTAGCAGCTTTCTAATGCTATAAATTCATATAATCTTGAAACACATTTTGCTAAAAGGGTTATTCTTGTTTTGCTGCCAGAACAAGAGGGAATCCTGAATGGCTGGAAAGAGGCTGGCTCTTCTTCTTGAAGAAAGGTTCTATTACAGTGAACTAATTCATTAGAGCCCTGTTTCCTTTCCAAAAACTAAATAGCCTGAGTCCATTTATGTAAGCCACACCATATATATATATACATGTTATTCCTTAATGAATTTCAAGTGGCTGGAGAAGAATAACAGACCGCCTCCTATTTTGTCCATCAAAAATTATGTCTATTTGTGCAGATCAAAAAGAAGTATTACATCTTTTCCACTGGTTTGACAGATGTCAGCAATTAGTTATGGACTTTTAAATCAGATTTTGTTGAAAATATGGACATAGCTATAAGCACAGAGGCCTTAAGAATTTGACTTAAAAGCATATTAACAAAGGAATTGATGTTCTCTAAAATTTTGTTTTCAGTGCATTCAACTTGAGAAACTATCTTTATACCAAAATGTCTGTACTACCACCAACAGAGGAAGTAGAGATTTACATACATAATTCTTGAAAATATAACAATTTCAGTGCCATTAAAGTATTTTAAGAACACTGAGCACACTGAAAACAAAGACATTCTGTCTGTCCTTCCTGACAGAGCTCATTAAATCAATGAGATACACCTATCCCAATACTGAACAAAACCTGTTTTTTGCTGTAGGTTTTTTAGATGCACACTGGTCATAAAAAAAGCAGCTCATGTATATAGCAAATATTTTGTTTAACAAAGCTAGTGTTTCTTACTGTGGATCTGTTGCAAAGATGAAATCTCTGGCTTCTACTAAGAACTCTATGCAATTTATGCAATTTGTAAATATGGTATCTTACAATTTTTATTGTAGAATAACAATACTAATTATCTTAACTCCAAGACCAATTAACATGTACATCTCATTGGTTGTTTTGTTTTGTTTTTTTTTTTCCTTTCCCAGTTTTGTCTTAGCTACACTAACACCTAGAATTGATGTGGTTTTGTCTTCAGGAGTCATTCAAGTGAAAAGTTCCTTGATGTTCTTATTTTACGACTAAGTTCTTTCCAGGAACTTGAAAATTCTACTTGCAGTGACTGAAGCATATGGTGAAGCACTATGTTTTTATGCCCTGTTTATGTACACTGAACATATAAACATATGAGGATTTATTTGATGGAGATTTCCTCAGGTTTCCATAAAGCTTACATTCTAACATCCTACTGATGCTCTGAAGAGATAAATCAAACTCAAATTGTACTTTAATGGAAAATCAAATTTATTCATCCAGGCCTCTTGATTAATGAAGTGTAATTCCTACCTGCTCTGGAGTAATTGCAGCTCCAGCCCTTGAAAGCTCAAGGACAAAAGAAGTTACTACCTCTTCAAATTGCTATGAACAATATTCCTGCTGCATGCAGACTTCAAGCTGCCTTCCCTACTTACTTCAGCAGCAATGCGTCCATAATGACATAATAACTCAAGCTGCCTGGTGCACCAAGAGTATACTTGTTGCTCCTCTAGTAAACTTAGTAAACTGACCATCTCCTTTCTTTTCCCACAATCACACCATCTCAAGCATCTGTAGCACAGAAACACTGCAAATGCTATATGTGCATCATTTCATTCAACTTGCAAAAAACCATAAAAGAACTATTGAATAAAAACCCCAAAGAAATATATGAAATTGTAACAAGTGGTGAGAACTGTGCAAACTACAAAGTAAATTTATGCATACCATTGGCATAATATGCTCCTTTGAAACATGCAGGTAAGTGAACCTCCTCTTTGCTATTCATCAGAAGTGCAATCTACTGCCAAAAATGATCTTATAGCCTTAAGGTGCAAATCACCCACACAGGATCAGGAAATTTAAAATGGGTTTTCTCTTCTCCTTGGATTGCTTTAAGACTTAGGAAAAGCAGAACTGTCTCAATGCTGAGTACCCCATACAATACAGCTTTCACTGAGCCTCTAAATAGAAATGGGCATAGGATAGAAATCAACAGACAGATACATGGTTAAAGCTACCATGACATACAATTTATTTCAGATTTTTTGTTTGTTTGCTTGCTTGCTTTTGGGGAGGGGAGGGCAGGGCACTTCCTGACCACCTCCTCAGAAACAGTTCTTTCATGTGTAGTTTGAATGGCTTTTTCTATGCCATTGAGAAGTGACACTGTAACGATTTATGAAATTTTGTAACTAGAACATGAGAATCTGATGTGTCAAGGCTGGCAAACTACCAAAGAGCCAGATGAGAGAACAGTAATGGATTATGTTTGGCATCAGAAGTCATGCTGTTTGGATAAATCAATTAACAGTTGTCCCTGCTATCATCACAGATCTTCTGTTTTCCCCAAAACCCCAGCTGGTCTTTCCAAAAGATACTATAAAGAATACTGACAATGCCAACTTTCAAAATGTCAAGAGATTTGTCAACCATGACTGTACAAAAGAACTGCCATGTGACTGATCTTCAGTTCTTCAATCAAGGATAAAGATTGCCATGCCATCCAATCTCTGGGAGCACATCACATGTAAACTCTGCTTACTTGAGTTTCATGTAGGAATGATTAACCCAGATAGTTTTGAAAGCATCAAGCACCTTAGCATTCAAGTTTTAATGTATGTAAAAACTGCTTTTTCTGAGACAATGCTGGGATTTTAACCAATGTCCTCTGTTAACCTGGCCTGATCAGTCACTCTACAGCATTTTAGCCCTATGCACTCTATATGGTAATACAGAAGATGCAAGACTTGCATGAGGTTAGCTTCCAAAAGAGCCAAGTGAGCAGACTGTCTGCACATATGCGGAGTAGTTACACAAGCAATGCACACACGTGCTCTCGCTGTAGAATTCAGCTTCTATTCACTTAGCTGGTTTAATTCTTCAGGAGCTCGTCAGTTTTTTTGTGTTCCATCATAAATACGAGATCTGTGTAAATCGCTATAATACAAATTTAATTTTGAATTAGTTCCATTCTTATGTCAGGTACTTGTTTTAGTTGGCTTAGTGAACTGTAAATTCCCTTCGGTAAGACTTAGCGAACAAGGGACCCTTTGTCGAAGGGAACAACACTAACCTTTTATCTGAGCTTACAGAACCTTTAATTTGGGACTTGCAACTTTACAGTGTTGGGAGATTTCCTTCTGCACTCCTCTTAGCTGCAAACTGGGGTCATACTCTGTTTTTACTTACACCCAAGCAGTAACTCACATCTCAAACTCTACTTTGAGAACAAATACTTCAGGTGACATAAAACTGTACATTTTTCAATTAGAAGAGCAAGAAATGCTTCAACTAGAATGAATACATTTCAGTCCCATGAATGTTTCATATTCATTCCAGTTCCTCTTAGAACTGGAGATTCAGTGCAAGAAATTCTGCCAAATGTGCACATAAATAATCTGAACTCTCTGATGGCACGGGAACAGTGTGATGCTCTTCTCCATGCCCAGTGCTGTCAAGGCAGAAGCATGGAGGAGTGGCTGCTTCAACAAAGCTGCGCTGCCAAATAGCTGTACATGGAGCTGCTGCCCAGCGCTTTGCTAACAGCAGACTGCAGAAGTCCAAGGAATTCAGGTGGTGCTGTGCTGATGCAGAGAGCTAACGCAGCCAAAAGTAAAATAGACAGACAAGGAAATAAAATAAATAGTAACAATAAGCCTCCAAACTTCTACCATTTATTTTATATACT
Organism: Centrocercus urophasianus; assembly: GCF_019232065.1. Lineage (NCBI taxonomy): Eukaryota > Metazoa > Chordata > Aves > Galliformes > Phasianidae > Centrocercus > Centrocercus urophasianus. The sequence continues at coordinate 18,475,359 of NW_024884711.1, forward strand.
CAAGGAAAAACAAAACACTCTTCTTGGTTAAACTATGAAGTGATTATGCATGAAAGGAAGAATTCAGTGCAACTTTCAGCTTTCACAAATTAGCAGAAGTTTCAAACACAGAGGAAGAGAGCAAGATCTATCAGAGCAGCAGACTGCCAGACCTGGTAGCTGTTGTCACAATAAACATGCAGCCCACAACTTACCACCCATGTGCATTTTCACTGTCAAGCAAAACAAAAGAAGCAAGCATCTTGTGGAGCAAAAGCCCCACACACAGTCTTCACCTATGTCATGCTGTTCTCATGCCTTATTTGCACTGCTGTGCACCCAGGAGCAAGCATACCACTGCACTAAGGCAACGAGATCTCCTCTCCATAAAGTTTCAATTAGTTTCTTAAACTCAATTACACTGCACAGAAAAAAATCTGGAATACTGGATGAAGCTGTCATGTTTCATAAGACATTTAATAATATTATATTTTATTTTTCCTATTGACATTTAGTTTGGTTTTGAGCTCGAACTATGAAGCCAAAAGAGCAAAATAAATTATTCTGTGAAACTTAACAAATTATTCCATTGTTTTTAAAAGCACTGGGCAAATCCCACTGAATTAGGCATGAATTTGTCACATATGTAGGGAGGAACTTAAGACTGATGCATTGTTCCCGTTACAAATCTTATTTTTAAAGGTTTCAAGTTAGTGTTTAAATTAACTCCAGGCTTAAGCACGGAATATGCATTTACTCCACAGAGGGAAAGGAAAGAAAGGGAAGGTGGTTGTCAACTTGATCTGTCTCTCGGTCCCTGCCAGTGAAGCCGCATCGTTGAAGAAACGCCAGACTAACCTGAGAGCTGTCTGACACAGGAGGTGCATCTGCACAAACTCCTAGGCCTAAGCTGACGGCAAAACTTCGAGCAGCCCTCCCGCAACTCGAAGCGTCCCCCACTCTTACCTGAGCCTCCACGGCCCGCAGAACCGCTGGTGCCAGCGGACTGTCAGTGCGCACCGATTGAAGCAGGTAGAGAAAAAAGGTCTCCCTGAACTCCATGCCCATTTTTCAGCCCGCGCTGTCAAACCGAGCGCTTAATCGCATCACCCACCCGCCCCGGGACCGCAGCCGGGCCGTGCCGGCAGCTCCCGCAGCGGCAGCAGCAGCTCTGATCCGCCCCCCCTACCGCTGTATGTACCCACCGCCCCACCTGCCCGCGGCCGCTCGGCCATCCCCTCCGTCCCACAGCGTCCGTCCCTCTCGGGCAGAGCACGGAGAGCAACTCGGCAACTTACGGCGCTGGCAGAGTCCAGGCACAGCCGCCAGCAGCCGGACCGCCCCGAGGAGGGCCCCGGGGCCGCGCTGGCACTTGGGCACGGAGACGATCCCCGCTGTGAGGCACGCCAGCAGCGGCACCCACATCATGCGGCGCCGCTCCCGCTGCCGCTCCCTCGCCCTC